>NC_061513.1:54520003-54564261 GCF_022539505.1 Lolium rigidum | reverse complement strand
ACCATGGCGGCGTAGAGTCCTCCGGGAGATGAATCCCCTCTCCGGCAGGGTGCCGGAGGCGATCTCCAGGATCCCCCGAGATGGGATCGGCGGCGACGGCGTCTCGCAATGTTTTCCGTATCGTGGCTCTCGGTGCTGGGGGTTTCGTCACGGAGGCTATTTGTAGGCGGAAGGGCAAGTCAAGAGGCGGCACGGGGGCCCACACCACGGGCCGGCGCGGCCGAGGGTGGGGCCGCGCCGCCCTAGGGTTTGGCCACCCCGTGGCCCCTCTTCGTCTCGTCTTCGGTCTTCCGGAAGCTTCGTGAGAAAATAGGCCTCCGGGCTTTTATTTCGTCCAATTCCGAGAATATTTCTTTACTAGGATTTCGAAACCAAAAACAGAGAAAACAAGAATCGGCACTTCGGCATCTTGTTAATAGGTTAGTTCCAGAAAATGCACGAATATGATATAAAGTGTGCATAAAACATGTAGATAACATCAATAATGTGGCATGGAACACAAGAAATTATCGATACGTTGGAGACGTATCAATACCTTTTACCTTACCTCCCCGGCAACGGCGCCAGAAAATAGCTTGATGTCTACGCACGCTTCTATTCCTGTAGACAGTGTTAGGCCTCCAAGAGCAGAGGTTTGTAGAACAGCAGCAAGTTTCCCTTAAGTGAATCACCCAAGGTTTATCGAACTCAGGGAGGAAGAGGTCAAAGATATCCCTCTCAAGCAACCCTGCAATTACGATACAAGAAGTCTCTTGTGTTCCCAACACACCTAATACACTTGTCAGATGTATAGGTGCACTAGTTCGGCGAAGAGATAGTGAAATACAAGTAATATGGATGATTGTAAGTAGTAATTGCAATCTGAAATAAAGATGGCAGCAAGCAAACATGTAACAGAACTTGTTGGAAACGGTGTTTCAATGCTTAGAAACAAGACCTAGGGATCATACTTTCACTAGTGGACACTCTCAACATTGATCACATAACTGAATAAACAAATACTACTTTTTCTACACTCTCTTGTTGGATGACAAACAACATTCATTGTGTAGGGCTACAAGAGCTCCCTCAAGCCGGAGTTAACAAGCTCCACAACATTCGGAGTTCATATTTAAGTAACCTTAGAGTGCATAATAGACCATTGCAATTATACCGAGTACTAACATAGCATGCACACTGTCACCGTCGAGGCTATGAAAGGGGAATAGATCGCATCAATACTATCATAGTAATAGTTAACTTCATAATCTACAAGAGATCACAATCATAGCTTATACCAAGTACTACATGATGCACATACTCGTCAACATTACATCATGGAGGAGGAATAGACTACTTTAATAACATCACTAGAGTAGCACATAGATGATATTCAACTAGATCACAAAGCTCATGATCACATAAAGATCACATGGGAGAGAGAGATGAACCACATAGCTACGGTACAGCCCTTAGCCTCGGGGAGAACTACTCCCTCCTCATCATAGGAGACAGCAGCGTCGATGAAGATGGCGGTGGTGTCGATGGAGATGCCTTCCGGGGGCAATTCCCCGTCCCGGCGGCGTGCCGGAACAGAGACTTTTGTCCCCTGAATCTTGGCTTCGCGATGGCGGCGACTCTGCAACTTTTCTCGTATCGTGGCTTATTCTCTTAGGGTTTTCGCGACGGAGGCTTTAAGTAGGCGGAAGGGCAGCCTCGGAGGAGTCCTGGTGGGGCCACACCATAGGGCCCCCCCTTGGCCGCGCCGCCTTGTGGGGTGGGGCCCCCTGGCTCCTCTCTGGCCCCTCTTCGGTGCTCTGGAAGCTTCCGAGAAAAATAAGATATTGGGCGTTGATTTCGTCCGATTCCGAGAATATTTCCTTTGTAGGATTTCTGAAACCAAAAACAGCAGAAAACAGCAACTGGCTCTTCGACATCTCGTTAATAGGTTAGTGCCGGAAAATGCGTAAATATGACATAAAGTGTGTATAAAACATGTGAGTATCATCATAAAAGTAGCATGGAACATAAGAAATTATAGATACGTTTGAGACGTATCAATTACCAAGGGGTCTATGTTTGGCTACTAATTCAATGATGTGCAGTTTCCGGTGGGGCGGTAAGAATGGTAGCCGAAATTCTAAGGAGTTATGGGACTTTGCGACATTGAATTATTCAACTTGGAAATGTTGGCTAGGAATGCTTGGAGTATCCTCTGAAACCCCGAGTCACTAATCGCAAAAAAATCTTGAAGGCAGTATATTTTCCAAACATGGATTTTCTTGAGACACCACTTGTCTCCTCACCATCACAACTTTTGGTGTGCTCTCATGGAATGTCGTGATGCCATGAAGCAAGGTCTGATCTGGCGGATCGTTGTTGGGGAGGGCATGCATTCTTGGAACCGCACGTGGTTACCTCGCGATTTCATGCTACGACCACTAACCTGCCCTAAGGAGGATCCAACAATGAGTGTGGCATCTTTCATCAACACTACATTAGCATCATCTTGGAAGCACAAGATGCTTGGAAAAAAACCTTCTACTCATGGATGCTGAAATGATCTACTCAATTCCCTTGAGCACATGGCGGATGAATGGCTTTTGGGCATGGCATTACTAGAATAATGGGATCCTCACAGTTGATCAGCATACCACCTCTTAGTCTAAATGAAGAAGAGGATGACTGGTTATAGGGACGATCTACGGGCTCAAATTTAGGTAGGGAGAACAAATCTTGACAATGATTGTGGAGATTTCATGTTCCGTCTAAGCTCCGTGTTTTCCTTTCGCGGCTAGCACAACAAACCTTACCAACTGGACATGTTTTACTCCGTAGACATATGGAATAATCAACACATTCTCAATTTGTGGTGAAGTTGATAGACACTTGTCAACTAACTACCTGATCTCAAGGTGTGCGTGGGCACTAACGGACAAGAGATTCATAGAGCATATGTGGAGGAATGAAGATCCATCGTCAAAATAATGGTAGTTCGAAATGATGGAGACAATATTTCATGATGAAGTCGCAAGAGTGGCAGTGACTATGTGAGCTATCTGGTATGCTAGGAGGAATATCATAAGACAACAAATATGAGATCTCAATGTCTACTCATTTGTTCATCCAAAATTACCTCCACGGCCTCTCCCTCAGAAAGGGCGCATGAGAAGGGAGGTATGCAGCAGACACATCCTAGGTGGACCCCCGAGTCAGTTGCACGAAGATTAGCATCGATGCCATTGTGGCGAAGATCAGCACCGATGAAATGGTAGGTGAGGTTTGCAGGAGGGTTGTTTCGAGTAGTATTGGATGTCAAGTTTCTCTCATCCAGCCTCCTCCTAATGGTCTTTGTATGATAAAGTGCTATGTTTCCCTAAAAAGGAGGGCATACAAGGAAGATGGAAAGGAAGCATAGCCCATGGAAGCGAATGAAAGCGGCTCATGTCATAGCTAGATTTAGTTTTCAGAATAATACTATATATTTGTAATTGGGTCGATGACCCTGACTTTCTCTTTAAAACTCTTGTGGACGATGTTACTATTATGCGTAATTAATAAAGATGCCATGTTGGGTTTTCCTAAAACAAATGTTTCCATTTGCTTGCCCTAAAAAAATGGGGCTCATTCCACACCTCCAAATAAGAAAATTTTCCATAACTCCAAATGCGCAAAGCTATTCAGTTTTTTTCACTATTTATTTGTCTTGGAATTTATTATGTATTTTAGTCGATATATTTGTTTGCTCTAGAATTGTTTTACTTTTCTTCGTGAAATTCGTTGTTGCGTTTTTCTCCGCGACTGCACTTTCAATATAAACCAATTGGAAATTTTCAAAATGCGCAACCTTTCTTGGTTGTTTTTCTTGTAGTTGTTGTTATTTTTAAGCAAGTTTTTTTTGTTGTGCATTTAAAATGCGCAGAATACTTCTTTGGTGCTCATAAGTACTCCCTCCGGTCTCTTTTAATTGACTCGGATTTAGCATAACTTTGTACTAAATTTGAGTCAATTAAAAAAGAACGGAGGGAGTATGTTTTAATGATTTATTTTCGATTTTAAAACTTTGTTGATCGTTTGCACTTGATATATGCGCTAGTTGCTGTTGACTGCCAAAACCCACCGGCGGGCAGCGGCCTTGTCAACACCGTAGAGCCGGGAAGAGCCTAGAGCTGCGGCTGGCTGAGACCCCTCCGAGCGACGGCCCGCAATGCTCTTCTGGTCACACGCGGCGATGCGAAGTGCAAGGGCGTGCCACCGACCTATACCTGGTCAGGAAGGTGATGGAGATGCCTCGCTTAGTTTCTTGCAGGGCATACATGTAAACGTTAAATACGAGCCTCGATCGACTCTCAGGTTATCCTGTGAATCGGCTCAAAGAGCCGATCCACCCATGATTCGTACGGGGTGCACGAATACTTGGTGGTCCTGCTTGATCAAGATAAAGCTAATGAGATCTACGACGATTTAGGGTTTTCACCGCATAATCGGATCATCCTACTCCGAGTTGGGCCTCGCGGCCACGCACGGTGCTCGTAAGCCGATCCTAAACAAGGCCTAAAAACCAACATGAAGTTGATCCTCGGAACATCCTGTTTAGGACTTGCGAACGCCACCCTGCGTGCCACTGGATCCTCCCCCTTTGTAAGGCCTAACTATTGCGGATATTAAACTAATCCTTGTAGAACAAGGAGCAATCGTAACGGATCAGATCTACTAAATAATGATCAAGCGGGTGCCGCCCCCACACCTGAGATAGGTGTGAGGGCGGCTAGATATGCAAGGGTTGCACTACGTAAGCATGCTTAAACGAAGAACAATGCTAACCCTAACGGATCTAATGATAACTACGTTGCTCGCCATCAAAAGCGCTTCGATACGAGCAACGCATGAACAACGTGGGGCTTGTGCTGCCTAGATCGCAAGATGCGATCTAGGCAGCATGTCGCTTACCCGATAGAAACCCTCGAGACGAAGGAGTTGGCGATGCGCCGAGATTGGTTTGTTTGGGGTTGAACGTGAGTTGTTGTTTATTCCATAAACCCTAGGTACATATTTATAGTCCAGGGGACTTTCTAATGTGGGCGTGCACCAAACCGTGCACGACTAAGATTCTACTTTCTAAACTAAGATGCGATCTAATATTTTACAGATACAAGGGCAACTAAACCCAACTTGGTATAACAGGCCGATTCACGTAATCCTCCATGTATATTTCTTTAAGCCCATCCCGATTGCGGCCCACCTCCGACTCGGTTAAATTCCGGTGATAACACATGCCCCCTGGTTTTGGAAATGGCATTTCCAAAATCATTACGCTTTCTTTCGTCGGGTCATGTCGTGGCGGAACCGTCGCGAGTATCCGTCACCATGATGACTTGCCTTCTCAACTTCTCCGCGTGACTTGGCAGTCTTTTCTCTTTCTTTCAAGCACCACTTCCTCGGAAACTGCTGTGGCATTGAATTTTCACCATATCCCCTTTTATTTAACCGCTATGAACAGTTCTGCTCTGCATCCCCCTCGCATTAGCAGTCCAAAAGTCCTCCTGCGCCGTCATGTCTTCTTCCTCCTCTGCCCTATCGGACCCTTCCAGCCAGTCCTCCATGTCCCGCGAGCCGACGCCGGAGCACAACCCGGCGGCGGTCCATGCGGCCAACACCCGTCGCGCCATTGCGGCCGGGGAGGAGTCAGACCATGACTTCTCCATCTGGTCCTGAGGACGACCAGTCCTCGACGGACGGGGAGAGCGACCTCCGTTTCCTCGCCGACGGGGAATCGGAGGAGGAGAGCGATGACGATCGCTTCTCCTGGGACGACTTCACCTCCTCCGAGGGGGTGGTGGAGGAGGAAGAGGAGGAGGAGGACGACGACGACGACGACTCCCTCGAGGGCTACCCGCCAGCGAAGCGCCTCCGCATGTGGTGGGACGACGACAGCAGCGACGACGAAGACGGGGATGAAGCCCCCGTGGAGGGCTACGGGAGTAGCGACGAGGAGCCCATCGGCAGCAGTGCCGATGAGAGCTCTGAGGATGACGATGAGGGCAGTGACGGCCCGTAGATAGGACCTCTAGCATAGGGTCGGGTAGTAGTAGATGGGGCAATGTATCCCCTAGTATTTCCTTTTGAGAGCAATTAGCTCTTTATGTAAGAAATCTCGCCTATCAATGAAGAACTGTTCCCCAATTTGACTTTGCCGATTTCTTCCGAGTTTAATTGAGCCGATTCACCTCTTCTACTCGACCTTGCCGATTCGTCCCCTTTGCCAATGTGTAATGAGCCGATAACAACGCATCGGTCCTTCGACATTCATCCTTCTATTCTCCAACTCCTTAGCGAGCGCTCATCGTTTTGTGAAGAAGGTTGCAACGAAGATCAGCCGATGGTACTTCAATCGGTCCTTCAATAGAGCATCTACCAGGCCTGTTGCCCCCCGAGTCTCAGCCAAGGCAAAACGAGACGAGGATACGCAAATGAGCTGCATAGACCCGGGCTTGATCGTGTGTGGGGAAACTCCTTATGCGAGCCAGCCGATTTGAACACAAATCGGCTTCTCTAAGCGGAAAGCCTTCAAGGTGAGCTGCCCCCGAGCTTTCCCTTTGGTGGACCTGATGCAATCCATCTTTGACCTGATCCGCACGTCCAGGCTGCTCTTGGCCTTGTCCTTGAAGAGAGGATCCAAGCTCTTAAGCTACTCCATTAAGGAGTTCTTTCATTAAAACCCTCTTCGTGCTCCATTGATCCTCTGATCGTATCAGTTATTCCCCTTGAGTCGATGGCCACACATCAGCTTCCACATCCTTAAGTCGATGCCTGCTGCATCGGCTGTGCTCGAAATTTTTCGAATTTTCATATATATTTTTTTTTTACAGCCGGCCTGTGCATCGGCCCCCAAATTCCAATACCCATCACCAGAAGATGAGATGCTTTCGTTGCATATCTTCGTATTTTCATATACCTGGGTGCCCCCCGAGCCGATTCTGTCAAGAGAATTGATGGTATCGGCTCTGTTGGATAACATGTTGAACCCGAGCAGAATGGTGGGTGAGGATAATTTTGGCCGATTGCTGGAATCGGCCTCCACGTTGCTTGCTCGTTGAAGGTTTTGTAAGTTCCCTTCATAAATTTTTGGGGCCGATCACAAGGATCAGCCTTGCCTGGTTTGCTCATTGGTTCAATCTTGTTACTTGGTCAGGCTGGATAAAACCAACCCAACCTCTGACTTGATGCGCTTGCTGTCGTCCACCTTGAGTGCACCATAGAGTCGTGGAGTACTAAGCTCTGTCGGCAATACGAGTACCATGTTTGTGCCAGCCGATGTTTCATCATCGGCTTTCCTTTGTTTGGGGCGCCACTCCATTTTCCGTGGACGACCCTCTTCATCCAGGGTTCGCTGAACCTTTGCAGCCAGATCAGGTCGTGCCTTCCTTAGCGTATGCGGTATAACCTTTCGGCTTCCTCTAGGCCGCGCAATCGCCGAACCCTGCGCTTTTGGGAACGGCTGAGTCCGTCGGGGCACCACCTTGGCCGGTGGTACCTGTCTTCTTCTACTTCTCCCTCGTCTTCCGAATCCTCAAGATCTGCCCAACGAGGTGACTCGGCGCGTTTGCTTTGTGGCGGGAGAGGCCCTAGGCGCTCGAACACGGACACGTTGGCTGCCTCCTTCTTCTTCTTGTTGCATTTCAGGCAATTGCCGATTGTGGGCAATCGGCTCATTCCTGAATCCCGGCAGTGTCCGAAGAAGGGGCAGTCCCGATGTCCGGCGTTGCCATCTTGCTCCCTTGATGTTTCCGTGGCACAGCGCTCGTGCTCCTCCTCATTGCGATCCTGCCGACGATGTCTTCTGGCTTCTCTAGCCAGACGATCTCCTCCATCATCATAATTGGGCCGTCGGCGTTGGTCATACTGACTCACATATTTGTTTGAGGAGGTGATCAGAGAGGGGTCGCTGATATCTTATATTCTTCACCTCTCCCTCTGTGACATAGCGCTTGCCATCATGACGGAGCCGATCGCGTGGAGCGGCCTCCTCTGTATCCTTGCTATGAGAGCAGCTGCCCTCATCTCCATCTCTGCGCGAGTGGTTCCCGTGTCCTACCATGTTGATGCTGAACGAGGGACCCGGCCGGCAACCCTCGGGGTAGGTGACTTCCACCATGTTAACGGCGGGGAAGGGTTGGGTGTCGACCTTCATGGCGTACTGGTTGAAAATTAGCCGCCCCTTCTCTATCGCCGCTTGGATGTGCTGACGCCACACCCGGCAGTCGTTGGTGGCATGGGAGAGCGAGTTGTGGAATTTGCAGTACGGCTTTTCGTTTAGCTCTTTCGCCGTGGGGAACTTGAGACCTTCAGAAATCGTCAACTGTTTCTCCTTGAGCAGGAGGTCGAAGATTTGTTCAGTCTTGGTCACGTCGAAATCAAATCCCTTGGGCGGCCCTGGTGGCTTTACCCATTTGCAGGACACGGGGGTTCCTCCCCGAGTCCACTCAGCCACTGCTACTTCTTGGTCTCCCGCAGGCACTTCATCTTCCTCTCGTATCGACCATGACTACGCACGCTTGAACTTGTCTTGGTACAGGTCCGGGTGGCGCTGTTCATATGCTGATAATTTCCGAACCATGTGCGCCGGCGAGGGATAATCTGCTTGGGAGGCCATGTCCTTGAGCTGTGTTGCAAGGCCTCGCTACCGCCAACTCGATCGCTTCCTTTTCGGTTATACGAACCGAATAACATCGGTTCCTAAGATTCCTGAAGCGCTGGATGTACTCTGTCACCGTTTCCCGCGCTTCGACGTAGTTGTGCTAGATCGGCAATGCCGGACTCGGAAGCTTCGAATGGTATTGCATATGGAACTGTTCTTCCAATTGCTTCCAAGACTCGGATGGAGTTTGCTGGCAAAGAGGTGTACCATCCAAAAGCCGATCCCGTGAGGGACTGTGAAAAGAGCCTCACGCGTAGCTGATCCGACACCGAAGCCGGTCCTAGTTGAGCCAAATATCGGCCGACGTGCTCGATGGAGCTGGAGCCATCCGATCCACCGAATTTGGAGAAGTCGGGGAGCCGATATTTAGGTGGCAGCGGGATCATCTCGTAATCGTCGGGGTACGGCTTGGAATAGCCGATCGCCCTTCTTTTCGGCACCATGCCGAACCGGTCTCTCGGTATGGTACCGATCCGATCCGCTGTGCTGGCTGTAGGAGTTGCACTCTGAAGATTCGCCGGGGTGGCGTACTTAGCCAGCCATGTTTGCTTTTCCAGCTCTGAGCCAACTGCAGGAGCTGGGCTCGGGAGTTTCGTCGGTGTGGCGTACTTAGTTAGCCACGTCTGCTTCTCAAGCTCTGTTGCTGACGTTCCTCCCGTCTTCGCCGGAGTCCCCGATGTTGTGGCCTGGTTTGTGAGTGCCCGGTCACCACAATCTGGCACATACGTGCACGTGTATCCTTGAGGGATCTCCTTAGGCGCCTCCATTAAGAACTGGTAGTCACTAGGGTCACCACCAATCTTGTAGACGAGGAATGCCGGTGTAGTCGGCACTTCGGCAGGTGCTGCCAACGCATATGGCAGCGGTGGACGGGACTGGAATGGCAACTCTCCTTGATGAGTCCCGAGAGCTGGTCCTGACGGCGAGTACTGGTGGCTCATGATCTCCTGGATTACGCGCGAGCGACCCGCTCCAACACGTTGACCAAGTTTTCGAGTGGCGATGTAGCGAGTGAGCCACCAAGTAGTTGATCTCCTGCCGCAGTCCCCGGTGCGTTCCTCCGACGGGGCGAGAGGTCTATCCCATCGAGTGCACCTTGCGGTGAGAATCCCTTCCATCCGATGCCATGGGAACGGGTTCTCCGAAAAGAGCCGATGAGGTCGGCTTCGAGGGTGGCCTTGATCTCGTTGTATTGCTTCTTGAGCTCGTCGGGCGGCTCCTCGTAGGTGACCGGCGTGCCGTCCGCCATCTCGGATGTAGATGGCGATGTGGTTGATGTAGACGATTGTCCCACCGGGCGTGCCGGAATGTGTTGACCGCCAAAACCCACCGGCGGGCGGCGGCCTTGTCAACACCGTAGAGCCGGGAAGAGCCTAGAGCTGCGGCTGGCCGAGACCCCTCCGAGCGACGGCCCGCAATGCTCTTCTCGGTCACACGCGGCGATGCGAAGTGCAAGGGCGTGCCACCCGACCTATACCCGGTCGGGAAGGTGATGGGGATGCCTCGCTTAGTTTCTCGCGGGGCATACATGTAAACGTTAAATACGAGCCTCGATCGGCTCTCGAGGTTATCTCGTGAATCGGCTCAAAGAGCCGATCCACCCATGATTCGTACGGGGTGCACGAATACTTGGTGGTCCTGCTTGATCAAGATAAAGCTAATGAGATCTACGACGATTTAGGGTTTTCACCGCATAATCGGATCATCCTACTCCAGAGTTGGGCCTCGCGGCCACGCACGGTGCTCGTAAGCCGATCCTAAACAAGGCCTAAAAACCAACATGAAGTTGATCCTCGGAACATCCTGTTTAGGACTTGCGAACGCCACCCTCGCGTGCCACCGGATCCTCCCCCTTTGTAAGGCCTAACTATTGCGGATATTAAACTAATCCTTGTAGAACAAGGAGCAATCGTAACGGATCGGATCTACTAAATAATGATCAAGCGGGTGCCGCCCCACACCTGAGATAGGTGTGAGGGCGGCTAGATATGCAAGGGTTGCACTACGTAAGCATGCTTAAACGAAGAACAATGCTAACCCTAACACATCTAATGATAACTACGTTGCTCGCCATCAAAAGCGCTTCGATACGAGCAACGCATGAACAACGTGGGGCTTGTCTCGCCTAGATCGCAAGATGCGATCTAGGCAAGCATGTCGCTTACCCGATAGAAACCCTCGAGACGAAGGAGTTGGCGATGCGCCGAGATTGGTTTGTTTGGGGTTGAACGTGAGTTGTTGTTTATTCCATAAACCCTAGGTACATATTTATAGTCCAGGGGACTTTCTAATGTGGGCGTGCACCAAACCGTGCACGACTAAGATTCTACTTTCTAAACTAAGATGCGATCTAATATTTTACAGATACAAGGGCAACTAAACCCAACTTGGTATAACAGGCCGATTCACGTAATCCTCCATGTATATTTCTTTAAGCCCATCCTGATTGCGGCCCACCTCTGACTCGGTTAAATTCTGGTGATAACAGTTGCACATTTGCACAATGCATAGATATATATTTGTCACTGGATACGAATTTCATTAAAAAAAAGTTGCATTTTACTTTTCCACTTTTAAACTAAAAGTTTGCACTTTCTATGCCAATGATTTTTTTCGTTAATGAAAGTAGTAGGCAAAATGTTTGATCAAGTGGGAGTTGAGAGTATGTGCTGAGTTACACAGACTGTGAAACAAAAAAACAAAGCATTGAGCACCACGGGCTCGTCATCTACCGCATCCCGAGAATTGCATGCACGAAAGTCTTCAGGGTGAGTCTCGAAGGAACAAACGAAAGAGCCCTGCAAGGCTAGCTGCGAGCGCGGCGACAACACGACGAAGTAGGGGCAAGGGCGCCTCACCACCACCACCATCAGAGCATGACGTATAGCTGTATCTCGTAGCGCGCGACGACGAGCTAGCCCCCAGCCACGCGCTGCCGCCGCGTTGCGGTGCACGAGACCGGCGCTCCGATGCCGCTGTCGCCACCCGGCCGGGCCGGTGCGGCAAGTTTGGCACGGCAAGCTGGCGCTGGTTAAGACAAGATTTGCTGTTCTCGAAGAAAAAGAACGAGAAGATTTGCTACACAGGTTTCCGGTGCAAGAGAAGATGTGCGTGCGTCCGACTAGGAAGATTCAGCCGGGACCACAGTAGATCGCCAACACAATCGCTCTAATTTTATTCATGGAGTAGTACTGTAGACTGTAGTAGTACTACTGTACAATGGATTTACACTTGTTCAGACGCATTTACTGGACACACAAAAACTCTCTGATGACGGTACAGCCAGGCCGTGGTGAACTGTTGAGAGCTGAAGGCGCAAGTGAATGTCAGGTTGGCAGCAGCACGCGGAAGCACATCATTTCCGCTGAGAAAGTTTTATCAGAGAACGGGCATCACGAGATGGAGTACCAGAAGTCTACCGTTCTCTTCTTCTCCTGATGAAGCTGGCCAAACGTATGGTTCCGAGAAAAAATCATCATAAAAAACCCCAGAACAAGGCAGCAGCCCCACTGATAATAATAACCGGGCGATCCCTCCATGCCCCAGCTCACATGCATTGCTGTACTAACAGCAAGTGTCAGCATGTAAACACACACCCACTGCCACTAGCGACCCCAACTTGAGGGGAATCCTATGTGCTGCTGGTACGTACAAGCAGCACACGTTCTGATTTCTGAAGCGAAGCTGTGGAACAGAGGGCAGTAATCTTGCAGAAAATGGGACAAATGGTAGCCACTAAAAAATATCAGAGACAACATCGTCCCAGTTGACTGTGCAGCACACAGATGCTTTGGATACCAGGCAGCAAGCATCTAGATCACGCATGGTGAACCAAAATACTAGTATAAACATATATCTGTGAACACCTGCCCACAGGTGTATTTTATATGGAATATCCGCAGACCTACGCATTGTTGTCAAAGCATAAAAAGACAACAAAATCAAATATATCCAGGGTTAGCTAGTGACAAAACCCACCTACAGGCCGGACAAGCTGTCTGCGGCTAGCAGCCACAAGAAGTCTCTGTAGACATCTAGTAGCAGTAGATTTCAAGTGACAGATCCAGGTGAAAGTGAAACATCCTGGGATGGAAGAAGAAGAATCAAATTTCTGATCAAACATTTCATGGGTGCCCGCATAGGCGCTACTGCATCCCGCCCATGCCATTTATATCAGACAGCTTCTTTACAGACGGTTGATTCAAATACATGCTATGCATAGCTGTCATGGAGAGAAGCAACAAAGGCATAGACGACAAGATGAGCCCCATTCCAGCCTAGGCCACGGTGGAGCGTATTACTCCCTCCGTTCTTTTTTAATTGACTCAAATTTAGTATAAAGTTGTACTAAATCTGAGTCAATTAAAAGAGAACGGAGGGAGTAGCTAAGATACTCTTGTGGGGTCAAGCAAACCAACCAAAAGTGAACTCCAACTCATCCTCTGCCAGCCAATGCCAGGTGCACGCACAGCTGCTTGCTTAGCATTTTTTTGCAAGATCTAGCTACTTGCTACATTCATAAGTTGGAACTAGACAAACTGATCTAAATGGATGAGTCTTGCTACTTGAAAACTTTACAAAAAACCTTTTGATTGCCACAAAACTGTTATCATTAAGGTAGGTGAGAGGAAGAAGAGGAAAGGAAGATCACATAGTAGAAGGGGCCAAAGCCACATGTGAACACTACTTAGTATCTAGGGACTTCCTTGAGAGGTAGCATGGCAGCACTCGGTGAAGAACCTGAAGGTGAGGATGATCCAATTTGGATGCCGCTGCGGGAGGAGAACCCGATTTCATCCACACCATCCTGCGGAAGTTGGTCTTCCCTGATCATTGTGCGGAAGGATATGGAGCCACGCTTTGTTGACGTGTCAGAGTTCCGCTCGATTTCTCGGAAGCTCTGGTGCGCCACAAGCGACGAGCCTTCATAGTAGTAATCATCATATGGCACCATCTCTACTGGCATTTCCCTGTTGCGTATCTTCCGGAGTGCCAGTGAATCTGCGACTGGGAAGTATACCAGCAAGAGTATCCCAACTGTTGTGCAGGACAGCATCATCAAGAATGACAAGAAGATGATGACCTCGAACGCTATATCTCCTGGATGGGGCATGACTGAAAACCCAAGAAGGATCACCCTGATCGGAAGGAAGAAAAGCACCGATATTATCAGCAAAGAAACCCTCCTTCGCAGCGCCTTGTTGATGACCAAGGATAAGACCCGAGATCCAACATAGGAGACATAGCTCATCAGGATGACATCTATAAGTCCCAGAAAAATGGTGCCAAACAATGGATAGGTGCAGACATTGGTATCCCCAACCGGCATGGACGTCCGAATGAAGTACTTGGCAATCTTCCTCCTTCCATTCTCACTGTTCTCATCCTTAACAAAGGTAGGCCCGACAAACACGAGAAGGGCCTGGACGAAGAAAACCGGGACGCAGAAAACCAGCATGTAGCCAATGGTCTTCAAGTTCCATCTTTGGTTCAGAGTGCCCGACTCCCTCTTCTGTAAGGAGCCATGCAGGAGGAAAGCAAACACGAAGAAGATGCATGGTTCCGCAAACCCTAGATTGGAAAGGATGTAGGCGTCACATGCGATCTTCTGCCACTCTGCGCTGGCGAACAACTTCCTCTTCAAGAAGCTCGACCTCACGATCTCCCCGACTCCCCACCAGATGGTGATGAGGATGAGGGCAATGCGAGTGACCCAGGGGCCGTTAAAGTAGCCGAGCGGGAGCAAGACCCCTCTCCGGATCCGAAACCAGAAGTAGATGGAGAGGCAGATGCAGAAGAGGCCGAGAGCAGCGAGGAGCGCAAACAGTGCAATGGTGACGACACCGAATGCATCGGCAGCTACTCTGGTCAGGTGCATCACCCGAAGAACAGCTGCCACGCATGCTCTCTGCTCGCATCGATAGCACGGCAGCCCGCAAACACCATAGACTCGGCCGCCTTCCAAGTTTGAACCGCGTCCAGCTTCTACAGCACTGCAATCGCAAAATCATAGTAATTGCGTGAGTGAATAAGGTCGAGTGAGGCAACGATCCAAATTTGGTAAATATTGGTAGGGGCTAAGAAAAGGAAAATACAGTTGAACAGCAAAACAGGTTTTGTTTGATTGCACCCTAAACCTCTGGCAAAGCATACGAAGGCAGTAGGTTCCATTTAGTTACTGGCACATCCGCACGCAGTTAATACAGACATAGGGTACTCCAACATGCCCTAAGCCAGCCCGCAACACGCTTAATCACCTATTTAGCAAGCATGTAAAGCAGTAGTTGCATCCGCTAACTCAGAAGCTTACCATTCCAGCACCGAAAGACAGCAACATTTAACCACTAAACACTTGAAAAACAGCAAGCATGGCACTTCTGGAGCAGCGTATCTATCTACCGACTAAACGGGTAAATAAAATCAGTCTAGTATTAAGCAGCAAGCTAAGCAGAGATCACCGAGAGAGTCGGCAGCAGTAGTATGCATAGAATAACGAAAGGTCAGCGCGAATCACCTTAGCGAGGGGCGGACGGGCGGGCGGTGGCGGGGAGCGGTGTCCCCGGCGGTGGATGCTGCGGCAGCCCGGACCCCCGATGGGATCCGGCGATTTTCCGCGGCCGAGCGGGCGGCGACGGCGGGAAGCGGCGGGATCCGGCGGGCGGCCGGGCGAGGCGGAGCGGAATGGGAGCCCTGGCGCTGGCGGTGGAGATGGGTAGGCGTGGGGAATGGAATGGGGGAGGTGGAGAAGGTGGAAGAGGAGAGAGAGAAGGAGTCGAGGCAGAGCGAAGAAGAGAGAGGAGAGGCGGGGGTGGGAGACAGGCTGTCTCCAGTTGTCCTGCGGCTCGGTTGTTGCCGAGCCTCACGCCGCGGCCGTCCCCACCCGAGCCTACGTGGGGGCTTATATAGGCCCATATTCTTAGGTGCACACCAACGCAGCAGAACAGGTCAAACTAACCCTATTTTCTTTTACTCTCTGCTATCTATCTCTTGGATATTAATTGCCAACCCGTGTTTAAATGCCTTAATTTTTCCTTCCAAATATTTGATATCCATCTCCACCGCAACATTGGATATCCACTATCATTTATCAACCGCCATTTAAACGACATATTTTCCTTTCGAACATTTCTAGATATTAATTGTCAGCCATGCCTTTTTTTACCGCCTACTGGTATTTATTAATTATCAACCGAGCTCAATAGACATGTTTTCATGTTTGTTTATATTTAAAAAAATAGATATACTACTCTTACATAAAATATACCAAAATAAAATACAAAGAAGAAACACATAAGCACGCAAACCCTAAATTAAATACAAGAATATATCACTACATGAAGACAGTATATCTCGAATGCATGTTGGTGTGCCAAAACACTAAATGGCACAATATACCAAAACATTAAAAGAGAGCATATCTCTAATACGTAGTGTGATATGATCGCTCATATATTCAGCATATCCTCCATATATTTAGCATATCTCACACATCTGAGTATATCTAGTAGGATGTGCTAACTATCTACAGGATATGTTGAATATATGAGATATCATATTACACTATGTATTAGATTATATACATTTATGTTTTTCATTAATCAGATTGTTTATATTTTAAAATATAAATGTGTCATGATATAACATGTATCTCCCAAATAGATATGCAAGGACATGACTAGATCTTCTTGTGAAAGAAGTTATGAATCTTGAAAATTGTACATGGTTCGCTACTTAAGTTGCATCAGTTTCAATTCTATAGAACGAATATGGCCATCACATTTTTTTTGCAATGTACTTACATGTTATACCACAGCATGATCCAAGCCCATAAAATCTTAAAAATTACACAACATTTTGGATTGGAGAACTGTACTTGAAATATCAGGTGGATATCCATCATCTTATAAAATGCATTGTGGGTGTTAAATCTTGTATATGATGTTTTGTTCTTTCATGTTACGTTCATGGTGATCAAACATTGATGTGACAAGAGGTTGCAAGGTAACATGGTTGGTGTAGTCATTGGTCTAGAAATGATTGGGTCATTATTGGAAATTTTTCTTTGGCACGGAGGTGAGTAGTGTATATAGAGCATGTGTTGATTACCTCGGGGGAACGAGATTGTTCGACGTGAGAAACAAGAAAAGTGTGAAAAGTATGCATGGTAACAGTTAAGACTAATTAACTACCGTTTAGGGTTAGAAAGGGTGTCTTTAGTTGTCTAGCTCAAACGGTGTCCGGCCTCGCACCCATCCATCCCCCACCCGAGCCTACGTGGGATACAACTATACGTTGGGAGGGGGCACCAACCTAGTCCAATGAATCAACTCATGCCGCCCCACCCGAGCCTACGTGGGATACAACTATACGTTGGGAGGGGCACCAACCTAGTCCAATGGATCAACCCATGCCGCCCACCCGAGCCTACGTGGGATAGGGTATATGTTGGGGTGCACCGACCTAGTCCAGTGGGTCAACTCATGCCTATTTTTTACAATCTATTGGATACAAATTATCAACTAGCGTTAAAAAGGCATGGTTTTTCTTCAAAACATTTGTGTTCCATTTGGAGCAAGGGACACATATATTTTATGGTCACAGCAAAGATACACGTAAGTGCAGGAATCATTAGTTAAACACGAGAATTTAATTAAACATGCAGAGAGTATATCTAGTATGCATGACGGTGAGTCGAAACGTCACAATGAAAAATGTGTGTACATAAATGTGAGTATGTCTAGCAAGTTGTGGTAGAATATTAAAAGGATCTAGATGCCTCCTAGTGTGAGGAATTCATAAGTGTTTGAAAACAACTACAAAAATTGGTTTGATCAAAACACAAAACTAAACTGTTTGGATTATTTTCAAGCATAAAAAGTATGCTTACTAAGTGCACCAATTAACATACAACTAAATAGGATTTGCAATTTACAGGAACAAGCAAGCAATTCCAACTCTGTATGAGATGTAAAAACAATAGCAAGCATGATCCATGTCCATGAAATTTTAAAAATCAACAACATTTTGGATTGCAGAATTGTATTTAAAATATCAGGTAAAGATCCATCATGGGATAAAATGCATTATGGGTATTAAATCATTCTTATCTTATATGGTGTTCAGAGTGTTCAAAAATTGATATGACAAGGGGTTGCAAGGTGACATGGTTGGTGTCGCCATTGGTCTACAAATGGTTGGGTCATTAGTGTAAACTTTTCTTTGGCAAGGAAGTGTGTAGTGTATGTAGAGCATGTGTTGATTACGATTCATACTTACCAATCGAAAGATGGAGAACCTATGAAAGGCTCGGCGAGAAAGAGATTGTTCGACATGAAAATAAAGTAGGAAAAGTATGCATGGTTACGATTTAAGATTAACTACCATTTAGGATTACAAAGGATGCCTTTAGCTAATTGTCTTATGAGTTGGACAGTGTTGAGCCTCGCAACTAGGCCGCCCCTACCCGAGCCTACGTGGGATAGGGCTATATTTTAGGAGCACCTACCTAGTCCAACATATCAATCCAGGCCGCCTTCACCCGAGCCTACGTGGGATAGGGTTACGTGCATCGATAGAGTCGATTAAGTCAAACAATGCCTACTTCTTACCACCTATTGGATACCAATTGTCGTCTAACGTTAGAAGGTGTGTTTTTTCCACCAAACATTTGTGTTCCATTAATTTGGAGCAAGATTCGCATATTTATGGCGGTCACAGAGAAGACACACATAAGTGCACAAACCATTAGTTAAACACAAGAATTTGATAAAACATGGAGATAGTATATCTAGTATGCATGGCGATGAGTCAAAATGTCACAATGCAAAATGGTTGTACATAAATGTGAGTATGTATAACAAGTTGTGTTAGAATATTAAAAGAATCTAGATGTCGCCTAGTGTGAGAAATTAATAGGTGTTTAAAAACAACTATAAAACAGGTTTAATCAAAACACAAAACTAAATTGGTCGGGTTATTTCCAAGCATAAAACCTCAATATGTTATGATTACTAAGCACACCAATAATCTACAACTTAATAGGATTTGCAATTTAAAAGACCAAAGAAGCAATTTTGACTCTATATGAGATGTAAAGATTATAGCAAGCATGCTGCAGAAAATAAAGGTGGCAAGGAACCATTGTTATATTTCCTAGAGCTCAAATACCTTCCAATGTTTACATCTCCATTCAAGCTCCTTGACATTCTCTAGCTTGAATCACTATCCTCTCGAGGTTCTTCTCATCTATCCATTATAGATAGCTTCTTCACACACCGTGGATAGCAAACTACACAACCACTTCACAAAGCACTCTAATATATTCAATTTCTTCTACAATGGGATCACTGAGCTAGCTAAGACCACCAAACATCTAGGATGGTGTTTCCTTCAAGACAAACAAGCATGTGTTCTCTCATTACAATCCAATTTGAACGGAGATGTCAATCTGATGCAACAAGATTAGTCACTAAAGTAACTTATGTTGAAACCCCTCTATCAACTCTCACGAAATGTAGCTCGTGTAATAGATGTATTGAAGAGGAGGGAAAATGATGAGGTTAAAAAATGGCTCATAAGTCAATGTGTAACCCTTCCTCGGCCAGCCAAGATGGCTATTTATAGCAACACTTCACAAACTAGCCATGGGTGTTTATTTTTTATGGAAAATCTAGACCCAAGGACCATTCCAAAAATAAAATTGGATAAGCTTGAGAAAAATATGGAATCCAATCATTGGGTTCATCTTGTTAAACATTTATGTTTACTTCACATTCCATTTGATCTATAAAAAGTTCAAAACCACAATTAATGAACTATTCGCTTCACACAATCACTTAAAGACTTGATCACCAATAAGTCAATTCGATCACGAAAATTCTGGAGTTACACCATGAATATCATTTTGAACAATCATATCTTCTTATTGCACTATCATAATACCTAGAGATACACGTTGATTTGTTTAATTTCTTCATAGTATTTAGTGGTCTCACTACATCACTTGTGAGATTAGTTCTACTCTCATCAAATGTTCATCCGGCTAGACTGAAAGAAGGCTCCGATGATATATTGAGACGAGTATACAACCCACGCTAAGATGTAAACCATCATATATGTATAATCTTGTGGTCATGCCACCACTAATATATACTAAGTCCTCATCACCCTATTCCATATAGCTTCTTTTGACATTGTCGGGATACGTATTTCGCTAACTCCCCACCTAGTGTCTAGAATGAATAGATGTTTGAAAACACCTACAAAATTGGTTTAATCAAAACACAAAACAAAACTAGTTGGGTTATTTCCAAGCATAGAACCTCAATATGGTGTGCTTACTAAGTGCACCAATTAGCATACAACTAAATAGAATTTGCAATTTACAAGAACAAGCAAGCAATTCCAACTCTGTATGAGATGTAAAGACAATAGCAAGCATGATCTATGTCCATGAAATCTGAAAAGATCAACATCATTTTGGATTGCGTAATTGTACTTGAAATATCAGGTGAATATACACATGGGATAAAATGCATTATGGGTATTAAATCATTCTTATCTTAAACGATGTCGTGTTCTTGCATGTTACGCTCACAGTGTTCAAAAATTGATATGACAAGGGGTTGCAAGGTGACATGCATGGTTGGTGTAGCCAATTGTCTAGAAATGGTTGGGTCATTATTGTAAATTTTTCTTTAGCAAGGAAGTGTGTAGTGTATATAGAGCATGTGTTGATTACAATTCATATTACCAATCGAAAGATGGGGAACTTGTAAAAGGCTCCAAGATAAAGAGATTGTTCGACATGAAGTGAATAAAGTGGGGAAAGTATGCATAGTTACGATTTAAGATTAACTACCATTTAGGGTTACAAAGGATGCCTCTAGCTAGTTGTCTTGTGGGTTGGACAGTGCCGAGCCTCTCACCCAAGCCGCCCCTACCCGATCCTACGTGGGATATGGCTATATGTTGGGGGCACCTACCTAGTCCAACAGGTCAACCCAGGCCGCCTCCACCCAAGCCTACGTGGGATAGGGCTATATGCTAGGTGCACCGACCGAGCCATGCAAGTCAACCCAGGACTATTTTTTACCACCTATTGGATACCAATTGTCGGCTAGCATTAAAAGGTACGGTGTGTTTTTTCTTCCAAACATTTGTGTTCCATTTGGAGCAAGATTCACATATTTATGTTGGTCACAGAGAAGACACACATACGTGCACAAATCGTTAGTTAATTAAAACAAGAGTTTAATAAAACATGTAGAGAGTATATCTAGTATGCATGGCGGTGAGTCAAAATGTCACAATGCAGAATGCGTGTACACAAATGTGAGTATGTCTAGCAAGTTTTGTTAGAATATTAAAAGAATCTAGATGTTGCCTAGTGTGAGAAATTAATAGATGTTTAGAAACAACTATAAATTTGTTTTAATGAAAACACAAAACTAAATTTGTCGGGTTATTTCCAAGCATAAAACCTCAATATGTTACGCTACTAAGCACACCAATAACCTACAACTATATAGGATTTGCAATTTACAGGAACAAGCAAGCAATTCTGACTCTATATGAGATGTAAACATTATAGCAAGCATGCTGCAGAAATAAAGTTGGCAAGGGACCATTGTTGTATTTCCTAGAGCTTAGATACATTTCAATATTTACATCTCCATTCAGTCTCCTTGAAATTCTTTAGCTTGAGTCATTATCCTCTTAAGGTTTTGATCATCAATCCATGATAGATAGCATCTTCACACACCGTGGATAGCAAACTACACAACCACTTCACAAAGCACTCTGACATATTCAATTTCTTCTACAATGGGATCATTGAGCTAAGACCACCAAACATCTAGGATGTTGTATCCTCCAAGACAAACAAGCATGTGTTCTCTCATTATAACTCAATTTAAACGGAGATGTCAATCTGATGCAACAAGTTCAGTCACTAAAGTAACTTATGTTGACACCCCTCTATCAACTCTCGTGAGATGTAGCTCATGTAATAGATCTGTTAAAGAGGAGATGAGGTTAAAAAATGGCTCATAAGTCAATGTGTAACCCTTCCTCGGTCGGCCAAGATGGCTACTTATAGTAACGCTTCACAAACTAGCCATGTGTGTTTATTTTTCTTTGGAAAATCTAGACCCAACGACAATTCCAAAAAAAAAATGGATTAGAGAACTGTACTTGAATTCCACAACCTCTTGGACTGGAGAACTGTACTTGAAATGTCAGGTGGATACTCATCATGGGATAAAATGCATTACGGGTGTTAAATCATTCTTATCTTGTATATGATGTCTTGTTCTTTCATGTTACGCTCATGGTGATCAAACATTGATGTGACAAGAGGTTGCAAGGTGACATGGTTGGTGTAGCCATTGGTCTAGAAATGACAGGGACATTAGTGGAAATTTTTCTTTGGCGAGGAAGTGAGTAGTGTATATAAAGCTTGTGTTGATTACCTCGGAGAACGAGGGATAAACAAGAAAGTGTGGACAGTATGCATGGTAACGGTTTAAGATTAATTAGCTACCATTTAGGGTTAGAAATGGTATCTCTAGTTGTCTGGCTCGAACGGTGTCGGGCCTCACTGACATAGGCATCCCGAATGGACCTGCCGAATAAGGTACCCAAGGATACCTGGAGGCCCACGACTCGAAGCTTTCAAGGCCCAGAAGCCCGGCGAACGTCAATAAGGAATCTAGAGTTATATTAGGAATCACGAGTCATGTAATCGTACGGAAAATACTCGGATAGCTTCCCGGAGTCTGTAACTTGTACGACACGAAATCCCTCGGCTCTCCCTCCTATATAAAGGAGAACCGAGGGGAGGAAAATCCATCGAATCTATTGGCAACATAACCCTAGTTTTCTTAGTCGAGCACCTTTTCGGCTGAACCTTCGAGATCTACTTGCCCTCTACTTTCTACGAAACCCTAAGTCTACAATCTGTAGGCATTGACAAGTTAATGCCTTATCAATTGGCACCGTCTGTGGGAATTGGAGGTTACAAGGGCGCGAGACCATACTCCTTGGAGAGGGCGGACTCGTCCTGGATGTACAGCCATTTCTTGCGCCAACCTTGGACAGAGTCGGGGAACTTCACGTCAAAATAATCCACATCGGGACGGACTCAGATACAAACGCCACCTATATTGTAGATGAAGTTCCTTGAGTTGTTGCGCCGGAGGTAGAAGATGCGTTTCCAAAGGCCCCAATGAGGATGGATGCCCAGGAAACACTCGCAGAGAGTGAAAAAAATAGAAATGTGGAGGAGAGAATTTGGGGCCAGCTGATGCAGCTGGATCCCATAGATGAACAACAAGCCACGTAGAAATTCGTGGACAGGAACGGCAAGGCCGCAAACAAGGAAGTCGACAAAAGTTACCTGGAATCCAATGGGAGGACGAGGAGAGCTCTCATCTCGGGCATCTTCAGGGCCTCCTTCTTCAGCAGACCCATCTTCTTCAGCAGCTTCTAGTCTTGGGCGGAGATATTCGACCGCTCCTATCCTGAGTCCCTGACCTTCTCCGCGGGCTCGTCGGTGCCCGGAGCGCGGTTCTTGCACTGCTTCGTGCGCGGAGCCATGAGAAACAAGAGGAAAGAGAGCGTGTGCGTGAGGAGCTCGAGGAGCAGGAATGGCGGAGAGAGAGAGAGAGAGAGAGCAGATGCACGACGCAGCGAAGGGAGTGAATTAGGAATACAATGTGAATTTATAGAGAGAAGGTGATGGGTCCAACCGTTGGATGAAAAGGGGAAGTGTTACGAGCCCTACGTGTGGCCAAAGGGTAAAAGGGTCTTACCACTCCGAATTTACTGAACGGAAGTTACTTCGTGCGTGCCGGAAATTACGGAGGACGAGTGTCCCCCACTCGCGCGACGTGTTGACGGCGACGAGTTTTGGACCCACGACCCAGTGAGGTGACAGGAGTCGTGGCTTTCCAAGGTGGGCATCGTGGCTATCGTCAGCAGCGATGTCATTTAAGAAAGCTTCGAGTGGTTTAACAAAATATAGCGACAACAAAACTTTGAGTTCTAAAAAAGAGAAACTTTGGGAGCCTATGATCAAATGCAAGCATCTGTTCATATGCTCGGGGGCTACTCTTATCAGAAATATTGTGTATACTTCTGATAAGAGGATGAGGCGAAAAACAAAATTACAGAGTTGATCAAAATAGCAAAAGTTGAGTCCACATCCAAGTGCAAACACTCGTCTAGCCTCGGGGGCTACTCCCATCGGGAGCGCTGGTCGCGCACCCGATGAAATATGAGGAAGAAAAAATAAGAGAATGACAAGACAATATAGAAGTACAGACGAAAAAATTTCATCGTACATGTTCGAGTTACACATAACTTGTCATGTACTCCCATCGGGAGATCAAGATATTTTCATCAAACAACTCGAAGAAATTCACAATTCCAGCAGCCGATAAATGCACTCGACAATATATTCTCAGAGCGCGCCGCCGCGGTAAGAACTCTGAATGCCGTAACATTTTACGAAGGTAAGGCCACAGGATCCGTCCTGCGTGGCACGGTATCGCACCCGAATGCGCTCTATCACTTCATCCGTATCAACATAGGCGAAGAAAAATCCTAGCGGACTCATTAGGTACACGATAAAACATATCTGGGATTCGGTTCACGATAAGTCCTTAAACGGCGCGTGTCGAATTACGCCAGCATCCCGAGTTCAAGTCTAGGGACTTGAGCTTGAAGTAGGTTTATGCGGGTTCGCTACAAGAGCAGTTAACTGATACCTGATCCATCAGATGAACCAACCCCATCTACCAATATCCTTGTAAATAATAAACGATAGACAAAAATATTCGGCTCATTGATATATAGAGATACGATTCAATTCTACGATGGAGATTTTGCTCGATTCTACGATTCAAACAAAATCTCGGGGGCTACTGACATAGGCATCCCGAATGGGCCTGCCAAATAAGGTACCCGAGGATATCTGGGGCCCACGACTCGAAGCTTTCAATGCCCAGAAGCTCGGCGAACGTTAATAAGGAACCTAGAGTTATATTAGGAATCACGAGTCATGTAATCGTACGGGAAAGACTCGGATAGCTTCCTAGAGTTTGTAACTTGTACGGCACGAAATCTCTCGGCTCTCCCTCCCATATAAAGGGGAGCCGAGGGGAGGAAAATCCATCGAATCTATTGTCAACATAACCCTAGTTTTCATAGTCGAGCACCTTTTCAGCTGAACCTTCGAGATCTACTTGCCCTGTACTTTCTACGAAACCCTAAGTCTACAAACTGTAGGCATTGACAAGTTAATCCCTTGTCACTTACACCCATCCATTACCCACCCGAGCCTACGTGGGATACAAATATACGTTTGGGGGCCACCAACCTAGTCCAGCGGGTCAACCCATGCCGCCCCCACCCGAGTCTACGTGGGATAGGGCTATATGTTTGGTGCACCGACCTAGTCCAGTGGGTCAACTCTTGCCTATATTTTACCACCTATATTGGATACCAATTGTCAACTAGCGGTTAAAAAGGCATGGTTTTTCTTCAAAACATTTGTGTTCCATTTGGAGCAAGGGACACATATTTTTTGCGGTCACAACAAAGATACATGTAAGTGCACAAATCATTACTTAAACACGAGAATTTAATTAAACATGCAGAGAGTATATCTAGTATGCATGACGGTGAGTCGAAACGTCACCATAAAAAATGTGTGTACATAAATGTGAGTATGTCTTGAAAGTTGTGTTAGAATATTAAAATGATCTAGATGCCTCCTAGTGTGAGGAATTAATAGGTGTTTGAAAAAAACTACAAATTTAGTTTAATCAAAACACAAAACTAAACTGGTTGGGTTATTTTCAAGCATAAAACCTCAATATGGTATGCTTACTAATGCACCAATTAACATACAACTAAATAGGATTTTCAATTTGCATGAACAAGCAAGCAATTCCAACTCTGTATGAGATGTAAAGACAATAAAAAGCATGATCCATGTCCATGAAATCTTAAAAATCAACAACATTTTGGATTGCGGAATTGTATTTGAAATATCAGGTGAAGATCCATCATGGGATAATATGCATTATGGCTATTAAATCATTCTTATCTTATATGATGTCTTGTTCTTGCATGTTATGCTCACAGTGTTCAAAATTTGATAGGACAAGGGGTTGCAAGGTGACATGGTTGGTGTAGCCATTGGTCTAGAAATGGTTGGGTCATTAGTGTAAGTTTTTCTTTGACAAGGAAGTGCGTAGTGTATGTAGAGCATGTGTTGATTACGATTCATACTTACCAATCGAAAGATGGGGAACCTATGAAAGGCTCAGCAAGAAAGAGATTGTTCGACATGCGAATAAACTGGGGAAAATATTCATGGTTACGATTTAAGATTAACTACCATTTAGGGTTCAAAGGATGTCTTTAGCTAGTCGTCTTGTGGGTTGGATAGTGCCGAGCCTCGTAACCAGACCGCTCCTACCCGAGCCTACGTGGGATAGGGATATATGTTGGGAGCACCTACCTAGTCCAACATGTCAATCCTGGCCGCCTCCACCCAAGTCTACATGGGATAGGGCTATATGCTACGTGCACCGACAAAGTCGATTGAGTAAACCGATGCCTATTTTTTACCACCTATTGGATACCAATTGTCGTCTAGCGTTAAAAGGTGTGTTTTTTTCCTCCAAACATTTGTGTTCCATTAATTTGGAGCAAGATTCGTATATTTATGGCGGTCACAGAGAATACACACATAAGTGCACAAATCATTAGTTGAACACAAGAATTTAATAAAACATGTAGAGAGTATATATATCTAGTATGCATGGCGGTGAGTCAATGTGAGTATCTCTAGCAAGTTGTGTTAGAATATTAAAATAATCTGGATGTCGCCTAGTATGAGAAATTAATAGGTGTTTAAAAACAACTATAAAATTGGTTTAATCAAAACACAAAACTAAATTGGCCGGGTTATTTCCAAGCATAAAACTTCAATATGTTATGCTTACTAAGAACACCAATAACCTACAACTTAATAGGATTTGCAATTAACAAGAACAAGCAAGCAATTCTAACTCCATATGAGATGTAAAGATTATAGCAAGCATGTTACAGAAAATAAAGGTGGCAAGGGATCATTGTTGTATTCCCTAGAGCTCAAATACTTTCAGAATCCTTGACATTCTCTAGCTTGAATCATTATCCTCTCGAGGTTTTGCTCATATATCCATTATAGATAGCTTCATCACACACCGTGGATAGCAAACTACACAACCACTTCACAAAGTACTCTAACATATTCAGTTTCTTCTACAATGGGATCAATGAGCTAGCTAAGACCACCACACATCTAGGATGTTGTTTCCTCCAAGATAAATAAGCATGTGTTCTCTCATTACAACCCAATTTGAACGGAGATGTCAATCTGATGCAACAAGTTCGGTCACTAAAGTAACTTATGTTGAAACCCCTCTATCAACTCTCATGAAATGTATCTCGTGTAATAGATCTATTAAAGAGGAGGGAAAATGATGAGGTTAAAAAAATGGCTCATAATTCAATGTGCAACCCTTCCCCGGCCAGCCAAGATGGCTATTATAGCAGCACTTCACAAACAAGCCATGGATGTTTATTTTTCTATGCAAAATCTAGACCCAGCAACCATTCCAAAAATACTTGATTAAAATATGGAGTCAATAGGGTTCATCTTGGTAAACATTTATATTTACTTCACAGTCCATTTGTTCTATCACAAGTTCAAAACCTCAATTAATGAACTATCCGTTTCACACAATCATTGAAATACTTCATCACCAATAAATCAATTTGATCACGAAAATTTTGGAGTTCCACCATGAATATCATTTTGACAATCATATATTCTTACTGCACTATCATAATACCTATAGATACATGTTGATTTGTTTACTTTGTTCACAGTATTTAGTGATCTCAATACATCACTTGTGAGATTGGTTCTTCTCTCATCAAGTGTTCATCCGGCTAGACTGAAAGCAGGCTCCGATGATATATTAAGACGGGTATACATCCCGCGGTAAGATGAAAACCATCGTATATGTATAAGCTTGTGGTCATGCCACGACTAATATATACTAAGTCATCATCAGCCTATTCCCTATAGCTGATGTTGACATTGTCGAGGTACGTACTTCGCTAACTCCCCTCCTAGTGCCAGGAATTAATAGGTGTTTGAAAATAACTACAAAATTGGTTTAATCAAAATACAAAACTAAACTGGTTAGGTTACTTCCAAGCATAAAACCTCAATATGGTATGTTACTAAATGCACCAATTAACATACAACTAAATAGGATTTGCAATGTGCATGAACAAGCAAGCAATTCCAACTCTGTATGAGATGTAAAGACAATAGCAAGCATGATACATGTCCATGAAATCTGAAAAAATTAACAACATTTTGGATTGCAGAATTGTACTTGAAATATCAAGTGAAGATCCACCATGGGATAAAATGCATTATGGGTATTAATTAAATCATTCTTATCTTATATGATGTCGTGTTCTTGCTTGTTACGCTCACGGTGTTAAAAAATTGATATGACAAGGGGTTGCAAGGTGACATGCATGGTTGGTGTAGCCATTGGTCTAGAAATGGTTGGGTCATTAGTGTAAATTTTTCTTTAGCAAGGAAGTGCGTAGTGTATATAGAGCATGTGTTGATTACAATTCATACTTACCAATCGAAATATGGGGAACCTTTGAAAGGCTCGCCGAGAAAGATTGTTCGACATGAGAAGAATAAAGTGGGGAAAGTATGCATGATTATGATTTAAGATTAACTACCATTTAGGGTTACAAAGGATGCCTCTAGCTAGTTGTCTTGCGGGTTGGACAGTGCGGAGCCTCTCACCCAAGCCACCCCTATCCGAGCCTATGTGGGATAGAGCTATATGTTGGGAGCGCCTACCTAGTCCAACAGGTCAACCCAGGCCGCCTCCACCTGAGCCTACGTGGGATAGGGCTATATGCTAGGCGCACCGGCCGAGCCGAGCATTGATGTCTACGGGTGCTTCTATTCTTGTAGACAGTGTTGGGCCTCCAAGAGCAGAGGTTTGTAGAACAGCAGCAAGTTTCCCTTAAGTGGATCACCCAAGGTTTATCGAACTCAGGGAGGAAGAGGTCAAAGATATCCCTCTCATGCAACCACTGCAACCACAAAGCAAGAAGTCTCTTGTGTCCCCAACACACCTAATAGGTGCACTAGTTCGGCGAAGAGATAGTGAAATACAGGTGGTATGAATAAATATAAGCGGTAGCAACGGCACCGAGAAAAGTGCTTTGCCCGGGGCGGCGTGTGGTTGATGGTGGTAATATTGCGGACGAGTAGAGATGCGGTAAAACGGTAAACAAGCGGCGATAACGGTATTTAGGAACAAGGCCTAGGGATCATACTTTCACTAGTGGACACTCTCAACATTGATCACATAACAGAATAAATAGATAGATGCTAGACTCTACACTCTCTTGTTGGATGATGAACACCACTAGCGTGTAGGATTACACGAACCCTCAATGCTGGAGTTAACAAGCTCCGCAATATTCGATGTTCATGTTTAAATAACCTTAGAGTGCATGACGGATCAACATAACCAAACCAAGTACTAACATAGCATGCACACTTGTCACCTTCACACTACGAAAGGAGGCATAGATCACATCAATACCATCATAGCAATAGTTAACTTCATAATCTACAAGAGATCACAATCATAGCCTACACCAAGTACTACACGATGCACACACTTGTCACCATTACACCGTGCGGGAGGAATAAACTACTTTAATAACATCACTAGAGTAGCACACGAGTTAAATTGTGATACAAAACACATTGCAATCATAAAGAGATATAAATAAGCACTTCACTATGCCATTCATAACGAGTGAATAAGTATTACGTGAAATATAACCTAAGAGACCCACACGGTGCACACACTTGTCACCTTTACACACGTGGGACAAGGAGTCTCCGGAGATCACATAAGTAAAACCCACTTGACTAGCATAATGACATCTAGATTACAAGCATCATCATATGAATCTCAATCATGTAAGGCAGCTCATGAGATTATTGTATTGAAGTACATAGGAGAGAGATTAACCACATAGCTACCGGTACGGCCCGAGCCTCGATGGAGAACTACTCCCTCCTAATGGGAGACGACGGCGGTGATGAAGATGGCGGTGGTGTTGATGGAGAAGCCTTCGGAGGCACTTCCCAGTCCGGCGGCGTGCGGGAACGGAGACTCCTGTCCCCCGGATCTTGGCTTCGCGATGGCGGCGGCTGCGGAAGGTTTCTCGTACCGTGGCTTTTTCGTATCGAGGTTTTAGGTCGAGGACCTTTAAATAGGCGAAGAGGCGGAGTCGGAGGGCTGACGGGGCGATGACACAACAGGGGGGCGCGGCCCAGGCCCTGGCCGCACCGCCCTATCATCTGGGCCCACCAGGGCTCCCCTCTGGTGGCTCTCGGGTGCTCTGGAAGCTTCGTGGAAAAATAGGATGCTGGGCATTGATTTCATCCGATTCCGAGAATATTTCCTTACTAGGATTTACGGAACCAAAAACAGCGAGAAAACGACAACTAGCCCTTCGGCATCTCGTCAATAGGTTAGTTCAGGAAAACGCATAAATATGACATAAAGTATGTATAAAACATGTATATATCATCAATAATGTGGCATGGAACATAAGAAATTATCGATACGTCGGAGACGTATCGGCATCCTCAAGCTTAGTTCTGCTCGTCCCGAGCGAGTAAACGATCACAAAGATAATTTACGGAGTGACATGCCATCATAACCTTGATCATACTATTATAAACACATGTAATGTATGCAGCGATCAAAACAATGGTAAATGACATGAGTAAACAAATGAATCATATAGCAAAGACTTTTCATGAATAGTACTTTCAAGACAAGCATCAATAAGTCTCGCATAAGAGTTACTCATAAAGCAATAGATTCTTAGTAAAAGCATTGAAGCAACACAAAGGAAGATAAAGTTTCAGCAGTTGCTTTCAACTTCAACATATATATCTCATGGATAATTGTCAACATAAAGCAATATAACAAGTGCAATATGCAAGTATGTAGGAATCAATGCATAGTTCACACAAGTGTTTGCTTCTTGAGATGGAGAGAGATAGGTGAACTGACTCAACATAAAAGTAAAAGAATGGCCCTTCGCGAGAGGAAGCATTGATTGCTATATTTGTGCTAGAGCTTTGGTTTTGAAAACAAGAAACAATTTTGTCAACGGTAGTAATAAAGCATATGCATCATGTAAATTATATCCTACAAGTTGCAAGTCTCATGCATAGTATACTAATAGTGCCCGCACCTTGTCCTAATTAGCTTGGATTACGGGATTATCATCGCAATACACATGTTTTAACCAAGTGTCACAAAGGGGTACCTCTATGCCGCTTGTACAAAGGTCTAAGGAGAAAGCTCGCATTGGATTTCTCGCTTTTGATTATTCTCAACTTAGACATCCATACCGGGACAACATAGACAACGAGATAATGGACTCCTCTTTAATGCATAAGCATGTAGCAACAATTAATGTTCTCATATGAGATTGAGGATATATGTCCAAAAGCTGAAACTTCCACCATGATTCATGGCTTTAGTTAGCGGCCCAATGTTCTTCTCTAACAGTATGCATGCTCTAACCATTCAACTAGTGGTAAATCTCCCTTACTTCGAGACAAGACGGACATGCATATCAACTCACATGATATTCAACAAAGTGTTGATGGCGTCCCCGAAACATGGTTATCGCACAACAAGCAACTTAATAAGAGATAAAGTGCATAAGTACATATTCAATACCACAATAGTTTTTAGGCTATTTGTCCCATGAGCTATATATTGTAAAGATAAAGAATAGAAATTTAAAGGTCGCACTCAAGCAATTTACTTTGGAATGGCGGAGAAATACCATGTAGTGGGTAGATATGGTGGACACAAATGGCATAGTGTTTGGCTCAAAGATTTGGATGCACGAGAAGTATTCCCTCTCAATACAAGGCTTAGGCTAGCAAGGTTATTTGAAACAAACACAAGCATGGACTGGTACAGCAAAACTAACATAAGAACATATTGTAAACATTATAAGACTCTACACCGTCTTCCTTGTTGTTCAAACTCTTTACTAGAAATTATCTAGACCTTAGAGAGACCAATTATGCAAACCAAATTTTAGCAAGCTCTATGTATTTCTTCATTAATGGGTGCAAAGTATATGATGCAAGAGCTTAAACATGAGCACAACAATTGCCAAGTATCAAATTATCCAAGACATTTTATCAATTACCACATGTAGCATTTCCCGTTTCCAACCATATAACAATTAACGAAGCAGTTCAACCTTCGCCATGAACATTATGAGCTAAGAACACATGTGTTCATATGAACCAGCGGAGCATGTCTCTCTCCCACACAAGCATTAATTCAAACAAAAACAAAAACAAAAACAAACAGACGCTCCAAGTAAAGTACATAAGATGTGACCGAATAAAAATATAGTTTCAAGGGAGGAACTCGATAAATTTGTCGATGAAGAAGGGGATGCCTTGGGCATCCCCAAGCTTAGATGCTTGAGTCTTCTTGAAATATGCAGGGATGAACCACGGGGGCATCCCCAAGCTTAGACTCTTCACTCTTCTTGATCATAGTATATCATCCTCCTCTCTTGACCCTTGAAAACTTCCTCCACACCAAACTCAAAACAAACTCATTAGAGGGTTAGTGCATAATCAAAAATTCACATGTTCAGAGGTGACACAATCATTCTTAACACTTCTGGACATTGCACAAAGCTACTGAAAGTTAATGGAATCGAAAAATCCATCAAGCATATCAAAACAGGCAATGCGAAATAAAAGGCAGAATCTGTCAAAACGAACGGTTCGTAAAGACGAATTTTATTGAGGCACCGGACTTGCTCGGATGAAAATGCTCAAATTGAATGAAAGTTGCGTACATATCGAGGATCATCGACGTAAATTGGCATAATTTTCTGAGTTACCTACGGAGAATTAGGCCCAGATTCGTTACGGCAAGAAATGCTGTTTCGCGCGGTAATCCAAATCTAGTATGAACCTTACTATCAAAGACTTTAGTTGGCACAACAATGCAACAAAACTAAGATAAGGAGAGGTTGCTACAGTAGTAACAACTTCCAAGATTCAAATATAAAATAAAAGTACTGTAGCAAAATAAACACATGGGTTATCTCCCAAGAAGTTCTTTCTTTATAGCCATTAAGATGGGCTCAGCGAGTTTTAATGATGCACTCGCAAGAAATAAGAGTTGAAGCAAAAGAGAGCATCAAGAGGCAAATTCAAAACAAATTTAAGTCTAACATGCTTCCTATGCATAGGAATCTTGTAAATAAACAAGTTCATGAAGAGCAAAGTAACAAGCATAGGAAGATAGAACAAGTGTAGCTTCAAAAAAATTCAGCACATAGAGAGGCATTTTAGTAACATGAAAATTTCTACAACCATATTTTCCTCTCTCATAATAACTTTCAGTAGCATCATGAGCAAACTCAACAATATAACTATCACATAAAGCATTCTTATCATGAGTCTCATGCATAAAATTATTACTACTCCCAACATAAGCATAGTTATTCTTATTAATTGTAGTAGGAGCAAATTCAACAAAGTAGCTATCATTATTATTCTCATCATCAAATATAGGAGGCATATTGTAATCATAATCAAATTTATCCTCCATAACACGCGGTAACAAAAGACTACTATCATTATAATCATCATATATGGGAGGAAAGTATCATCAAAGTAAATTTTCTCCTCAATGCTTGGGGGACTAAAAAGATCATGCTCATCAAAACCAGCTTCCCCAAGCTTAGAACTTTCTATATCATTAGCAACAATGGTATTCAAAGTGTTCATACTAATATGTTCCATTGGGTTTTTTAATTTTCGCATCAAACCATCCATGTCTTAAATCAGGAAATAGAATAAGAAGCTCATTGTTGTCCATTATGCCAAACTAGTGTAAACAAGAAACAAAAAGATGCAATTGCAGGATCTAAAGGAAATAGCTTCGAGCACACACACAACGGCGCCAGAAAAGTACTTTACCTGGGACCGGAGTATGCGTGCCTTTTACCTTTCCTCCCCGGCAACGGCGCCAGAAAAGTGCTTGATGTCTACGGGTGCTTCTATTCTTGTAGACAGTGTTGGGCCTCCAAGAGCAGAGGTTTGTAGAACAGCAACAAGTTTCCCTTAAGTGGATCACCCAAGGTTTATCGAACTCAGGGAGGAAGAGATCAAAGATATCCCTCTCATGCAACCACTGCAACCACAAAGCAAGAAGTCTCTTGTGTCCCCAACACACCTAATAGGTGCACTAGTTCGGCGAAGAGATAGTGAAATACGGGTGGTATGAATAAGTAGTAGCAACGACACCGAGAAAAGTGCTTTGCCCGGGACTGGCGTGTGGTTGATGGTGGTAATATTGCGGACGAGTAGAGATGCGGTAAAACGAGTAAACAAGCAGCGATAGCGATATTTAGGAACAAGGCCTAGGGATCATACTTTCACTAGTGGACACTCTCAACATTGATCACATAACAGAATAAATAGATAGATGCTAGACTCTACACTCTCTTGTTGGATGATGAACACCACTAAGCGTGTAGGATTACACGAACCCTCAATGCTCGGAGTTAACAAGCTCCACAATATTCGATGTTCATGTTTAAATAACCTTAGAGTGCATGACGGATCAACATAACCAAACCAAGTACTAACATAGCATGCACACTTGTCACCTTCACACTACGAAAGGAGGCATAGATCACATCAATACTATCATAGCAATAGTTAACTTCATAATCTACAAGAGATCACAATCATAGCCTACACCAAGTACTACACGATGCACACACTTGTCACCATTACACCGTGCGGGAGGAATAAACTACTTTAATAACATCACTAGAGTAGCACACGGATAAATTGTGATACAAAACACATTGCAATCATAAAGAGATATAAATAAGCACTTCACTATGCCATTCATAACGGTGAATAAGTATTACGTGAAATATAGCCTAAGAGACCCACACGGTGCACACACTTGTCACCTTTACACACGTGGGACAAGGAGTCTCCGGAGATCACATAAGTAAAACCCACTTGACTAGCATAATGACATCTAGATTACAAGCATCATCATATGAATCTCAATCATGTAAGGCAGCTCATGAGATTATTGTATTGAAGTACATAGGAGAGAGATTAACCACATAGCTACCGGTACAGCCCCGAGCCTCGATGGAGAACTACTCCCTCCTCATGGGAGACAGCAGCCGTGATGAAGATGGCGGTGGTGTTGATGGAGAAGCCTTCCGGGGGCACTTCCCCGTCCCGGCGGCGTGCTGGAACAGAGACTCCTGTCTCCCAGATCTTGGCTTCGCGATGGCGGCGGCTCTGGAAGGTTTCTCGTACCGTGGCTTTTTCGTATCGAGGTTTTAGGTCGAGGACCTTTAAATAGACGAAGAGGCGGAGTCGGAGGGCTGACGGGGCGATGACACAACAGGAGGGCGCGGCCCAGGCCCTGGCCGCGCCGCCCTATCATCTGGGCCCACCAGGGCTCCCCTCTGGTGGCTCTCGGGTGTTCTGGAAGCTTCGTGGAAAAATAGGATCTTGGGCATTGATTTCGTCCGATTCCGAGAATATTTCCTTACTAGGATTTCTGGAACCAAAAACAGCAGAAAACAGCAACTGGCCATTCGGCATCTCGTCAATAGGTTAGTTCCGGAAAACGCATAAATATGACATAAAGTATATATATAACATGTAGATATCATCAATAATGTGACATGGAACATAAGAAATTATCGATACGTCGGAGACGTATCAAGCATGTCAGCCTAGGCCTATTTTTTACCACCTATTGGATACCAATTGTTGGCTAGCGTTAAAAGGCGTGTTTTTCGTTCCACACATTTGTGCTCTATTTGGAGCAAGATTCGCATATTTATGGCGGTCAGAGAAGACACACATACGTGCACAAATCATTAGTTAAACAAAAGAGTTTAATAAAACATGTAGAGAGTATATCTAATGCATGGCGGTAAGTCAAAATATCACAATGCAGAATGTGTGTACATAAATGTGAGTATGTCTAGCAAGTTGTGCTAAAATATTAAAAGAATCTAGATGTCGCTTAGTGTGAGAAATTAATAGGTGTTTAAAAAAACTATAAATTTGGTTTAATCAAAACACAAAACTAAATTTGTCGGGTTATTTTCAAGCATAAAACCTCAATGTTATGCTTACTAAGAACACCAATAACCAACAACTATATAGGATTTGCTATTTACAGGAACAAGCAAACAATTCTAACTCTATATAAGATATAAAGATTACAGCAAGCATGAAATTGGCTTCGCTGCGCCCTGAATCAAAAAAAAGCTGCATGAGAAGATTCATCCCATTTTGGCGAGAGGGAGGCAGCGAATCACCTGGGCTACGGATTTGTTGGTTAGTTGATTCTCGAAATAAGGTCATTCGGAAAAAAAAACAGCCCTTTTCAAAAGAACGTCGATTTCCATCTCAACAAAGAAAGGCTGCAGAAAATAGAGGTGGTAAGGGACCATTGTTGTATTCCCTAGAGCTTAGATACTTTCCAATATTTACATCTCCATTGAGGATCCTTGAAATTATTTAGCTTGAGTCTTTGTCCTCTTGAGGTTTTTCTCATCAATCCATTATAGATAGCTTCTTCACACACCGTGAATAGCAAACTACACAACCACTTCACAAAGCACTCTGACATATTCAGTTTATTTTACAATGGGATCATTGAGCTAAGACCACCAAACATCTAGGATGTTGTATCCTCAAGACAAACAAGCATGTGTTCTCTCACTATAACCCAATTTAAATGGAGATGTCAATCCGATGCAACAAGTTCTGTCACTAAAGTAACGTATGTTGAAACCCCTCTATCAACTCTCATGAGATGTAGCTCATGTAATAGATCTATTTAAGAGGAGGGAAAATGATGAGGTTAAAAAAAATAGCTCATAAGTCAATGTGTAACCCTTCCCGGCCGTCCAAGATGGCTACTTATAGCAACGTTTTACAAACTAGCCATGGGTGTTTATTTTTCTATGGAAAATCTAGACCCAGCGACAATTCCAAAAGATTTTTTTTATAAGCATGAGAAAAATATGGAGTCAATCATTGTGTTCATCTTAGTAAACATTTATATTTACTTCACAGTCCATTTGATCTATCAAAAGTTCAAAACCACAATTAGTGAACTATCCGCTTCACATATCACATAAAGACTTGATCACCAATAAATCAATTTGATCACAAAATTCTGGAGTTCCACCATGAATATCATTTTGACAATCATATCTTATTATTGCAGTATCATAATACCTAGAGAGACATGTTGATTTCTATACTTTTTTCACAGTCTTTAGTGGTCTCACTACATCACTTCTGAGATTGGTTCTTCTATCATCAAGTATTCTTCCAGCTAGACTGAAAGCAGGCTCCGATGATACATTGAAACGGGTACACATCCCGCGCTAAGATGGAAACCATCATATATGTATAAGCTTGTGGTTATGCCACCACTAATATACACTAAGTCCTCATCAGCCTACTCCCTATAGATGCTTTTGACATTTTCGAGATACATACTACGCTAACTCCGTGGAACCTAAAAGTACAATTTGTGTTGTTTTTTACATGGAAGTGATCGAACTATAAGAGGAAGAACCAGATATCTTTCCCCACGCTCCTTTCATTTTGTATGTACTTGGTGCTAGTGGAGGTCGTTGCAGCCAAACTCATGCATACTTTTGATCGTAATGATCGTAAATTTTAGAAAGCTTGTCATAAACATTAGTGAAATATTCGTAATAATCTAAATTTACGGTATCACTTAAGAGCGCAAGAAAATTACCAAACGCGTCAAGCTTAGTCCTACGATCCAAAATAAATGAAACTTCATACAACATAGGAATTTCTCTCCAATATTTCAAATATTAGTTTTCATGTCAACAACACCGTGTAAAATGGGATCACTTTCATATGCTTTCAGCTGAGTAGAAATATGTAAATTATGATGCACCATTAAAGGATATGTAAGATAATAATAATAATCCCCTAGCCAAAGAAACAATTGCATCATAAACATCTCCAAAACACTAGTTAATACTTCAATAACATTCCAATTTGCATGAGTGGGTAGGGGCTTTCTTGGCTTGGTAATTGCATTAATAAAATCGAGAAAGTAACTTCATATGGGATAAGTTCCTTAAGTATCATATGTGCAGAGTGCCATCCAACATGCGCGTCTAAATTAAACTTGCGAGGATGTACTCATGTAGCAATGTAGTACCTCTTGTAGCTTCCAAGTCCTGGACTGAAAACCAATGTGACATCCTGGCATAAGACTTAATATGATTGATAGAATACTCACCAATAAGTTGTAACATTTTTTGTTGGAAGCTCATCTCCAAGGAATCTCCAGGTTAAGCATGATTGATCTGGAGCAATTTGACATTTGAGGATAGGTGAACTGTCGGAAAGTTAATACCGGGTGTTCACGAGTGAGGACTAAGTGCGTAAAAAATACTAGTGTTGGTCTATGAGGTCAATTTAGAGATCCTAGAGAGTTGCAATAGGTATCAGGCCTAGCTAGGGGTGGCTAGGGTGATACAACCAAGAATCAGAACTGTAGTTCACACATTTTCAATATGCATTTTCAGAATCTTTAGAGCGCATTTAGCAGTAAGATCAATTATATGGAAAGCACAACCTTGTTGAAGTAATAAAGATGCAGCATGTGAGTTAAACAAGGGAGTGATGATATGCATTGCATTAGTATTTGATGAAGCATTATCTAAAGTTAATTCAAAAGTCTCGTCGGTGTGACCAAAATCTTCCACAAATTTAACTATAGCTAGCTAGATTCGACAATGTTCTCACTAGTATGTGTACGTCAACTAATTTGAACCCTACAATTCCTTTTTCAAGTTGCCATTTTTGTCAACATAATGATCAACGGTACTAATGTAGACTTCCTTAGCCTTAACACACTAGATATCATATGTTAAAGAAACTTAAAAGGTGCATGTGTAGTAAAGTTTTCGTTTATTTTGTGAATACTGATGCGTGTAGTTGACACGTCCGTTGGGAACCCCAAGAGGAAGGTGTGATGCGCACAGCGGCAAGTTTCCCTCAGTAAGAAACCAAGGTTTAATCGAACCAGTAGGAGTCAAGAAGCACGTTGAAGGTTGATGGCGGCGGGATGTAGTGCGGCGCAACACCAGAGATTCCGGCGCCAACGTGGAACCTGCACAACACAACCAAAGTACTTTGCCCCAACGAAACAGTGAGGTTGTCAATCTCACCGGCCTGCTGTAACAAAGGGTTAACCGAATTGTGTGGAAGATGATTGTTTGCAGAGAAAACAGTAAAACAAGTATTGCAGCAGATTTGTATTTCAGTATTAAAAGAATGGACCGGGGTCCACAGTTCACTAGAGGTGTCTCTCCCATAAGATAAAAGCATGTTGGGTGAACAAATTACAGTCGGGCAATTGACAAATAGAGAGGGCATAACAATGCACATACATGTCATGATAAGTACGGTGAGATTTAATTGGGCATTACGACAAAGTACATAGACCGCCATCCAACCGCATCTATGCCTAAAAAGTCCACCTTCGAGGTTATCGTCCGAACCCCTTCCGGTATTAAGTTGCAAAGCAACAGACAATTGCATTAAGTATGGTGCGTAATGTAATCAACAACTACATCCTCGGACATAGCGCCAATGTTTTATCCCTAGTGGCAACAGACACAGCACAACCTTAGAACTTTCTGTCATCGTCCCAGGTGTCAATGCGGGCATGAACCCACTATCGAGCATAAATACTCCCTCTTGGAGTTAAGAGCAAAAACTTGGCCGAGCCTCTACTAGTAACGGAGAGCATGCAAGATCATAAACAACACATATGTAATAACTTGATAATTAACATAACATGGTATTCTCTATCCATCGGATCCCGACAAACACAACATAGAGTATTACGGATAGATGATCTTGATCATATTAGGCAGCTCACAAGATCCAACAATGAAGCACAATGAGGAGAAGACAACCATCTAGCTACCGCTATGGACCCATAGTCCGGGGGTGAACTACTCACTCATCACTCCGGAGGCGACCATGGCGGCGTAGAGTCCTCCGGGAGATGAATCCCCTCTCCGGCAGGGTGCCGGAGGAGATCTCCGAGAATCCCCCGAGATGGGATCGGCGGCGGCGGCGTCTCGGTAAGGTTTTCCGTATCGTGGTTTTTCGCCTCGGGGGTTTCGCGACGGAGGCTTTAAGTAGGCGGAAGGGCAGAGTCGGGGGCTAACGAGGGGCCCACACCACGGGCGGCGCGGGCCCCCTTGGCCGCGCCGCCATGTGGTTTGGCCACCTCGTGGCCCCACTTCGTATGCTCTTCGGTCTTCCGGAAGGTTCGTGGCGAAATAGGCCCTCGGGTCTTTGTTTCGTCCAATTCCGAGAATATTTCGTTACTAGGATTTCGAAACCAAAAACGGCAGAAAACAGAATCGGCACTTCGGCATCTTGTTAATAGGTTAGTTCCGAGAAAATGCACGAATATGACATAAAGTGTGCATAAAACATGTAGGTATCATCAATAATATGGCATAGAACATAAGAAATTATCGATACGTCGGAGACGTATCAAGCATCCCCAAGCTTAGTTTCGCTCGTCCCGAGCGAGTAAAACGATAACAAAGATAATTTCTGAAGTGATATGCCATCATAACCTTGATCATACTATTTGTAAACATATGTAATGAATGCAGCGATCAAAACAATGGTAATGACATGAGTAAACAAGTGAATCATAAAGCAAAGACTTTTCATGAATAGTACTTCAAGACAAGCATTAATAAGTCTTGCATAAGAGTTAACTCATAAAGCAATAAATCAAAGTAAAGGCATTGAAGCAACACAAAGGAAGATTAAGTTTCAGCGGTTGCTTTCAACTTGTAACATGTATATCTCATGGATAATTGTCAACATAGAGTAATATAACAAGTGCAATATGCAAGTATGTAGGAATCAATGCATAGTTCACACAAGTGTTTGCTTCTTGAGGTGGAGAGAGATAGGTGAACTGACTCAACATAAAAGTAAAAAAGAATGGTCCTTCAAAGAGGAAAGCATCGATTGCTATATTTGTGCTAGAGCTTTTATTTTGAAAACATGAAACAATTTTGTCAACGGTAGTAATAAAGCATATGAGTTATGAAAATTATATCTTACAAGTTGCAAGTCTCATGCATAGTATACTAATAGTGCCCGCACCTTGTCCTAATTAGCTTGGACTACCGGATCTTTGCAATGCACATGTTTTAACCAAGTGTCACAATGGGGTACCTCCATGCCGCCTTGTACAAAGGTCTAAGGAGAAAGCTCGCATTTTGGATTTCTCGCTTTTGATTATTCTCAACTTAGACATCCATACCGGGACAACATGGACAACAGATAATGGACTCCTCTTTAATGCATAAGCATGTGGCAAGAATTATTATTCTCATATGAGATTGAGGATATGTGTCCAAAACTGAAACTTCCACCATGATTCATGGCTTTAGTTAGCGGCCCAATGTTATTCTCTAACAATATGCATGCTCCAACCATAAAGGTGGTAGATCTCTCTTACTTCAGACAAGACGGACATGCATAGCAACTCACATGATATTCAACAAAGAATAGTTGATGGCGTCCCCAGAAGCATGGTTATCGCACAACAAGCAACTTAATAAGAGATAAAGTGCATAAGTACATATTCAATACCACAATAGTTTTTAAGCTATTTGTCCCATGAGCTATATATTGCAAAGGTGAATGATGGAATTTTAAAGGTAGCACTCAAGCAATTTACTTTGGAATGGCGGATAAATACCATGTAGTAGGTAGGTATGGTGAACACAAATGGCATAGTGGTTGGCTCAAGTATTTTGGATGCATGAGAAGTATTCCCTCTCGATACAAGGTTTAGGCTAGCAAGGTTATTTGAAACAAACACAAGGATGAACGGTGCAGCAAAACTCACATAAAAGACATATTGTAAACATTATAAGACTCCACACCGTCTTCCTTGTTGTTCAAAACTCAATACTAGATGTTATCTAGACTCTAGAGAAACCAAATATGCAAACCAAATTAGCAAGCTCTAAGTATTTCTTCATTAATGGGTGCAATGTATATGATGCAAGAGCTTAAACATGAGCACAACAATTGCCAAGTATCAAATTATCCAAGACATTTTAGAGTTACTACATGTAGTATTTTCCAATTCCAACCATATAACAATTTAACGAAGAAGAAACTTCGCCATGAATACTATGAGTAGAGCCTAAGGACATATTTGTCCATATGCTACAGCGGAGCGTGTCTCTCTCCCACAAAGTGAGTGCTAGGATCCATTTTATTCAAACAAAACAAAAAACAAAAACAAACCGACGCTCCAAGCAAAGTACATAAGATGTGACGGAATAAAAATATAGTTTCGGGGAGGAACCTGATAATGTTGTCGATGAAGAAGGGGATGCCTTGGGCATCCCCAAGCTTAGACGCTTGAGTCTTCTTCGAATATGCAGGGGTGAACCACCGGGGCATCCCCAAGCTTAGAGCTTTCACTCTCCTTGATCATATTGCATCATACTCCTCTCTTGATCCTTGAAAACTTCCTCCACACCAAACTCGAAACAACTCATTAGAGGGTTAGTGCATAATAAAAATTCACATGTTCAGAGGTTACACAATCATTCTTAACACTTCTGGACATTGCATAAAGCTACTGGACATTAATGGATCAAAGAAATTCATCCAACATAGCAAAAGAGGCAATGCAAAATAAAAGGCAGAATCTGTCAAAACAGAACAGTCCGTAAAGATGGATTTTATTAGGCCACCAGACTTGCTCAAATGAAAATGCTCAAATTGAATGAAAGTTGCGTACATATCTGAGGATCATGCACGTAAATTGGCTTAATTTTCTGAGCTACCTACAGGGAGGTAGACCCAGATTCGTGACAGCAAAGAAATCTGGAACTGCGCAGTAATCCAAATCTAGTACTTACTTTACTATCAAAGACTTTACTTGTCACAACAAAACTTAAAACTAAGATAAGGAGAGGTTGCTACAGTAGTAAACAACTTCCAAGACACAAATTTAAAACAAAAATACTGGAGTAAAAACATGGGTTGTCTCCCATAAGCGCTTTTCTTTAACGCCTTTCAGCTAGGCGCAGAAAGTGTAACTCAAGTGTTATCGAGAGACGAAGCATCAACATCATAAGCTCCCCCATCTGTAGTGGTACTAAGGGCTTTGTCAATTTTAGGCCTATAATAATATTTATTTGGTTTAGGCACTTTAGAGACATACATAAACTTTTGCTCCTTTCCCACATAAGCTTTCTCTCTAAAGCTGTAAAGATGAAAAGGTTGAACCCAAGGTTCCCATAGCTTTTTCAAGTTTGCCAATCCTATTAATTTGATTATCATGGTCAACACAAGTTCTTAGGACACTAATTCTTTCATCAATTCCTCCTAAGGATTTATCAAGTTTATCAGTTTATCAAGTAACATCTCCAACTTAGTTTCAACACTAAAATTTTTCTCTATGGTTTCCAATTTTTTCATAACATCCTCAAGGGAGGTTTCAATTTTAATTTCATTAACAGGTGGTGTTCCAAATAAACTCTCAATAATGCAACTAGCTTCTAAAGCGGGAACACCTAGGAAGTTACCTCCCGCGAGACAATCAAGAACATATCTATTCCAGCTAGAGATACCAACATAAAAATTCCTGAGTAGGATAGTGGTGGAGTGTTTCTTAGTGCACCTATTATGGGCATCACTAATTCTATACCAAGCATCTTTTAAACATTCTCCTCCTTGTTGCTTAAATGAACGAACTTCAACTTCAGGATTACTCATTTTAGCAGTAGTAAATAAAGCAAACTAGATAAAGTAAATGCAAGTAAACTAATTTTTTTGTGTTTTTGATATAGAGTGCAAGACAGTAAATAAAGTAAAACTAGCAACTAATTTTTTTGTGTTTTGATATAAGTGCAGCAAACAAGGTAGTAAATAAAATAAAGCAAGACAAAAACAAAGTAAAGAGATTGGAAAGTGGAGACTCCCCTTGCAGCGTGTCTTGATCTCCCGGCAACGGCGCCGGAAATTTGCTTGATGCGTGTAGTTGACACGTCCGTTGGGAACCCCAAGAGGAAGGTGTGATGCGCACAGCGGCAAGTTTCCCTCAGTAAGAAACCAAGGTTTAATCGAACCAGTAGGAGTCAAGAAGCACGTTGAAGGTTGATGGCGGCGGGATGTAGTGCGGCGCAACACCAGAGATTCCGGTGCCAACGTGGAACCTGCACAACACAACCAAAGTACTTTGCCCCAACGAAACAGTGAGGTTGTCAA
>NC_061513.1:54503393-54519903 GCF_022539505.1 Lolium rigidum | reverse complement strand
CTCACGAGGGTGAGCGTGCTCACTGACTCCACAGGCCCACATGGGCTGTGGCTGCTGCTTTACTCCCTCGCCCGAGCGGTGCCAACTTTGCAGGGAAAGCGAATGGTAGTCGGCCGTGCTTTGGTCGGGCCGTACGTGTTCGCCGTTCAAGCGGCCCGTGAGTGTTGGTGGCAGGCCGCGAGAGCCCCCGTTCCATCACCGTCGTCCCAGTCAGGGCCATGTCGCGCGGTGGTACTATTTGGCTCTGCCGATCATTCGCGGCCCTAGCTAGCGAGTACTACTAGTGGCTAGTGGGTCACTCAAAACAGGGCGAAACGATAGCCCGATCCGGCGGCCACCGCTGTTCGTGTATGGCAGCACATCGGAATCGAGGTTGAAACACGACGGATCAATCATCAGAGCACGGCGGGAATCACACCCTAAACCCTAAACCCTAAACCCTAAACCCTAAACCCTAAACCCTAAACCCTAAAACCCTAAAACCCTAAACCCTAAACCCTAAACCCTAAACCCTAAACCCTAAACCCTAAACCCACATCCTATGATCCAGTAATCCAGAGTCCAGTTCATGCATAAATCTTTGGGTGAACCAAGGATGTATATATACCATATAAATTTCTTGATTTCATGGACCAGTCCACATTTTCCATCTTGCCTAATCTTACAGTTATCTAGAGCTCCACTTATTTGATGTATATACACTGTTCTAAGTACCTGGGACGACGATGCTATATATGCACTAGTGGATACGACTTAAGAGACATATAGCTACACAGGATACTCTTGTGACTGTTTCAGAGGACCAAGTGCTTGAGGGAAGCGGAAGCGAGGAAGCATCATAGACGAGATCTGCATAATGCGCAAAGCCCATGATTTAGATGCGTGTAACGGTTGAGAGACATCGATTCTGCGGGGCAATAGCTTGAATCAACACACCCTTTCCTTCAATGCCATTGTTGTGTCGAGGCCCTGCATTGGACATTTGGATGGGTGGGTGAGATCCCTAAAGTTGAGACTGTACAAGAGTGTGCTATTTGAGTAGCTTGTGCTGACACCAGTGAGCCATCATAGGATAGCTTTTCAGTGTCCATGATGGGCAGCTTACTTTGGCTTTCTTCCACCAATTGACGAGTCGCCGGTGTTTGGTTTGCTCGCTGTTCTCGAAGCACGACGTGGTGGAGGTGGCGGCGTCGGTGGCTGCGAAATAGAGTGGCTCAAAATGTCAGTATGTAATCTCAAGGTATAAAGCGACACGTCGTACAAGAAGTCGTACATTTGGAGCCCTAGGCTTGGTGTTTCCGGGCTGCCAAGGAGTTGCTTTCTTTGATGCAGATACCCGAGATTGCACTGTCCCCTGAATGCCCTGCACAAAGGGTCATTATGATTGTTAGCAACTTCATTTGAATGTTAATGCCAGTACCGTCGTATTTCGCAACATCATCTAAGTAACACTTATTTGCAGAGGCTTTGTGGGATGTGTCAGCTGACAACATGATAACAACCCCTTTGAATCATAGCGTTTGGGAAAACCTAGACTAAGTAAGGTTCAGAGTACGTGTGACTACTCAATACAACCGTTTCAGTCATCAGAAGTAGTATTTTTTTATTGAAGCAATTTTTTTGAAAAATTGAATCAAGTTTCACACTGGACTACTAGAATTTATGAGCAAGAAACTAGTCCTTTTGGGGGCACTTTATATGTAATTAACTAATTACCATATAACCACTCGCAGTAACCCTCATCTAATATACAAAGACATGTGCTTTAGCGTGTGTTTGAGAAAACTACTCGTAGTAACATGTTGCTGAATCACAGAACGTAATTGTATGATGCAGAGTGCAATAGAGTGATTTTTGTGCAACTACCTCTTTCTTTTTCAGCCTTGCAAATGTTGGTTCTCCAACACTTGAACTCAGCATTTTCGATGGCGGAAAGTTAACCGAGCTACAAAATGAGAAGTTATTGTCAGGTATGAAGTGTCAGACCAGTCAGAATTCAGAAACTTCTTATACATTGTAACACTACTTAAGATTACCACCTTGAAACTTGCAAGGCCATTCTTCTTGGCCTAGTTAAGTTACTGTCTAATGTTGAAGAACCCTTTGATCTTCTGACGTTGCTGTTTGTTGAAGCAGGGAAAAGCCAATACAGTTAAAACAGAACGCAAAGGCAAATATTCCAAGAATGTGTGTACATGTTCACAGGAGTAACCTTTTTGGTTCCGGCTTGGTACTTTTAGTAGCACTTGAAGTGGCAGCCTTTTTCACAATACTCTGCACGAAGAAGTAAATTATAAGAGAACTAATGCCACTATGCAGTCTATGCGTCCCACACAAAACATAGAGTTGAGCAGATTAATGGTGCTTTAGTTACTGTTATGATAATAGAAGGGTCCTAAACGTACCACTGAGGTTGCTGTAAGCATTGGATAATCCATAGACGATCTTGTCTTGCTAGACGTTCTTGGGTCCATTTTCTGAACACTATCCCTGGTAATAGGGCGTCTTTCTCCTGTAGAGGGTCGGCGTGTAGTTGTGACGTCAGCGTGCTTTGCTGCACTCCCTCTGCTGACAGGGCGTCTCTCAGAAGTAGAAGGTCGGCATGGCGTGGTGACAGTGACTTGCTTCTGTGTACTCTCTCTGGTGACTGGGTGTCTTTCGGCAGAGGAAGGGCGTCGCGGGGTGGAGACATCAGCAGGCTTCTTAACACTTTCCCTGGTGATCGGATGTCGCTCTCCCACAGATGGCATCCGCGCGGAAGCCGAAGAGGGTCTTCTGACACCTGTAACCTCAGGAGCTTCTTTTGCCGTAGGCTTGCGAGTCCGTGCCGCGCCAGCAGCCTTCTGAGGAGTCACATTCGTGCTACGGAGCTTATCTGTTTTAGTTTTCTGGTTCATAGTCATACTGTGCTTCACTGAAGCAGGCCTCTGAAAAGTTTCATGGATAATACGAGTTCGCCAAAACAGTCATGCTCTCCGGCATATAAACACGAAACATGTGGTACAGCTAGCTAAAAACTATCCTGAGAAAACTAGCTAAAAACAGTAAACTGAGAATGGAACTGTACATCAAAAAGAGAGCACCCACAATAAAGAATCATATCATCATTCTATAAGACGAGTAAAATTATATTAGAAAACAGAAGCAAAGTTTTTTTCAAGATAAAAGCAGCAGTGATTCTGAGAGTACTGTACCAAAACTCGGTTGATGTGTTATTACCTTACTAACAGATGTGCGGTCCAGAGGACTGCCTGGAATCGTTTTGACCGATTTTGGTATTATCATTGAAGCATATCTAAGTCTGGGGTCTTTGTCAATAATTCTTTTAGGAGCCTTTGCATTTCCATAAGCTGCTCCAAGACTGGCATGACCACAACTTGCATTTTCAGTATCTACAGGATCTGAATTGTCACCACCGGCATTTTCTCTAGTATCTTTGTTGGTTTGCTGTGAAATTCTCGCTGCTGAAGTAACATTGGATGGCGAAAATTCCATATGAAAGTCTTCATCTTTATGGTCATGATAGCATTGCATGCCCTGTTCAGAGGTTGTCTCATGTGTAGCTTCTTCCACATAATCATCATAAACAATTGTTCCAGATGCTGTTGGAGTTTCAAGATCTTCAGCTTGCATTTCTTCTCCTGTTTGGCTAGAATCGCTACCATCACCACTGTATTCCAAGGTAAGTTCAGTTTGCTGAATTTGCTGCTGTGAAGCCTTAAGCTCCCTAATCCTCTTGTAGTACTCTTCAAAATATGCCTTCTTCTGAGCAACTAAACCATTGAACTTACCAAATTCTTCACTACGACTGTCGTTTGTAAATACAGACCACTTCTCCCAAGATAGTGACTCCAATTCAAATCTTCCGAATGATATGGAACCATGATTAAGCTTCTGGGATACTGGAGCTCCCTGAGGAAAGTGGAAAACAACATAGAGAAGCGGGTGAATCTACTAGGTGGTGGCGCCGCTTGCCAGGAACAAAAATGGAATACTATACTATATTTCAGAATAAGAACAACAGGATTTCTAGTTGAAACAAATTTTATTTTGCATAGTATGCATAAAATTAAAATTAAGATGCTTATTTAACAACTTAGAGAACTTACTTGTGAAAGACCCATGTCAGTTGTTTCTCCTGACCATGCGAAAAAAGTTTGATTGACCTCAGTCGCCATCTTTTATTTTGCGGCTAGTCCATCACAGTTGGGTATATTTCTTTGGCAAATCCTGCAAAGTTAGATGCATTATAACCCAAGCATGATACGACAACTGAAATACGTTAGAAAAAAACAGTAATATTGGTAGACCTGGAAGTTTGCTACAAGGAAAAGACTGCAAATTAAGGCATCTGAAGAACATGGTAAGAACAAGTGTTCAGAAACATTTTGCACTGTCTACACCCAAGTAAGAACTCAAAGCTAAGCTTACAACCAAAGAGGCAAAGAACAAAAAGTCATTTAGTGTTCCTTCCAAGAGTGGCCACGATCCAAGATAAGCGCATTGCTGGAATGGAGAATCTCCATCAGTGGAAGCTAAGTAATTAATTCGTCGAGTCAATTCTACTTGAAGCATCCCCTTTAGCGCCGGTTCCAACACCAATCCTTTCCTTTCCTTTCGAGTCAAGATTCCACACACAGAAAATTCCCACTACCCAAGCTGCAGTTGAATCCCTCGGCCCAAAACCATATGGAGCAAGGGAGACCAACCTTCTTCTCAACAACCCAGCTTGTGCTAATATTCGCTCGCGTCACATGGCAACCACCCAAACCAGTTGCAGTCCAAAGCATAACAGGATGCAGTTGCAGAGTTTAGTCAAAGGGAGAAGAAAATATGAAAATCTCCTACAATACCGAGAATTCCACCCGAGACATCAATTTTAAAAATTCGGAAAAAGTACTTGCCAAAATGACTTTCATATTTCATCTGCAGGATGCCGCAATTTCTGGTCCAGGAAAAGAAACTTCATCAAGAATATAATTGCCGTTCGGCGAATAAACAAAGGAAAATTATACTTTCTACCAAACAAATAATTTCTGCTAAAGTTGTGATGAAAGTGGAAATTCAACTTATACCAGTTTAAAGGGGAAAAGGAAGGAAAACTACAAATTTCAACTTTACTGCAGAAAAGAAGAGAAAGTGCCAAAAAGAGACGAGGACTGAGAAAATTAGCACTTTTGAAGAACAGCAAAGATGCACGGACTGGACAGAAAAGAGAAGGGATTTTTCTGGCAAACAAAGCTGGATCGAACAGCCGCCGCTCTTCCCCTTGAGAAGTTTCAGCGTACAATTCAACTTCTCCTCAGAAACGCCTGTCGAAAGAACCACTCTTGGCGCCAACCTTGCGAAAAATCAACAGAGGGGAAAACAGCACCTCCCACGGAAGCAACAGAATTACAGGAAACCACTCACCGCCGGCCGATCCAAAACGACGCAGACGAACCGCAGATAATAAGCTAGCAAGATGGCCGTGAGCAGGGAATACGGCAAAAAAAAAACCCGGCGGCATTGAGGAATTCGTCAGCGAAAGCAGCCCCCTCTCTCTCTCCCTCGCAAGCCGCCCCAGAAAGTAGAGTAGATAGACCGAGGAGGAGAAGGGCCTGAAATTCTCCATTACCTGACTGCCGACGGCTCGAGCCACGAAGCAGCGCCCCCAGCACCGCCGCGCCAGATGGGATCCCCTTCGGCCTTCGCGCTGCCCGTCGGCTCAGATCAGTCGAGAACACGAGAAGCCCGCACGCCGCTGAGCTAGCACTGTAGCACTATGGCCACAGGAGAAGAAGAGAAGAGGAAGGACGCACGCAGGTATGGTATGGTATGGTCTATGGGTGCAGCAATGGCGCTTAAATTCCGGCTTTGATTAGGCGGGCTGTGCGCGCGCGGTGAGATAATTACCGTGATTGATTCCTCGCGTAACTGCGGAGACGAAGGCTCGGGGTGTCGGGTGACAGTGCGAACTCACTGAAGTAAGCATGCTGCTAATATATGCCTACTGGGCCTGTCTCTGACCGTGGGCCCAAGTGCAGGGATGTCCGTGGTGGTAATTTTGTTCTTCTACCGCCCTCATGGAGATTGGCTCGGTGGTCGGTGCTCGTGATATTGACACTTTATTTCGGAAAATAAAGTAGTACTCCCTCTATATGAAATGGAGATTATGTGTACAAATTTAATTTGCGTTGAACGTCATGGCGCAGGGCAGAGGTTGAGGCTGCAGCGTAGGCCAAGGTAGGTTGGTGGAGGATAAGACCGAGAGGGGTTGCTCCAAATTATTGGATCACAGTTGGGACGGGGATTGTGACAAACCGAAAACTTTTGGGAGGCTTTCCCCATCACCATATTTCTACTTTTTTCACAGAAAACAAGATCATCATCTAGCCGCAGCTAGCAGCGTTCTTCTCCCTGCCCATGTCGGGCTTTGTCTATTTCCCACCGCGTGGGCCACTCGATCCATCCCGTACTTGTTTTGTCCTTCTCCTTCTACTAGCTTCAGATCTCCGGTACGGTGAACCATGTTATGCGTTTTCCATGCGACGGCGGTAAGTCAAGGTCGATACTGTAAAATAGAGAAAAATGCAAAACACCGCCACAGTTGTGGCTAGGCAAAGAATAAAATAAAAACACCATAATTTATTTCCTTCGAAAAAAAACACCACAACTCTCTAATTTTCGCAAAAAATGTTGATCACTCGGTTTAGCTTGCTTCGTGTTTCTGACGGGATGAACGCACTTTCAACGCTGACATCGCAAATAATAACGGTCAGAGAGGGCCGTGCTACTTGCCGAAACGGGGCCGGACGAGATGGCGGCAGCGCTGGGCACGGGGCTCACGGGAACATGCCAGGATAGGGTGGGGTGTTTTCCCATTCTTCCTGAAACCCTAGACCTATGGCCATCTTTTATGAGCCGCTGCCGCGAGCCTAGCTGACGATGCATTGAGATCCGCGTCACATGCAATGTCCACGCCGAAGAAATTGAAGCCGAGCTTCCCTACCGACGTCATCGCCCTCCTTTCCGACATCGATCATCATCATCATTTGAAGCCACTTCCCGCCTCGCTGACGCATCTCCTAGCCTCAGGGTGAGTCGCCAGTGCTCAGGCGACCCTCCTTTCTCCACCCCTCGAGACACTTTGTCTTCGAGTCACGCATGTTGTGCGCCACCACCAGGTGTCGCCATGAACGTCGCTCCGGCGACCATTATGAACCAATGTCGCCATAAATCAGGCGACCATTAGCAATGGCGTCATACTGATGGCAGCATGATGCCATAAATCCTTAACATTTTCTATAAATCATTAAGATATTTGACATGTGGGTTCTTGACATTTTTCAAAAAAATCCCAAAATATAAAACAAGTTTAAATGTGTTTCTATGTGCTTGCCACGTTAGCCGACAGTGGGCTAGTGTGGTCAGGAAAACTGCCAAACGAGTTAAAGTGAGCGGTTAGTCCTTTTTACGAAAATTAGAGGGCCGCTTGGTGGTTTTTTTGTGAAAATTTTGAATTGTGTTTGTTTCTATAGCCCTAGCCATAATTGTGATGTTCTTTTCTTGCATTTTTTATAAGCTATCGTTGCATGATTCACTCCTAAATTCACCGGATGTTTGTATTTAGCGTCCACGGTTAGTTGTACTGATTTTCTTTCAAGATTAAAATCATTGAAAGATATCGTAAAATTATTTAAATATGAATGTATCTAGACAAATAGTGTCAGCTTTTGATATGAATCAAAGTGACTAGTAGAAATCAGAACGCGCGCGAGATGGATTTGGATCTCGATTCCGTCGATCGATCGGGATGATGCAATGCAATGCACCGGCCGATGCACGTCGAGACATGGTACACGTTCCTCTGTCGCCCATGCATGTTACTCTGCCCAGCAGGAGAAGGATCGAGCGTATGCGTGCGTTTTGTTCGGACGCGCGCGTGCCGTTCGTCGCTTTCCTCGTCGTGCCTACGTGGCCAAATCGAGATCGGCCACAGATCGATCGAGCAGCATTAGCTTAGCAGCAAGTACAGTGCCATGACATTGCCATCGTGCACGACGGCTAGCTCGGATTAGATTAGGCTTTGGCTAACGGGCGACGCGTCACATGGTGCGCGGCTGCGGCGGAACTCCCCTGCCACTGTGTCACAACGTGCCGTGTCGCCCGTTGGCTCGTGCAGCAGCCTCGCCGGCCGGCGCCGCCCGTCGTCGGGTTCAGTAGCCTGCCCTGCGTGCATTGCTGTGGAATATTCCGAGATCGCTGCTGATTAATTGGCCTGTTGACAGCCCAGGGGATGTTCCTTCCGCTGACATGTACTCCCGGATTTACCATAGGCACCTACCTGAGGCCATGTGAGGTGACATGTACTTCCGGACGATCGATCGAGCAAAGCCATCGTGGCTTTTCCTTCTCAGGTCAGGTCAGGTAAGGTAAGGTCAGATCTGACGTGTGAGCATCACTGCCATGATCGACCTGCGTGGCCGGTCTGGGTCACCTCTCTTCATCTACCTACGTGTTGGGGGCTCGGGGCCGGACCTACCTGCCGCGAGTGCGACGAGCCAGGGACGATCGGGAGACGTGCATGGGCAAGCCGGGTGGGAGAAACATCCAAGGATAGGAACCCGCACCGCACATGAAGCCCACATGCAAGCCTCTGCAGCCAACGCATCCATGCACACGGTGCGTGCACGCATGAGGAGCTGCTGATCTTGCCGAGGAATATTTCCCCCTGACGATCCACGACTCTGTTAATATTCTGGGCATGTCCCAAGGAGTAAAACAGGGAGCAAGTTCATGTTTCAGGACCTACTCAAAGCGTCCGGTACAAGTCAATGCAGCTGGACTCTTTGTCACTCTTGTCGACAAAAGATTCAGTCGAAAACAATAGGCGTGCTAGTAATCTTCTCGCTTCTCACTGGGATGCGGCCCAGCTGCGCGCGCGAAGCAGACGCGAGCTAGCTAAACGATGCATCATGCCGAATCATGCATGTCGCCGCTGAGAAATATCGGCTTGGCGAAGCACGAACGGAATGTGAGCCATCCGTCCTCTCTACTACCTTTGCACGAGTGCCCTATGATTGAGGGCTCCAGGACATGCATCAATGCCGGCCGTCCTTCCTCCTACGGTGTACTCGATCGGTCCGTCCGAGCGGTACGTACCAGCTTTTCTCCTCCCCTGTCTCCTTTTCGCCCAGCCTTTCCCGTCTCGTCGTCGTCAAAGTGCCCAACTGCATCATCGATCTATCATGCAGGCGAGGCAGGAAGGGGAGCCCATGACAGCGGCAACGAACCATCTAAACTGTGTGGGTCACTCGCTTGGATTCTGGTTGCACTAGCTAGATCCACAATACAGGGGTTAACCAAGCACGGCGGCTTCGCTAGCCGGTACGAGCACGGACCGAAGAAAAACACTTTCAGATAGGGTTCTCGCCTAGCTAGCTAGCGATGTTCCACGAGAGAGATAAGCTACTCCGTAGCTAAGAATCTAAGATCATCGCCGTCTAATAATGTGATGGCAGAAAAACTAGCATTGCCGATCAGAGGCGTGGATGGACCATGGATGGGGATATATAGGTTGGTGTGCTATTCCTTTCCGTCAGTCGTCAAGACTCTGGGGTCCAGTGCTCTAGTTGTTTACATTTTATTATTTTTTGTACTACTTCAAATCGATCGGCTCTCCGTTCGATTAATCTAGTACTACATGTGAGTCCAGAGGCATGCTAATTTTTTTCTCAAAAATAGCGTTCTGTCACATGAATTAGGTGAGAGTGTGATCGTTGTTGACACATGGGAGGATCAAAAGATACCAGATCCTTTCCTTGGAAAATTTGCACTCGAGACTTGATCATGTGCCTGCCTTGCCCTTTAAAATACTGTCCACAGATGACGAGACTGGGGAGTATGACTAGGGAATATTGCCAAAAAGAAGTGCTCGAGCTGGACGGGTACATGGGATCAGAGAGGTTTCATGGACAGAAAGCACGGCCGGAAGGAAGGTTAGAGGGGGTTCTAGTCTAAAGTTTACAAACGAACAAGAGGGCAACAGCTAACTGTAGATACTAACGCAAGAGCAAGTGTACTTGTCATTGCAAGAAGTTCACCATATCCACACAATAAATGACACAAATGCAGATTTCAGGGAAAAACAATTGAAGAACTCACAGCAAGTTTCACTCAGAAGTAAACAAAAATCTGGACCACAGGTGTGCAAAGATAGGATTAAGGGGGCTGCATCTCAGGCTGAAGAAGAGAACTTGGATGTGTTTTCTGAATCCCAACTCACAAGTAGGCTTAAGCAGCATGGACCCTCGGTGCAGCTATTACCATGTGTGTATATACATGAGCAGTGTGACCTATAATTGTGCAGAACCGCACAAGGGTGCGTACTGGACAGTTAATTAGCTTATCTTTCTGTAGCGGTGATGGTTCAGATAGAAAGGGACTATAGAACAAGCACAGTGTCCTGGTGTCGACTGTCCAGATAGTTGATAAAAAAATATGAGCTGGAAGTGCCTTATCTCGTGTGCACAGTGCTAAAATGACAGCTCCAATTGTTTACGTGGTGCACGGACATTGCACATGATCACATATACTCGCCAAAATATCAGTACATACAGGAAAGCAGCAGGATTAAATGTCTTTTGCATTGCATGTGGAGGAACGTGCAGCAAGTATATACCGGTATGACAAAACGTTCTTTCTTGATTAACCTAACTTTTTCTTCGGCAAGCAAACATGGCAGCATTGCAGAAGAAAACTTATACGACTCAATTCTGTAGAATAAATCTACTTACCTCAATTCTGTGAGACACAAGTTAGTGGCAACTGTTTAATCTGTCTCGGTTCATTCATGATTCCTGTGGCCTATCCACTTCTCTGTAAATGATGATATGGGTTTCTTTCATTGGTCTTATCACCCATTGAGAAATGTCTTTCTCCCGTGCATGTGCATGGTTCACTCAGTTTCTTGAGATTCATTCAGTCCAATTTCCCTGCAGTTGCAGTTGACAAGACTCGATGAAACTTGATGTTGTATTGTGATCCAAATTCATATACTAAAGGGAGGCTAACTTCTGACGAGGGGTGCGGGGGGCGGCAGCCCCACGCGGTACGGTACGGATCCTTGGCACCGCCTATATATACATCTTGTAAGCCGCCGGCTAGGGTTCATCAGATTATAAGATAACCCACGGCGTTTGTAAACACCTCCCGATATAGTGAAGTTTTGCTGGCTGGCGCCCGTGGTTTTTTCCCCTTCTTTGTTGGAAGGGGTTTTCCACGTTAAATCTTGTGTCCCCTGCGTGTGTTCTTGTTTCGTTCTTCGTTATTTGCTTGTCGCTTGTATAACAAGTGGTATCAGAGCCCGTGTTTCAATCTAGGGTTTTGCGACATATCTTCCTTGAAGTTCGATCTACCGCAGCTGGATTACACCACAAGATTTTCTCTGTGGCAAGTGAAGATGAGGGCGATACTTACCCAATCTTCGATCCGGATGAAGCTCTTGATGGATTTGGCAAGAAAGATGCCAAGACCTGGACCGACGATGAAAAGAGGAAAGACTCGTAAGGCTTTTTCATTAATTCAGCTTCATCTATCCAACAATATCTTGCGGAAGTGCTTGGTTGAGAAATCCGCAATGTGCTGTGGTTGAAAGCTGGAATCGATCCGCATGTCCAAAGATCTAACCAGTAAGATGCACGTGAAGATGAAGTTGTTCTCGCACAAGTCTGCAAGAAGGTGCGTCAATGATGAATCACCTATCGATCTTTAAAGAGATCGTTTCGATTTGCTATCCATGGAGGTAAAATATGATGATGAGGATCTAGCTCTTATACTTGTTAGTCTCGTTGCCTAATTCTTTTGCGAATTTTCGAGACACCTTGTTATACGATCGTGATGAACTAACCCTTGCCGAAGTTTATGAGGCCCTCCAGCAGAGGGAAAAGATGAAATCTATGGTGCGAGCGAGAGGGTTCGTCATCTAAGGCAGAGGCATCGCAGGTCCGAGGCGGGACCGAGAACGAAACAACAACTACAACAGAGATAAGAGCAAGACCGACAGAGGTCGCTCAAAGTCCAAGGGACGAGATGGTAAGTTCCGCAAGTACTCGTAAGAAAACTAGCCATAATATTGATGATTGTTGGAAGCTGCACAACAAGGTGAAAGGAAACGGTACTTACCAACCGAAAAACAAATCTGATGATGATGGTAAGGTTGTTGTTGTTGTTTCCAGTGATAATTCATATGGTGATTGCCTAGTTGTGTTTGATGGTTGTGTTTCTGGTAATGATGAGTGGATACTTGATTGTGCATGTTCATGTCATATTTGTCGTAACAAAGACTGGTTCAGTTCTTATGAGTTTGTGCAGAGTGGAGATGTTGTGCGTATGGGAGATAACAACCCACGTGAGATCGTGGGCATTGGCTCCGTTCAGATCAAGATGCATGATGGCATGACACGCACTCTGACAGATGTTAGACACATACCTGGCATGGCCAGAAATCTGATCTCTCTCAGTACCCTTGATGTTGACGGGTACAAACACTCCGTTCTCGCGGAGTTCCGAAGGTAACAAAAGGTTCTCTCGTTCACATGATTGGTGATATGAATTCTGCAAAGTTATATGTTCTTAGAGGTAGCACTTTATCCGGTATTGCTGCTGCTGTTATTCCCGATGAACCCGGTAAAACTAATCCGTGGCATATGCGTCTTGGACATATGAGTGAACATGGCATGGCGTGAATTGCACAGGAGAGACCTCGCTAGATGGCTGCAATTTGAGTAAGTTTGAGTTCACGTGAGCACCTTGCATTTTTGGTAAGCATAAAAGAGTTAAATTCAATGCTTCCGTTCATACCACCAAAGGGATTTTAGATTATGTGCATGCTCGATGTGTGGGGACCTTCCCGCAAGACTTCTCTTGGTGGTGCAAATTACATGCTTACTATCATAGATGATTACTCCGGAAAAGTGTGGCCTTTCTTTCCGAAACATAAATCTGATGTGTTTGATGCTTTTAGAAAGTGGAAAGTTATGGTAGAGAAGCAAACGAAAAGAAAGTTAAATTGCTTCGTATCGACAATGGCATGGAGTTTTGTTCTACTGTTTTCAATGATTATTGCAGCGATGAAGGCATTGTCAGGCACCACACCATCCCATATACTCCTCAACAGAATGGTGTGGCGGAGAGGATGAACAGAACCATCATCTCCAAGGCTCGCTGCATGTTGTCTAATGCTGGTATGCATAGACGTTTCGGGCTGGAAGCGACCTCCACCGCCTGTTACTTGATAAACAGGTCACCTTGTATTCCGCTTGATAAGAAAACTCCTATTGAGGTATGGTCCGGTTCACTCGCTGATTATTCACAGGTTGAAAGTTTTCGGTTGCACTTGCTTATGCTCATGTTGATAATGGAAAGCTAGAGCCCGGGGCTGTTAAGTGTGTGTTTCTTGGTTATGGTTCAGGAGTTAAGGCATACAAGTTATGGAATCCTGAAACTAAGAAAGTTTTGCATAGCGAGAATGTTGTCTTTAATGAGGCTCGTTATGTTTTATAAGAGTTCATCTACAGATGTTACTGATGCTGTTGATTTTTCTGATAATTCTGATGATGAACAACAGAGGATTAGCGTGCGGGTGGAGCACGTGGAGGAGAAAGAAAATGATGTTGCTGAAAATGATAACATCGTTGTTCAGCACTCACCACTGTTTTGCAGCAAACAAATAGTTCCATTGCTGTCGATAGACCGAGGCGTAACAAAGGTCCACGTCCTCGTTTAATTGAAGAATGTAATCTTGTTGCTCATGCTTTGAGTTGTGCTGAACAGGTGGAGCATGGTACTCGAACTCCGCTACATATACGAGGCCGTTGCATCCGTTGACCACGTGAAGTGGATTTCCGCTATGCAAGAGGAGATGCAATCGCTTGACAAGAATGGCACATGGGATGTTGTGCCCTTGCCTAAACAAAAGAAGGCTGTCCGCTGTAAGTGGATATTTAAAAGAAAGGAAGGTTTGTCTCCTAGTGAGCCTCCGAGGTTTAAGGCAAGGTTAGTAGCAAAAGGTTTCAGCCAAATTCCGGGTATTGATTATAATGATGTATTCTCTCCGGTTGTGAAGCATAGTTCCATTCGTGCATTCTTTGGTATTGTGGCTATGCGTGATCTTGAGCTTGAGCAGCTAGATGTAAAGACTCGCTTTTCGCATGGTGAGCTTGAGGAGGAGATATACATGGACCAACCTGAAGGTTTTGTTGTGCACTGGTAAGGAGGATCTTGTTTGCAAGTTGAAGAGGTCCCTTTATGGTCTGAAACGAGTCTCCAAGACAAGTGGTACAAAAGGTTTGATTCATTTATGCTTGCACATGAGTTTAAGAGATCTAAGTATGATAGTTGTGTTTATATCAAGTTTGTTAATGGATCACCAATATACTTGTTGTTATATGTTGATGATATGTTGATTGCTGCCAAGAGCAAGAAAGAGATCACTATTTTGAAAGCACAATTGAGTAGTGAGTTTGAGATGAAGGATCTTGGTGTCGCTAAGAAAATACTAGGTAAGGAAATTACAAGAGACAAGAAAATCTAGTGTGTTATTTCTTAGTCAGCAAAATTACATTCAGAAAGTTCTTCATCGTTTCAATATGCATGATGCAAAGTCCGTTAGTACACCAATTGCTTCTCACTTCAAATTGTCAGCATTGCAATGTCCTAGTACTCGATGAAGATATTGAGTACATGTCTCGAGTTCCATATTCTAGTGCCGTTGGTTCCTTGATGTATGCCATGGTTTGTTCTCGTCCTGATTTATCCTATGCTATGAGTTTGGTCGGTCGATATCTTGTCGATCTCGGAAAAGAACATTGGAGAGCTGTTCGGTGGATTTTCGTGTACCTTCGTGGCACATCGAAAGCTTGTTTGAAGTTTGGCAAGACCGGTGAGGGACTCGTTGGCTATGTGGATTCAGATTTTGTTGCCGATTTGGATAAGAGAAGATCCCTCACGAGTTATGTGTTCACTTGTTGGTAGATGTCTTGTGAGTTGGAAGGCAACGTTACAATCTGTTGTTGCCCAATCTACGACCAAGCGAGAATATATAGCAATTAATGAAGTCGGCAAAGAGTCTGTTTGGTTGAAAGGTTTGTATGCTTGAGCTTTGTGGAGATGATTCTTGCATTAACTTGTTTTCGATCGAGTCAAAGTGCAATATACCTTACTAAAGATCAAATGTTCCATGAGAGGACAAAGCACATTGATATCAAGTACCATTATATTCGCGACATTGTTGCTAAAGGTAAACTCGAAGGTATGCAAGATAAGTACTCATGATAATCCTGTCGATATGATGACAAAGCACGTTCTGTTTCCAAGTTTGAGCTTTGCTCGAGCTTGGTTGGTATAACTGTTTAGCCCAAGTGGCTGTTGGCGCCTGACAAGTGTTTTTTTCCTTTGTCCGTTCGGGAGATTGTTGAAGTTCATGCTACAAGATGGAATTTGTCTCAAGGTGGAGTTTGTTGTATTGTGATCCAAATTCATATACTAAAGGGAGGCTAACTTCGACGAGCGGAGCGAGAATACGGTACTGGATCGTTGGCACCGCCTATATATACATCTTGTAAGCCGCCGGCTAGGGTTCATCAGATTATAAGATAACCCACGGCGTTTGTAAACACCTCCCGATATAGTGAAGTTTTGCTGGCTGGCGCCCGTGGTTTTTTCCCCTTCTTTGTTGGAAGGGGTTTTCCACGTTAAATCTTGTGTCCCCTGCGTGTGTTCTTGTTTCGTTCTTCGTTATTTGCTTGTCGCTTGTATAACACTTGATAAGACACAGGCACACAAATTTTAAAGCACTAGATAAACGGTCAAAACCATGCACCGGACACCCCGTCACGGGAGATTCGCCGCTTTCCTACTATAACCTGCATCAACGGCCATTGTACACCTGCACTTTTCAGTTTTTCCCACTATCATGTCCTCTACTCATCAGGTTCAGATGGAGCTCTCAAGAAAGTTCATCAGTCGTCTGGACCGTGTGATTTGCGTCAGCTGAACAATTAATTCTGAAGACTAAAGCAAGATAAGATGCCGGCAGACTATTATGATAGCATGGCAAGCTCGTGTTCCTAGCTAGTACGTTCCATGCATTATTTCCAGGCGCACATTGTCTTAGCAGGAAGAAAGCGCTGAGCTTGATATATGAGCTACCGTTGCTAGCATAGGCTGATCGTACTAAGTAGACCAAGAACCCCGAGATGCCAAAGCGGCATTCATGCGCGATCCGAGTGATGGCAAAAAATAAATAGAGAGTTCTTAGTTGATGTCTGTCTCTCATGCGTGAAATCACTTCCTTGCTTACACTGGATCAATAATATTTTTACGATCATCACAGGAAGATTCTGAAATCGTTGAGGCCTTGACTGCGTGGGTTCAGCAATTCACCTTTTCTTTGAGAGGTTTCAGCTGTAGTCCACTGGTTTTTTTAGGGATTCAGCCCTCAGGATGAGCAGGTGACAGGTTCTCGGCC
>NC_061513.1:54369402-54503293 GCF_022539505.1 Lolium rigidum | reverse complement strand
TTTAGGGAAGAAAGGAATGAGCTTGATGAAATTTTCCTTCGTCAACCTATTCTTAAACATGACTTGCAGGTTGAAGATTTAGGTACAACACCACCACAAAGGAAGATCCTGTTTTTGATTTAAAACTAGATTGCCTGATAATCTTAAGTATGCTGATATTGATGATAAGAAAATATATCCTGTTATTATTAGTTCTAAGCTTTCAGATTTTGAGGAAGAAAGGTTATTGGAAATATTGAAGAAACAGAGAGCTATTGGGTATACTCTTGATGACTTGAAGGGGATTTATCCCTCTATTTGCCAACATGCTATAAATATGGAAGATGATGCAAAGCCTTGTTGTTGAACATCGGCGTCGTCTAATTCCTAAGATGAAGGATGTGGTAAGGAATGAGGTATTAAAACTTCTTGAAAGCTGGTATTATATATCCTATTGCTGATAGTAGATGGGTTAGTCTCATTGCATTGTGTTCCTAAGAAAGGAGGAATGAGTCTATTGTGCCTAATGATAATGATGAGCTCATCCCTCAAAGAGTAGTTGTAGGGTATAGAATGTGCATTGATTATCGAAAAGTTAATAAGGTTACTAAGAAAAGATCATTACCCTTTACCCTTTATTGATCAAATGTTAGAAAGGTTGTCTAAAAATACTCATTTTTGCTTTCTTGATGGTTATTCTGGGTTTTCACAAATTGCTGTTAAAACTAAAGATCAAGAGAAAACCACTTTCACTTGTCCCTATGGAACTTATGCTTATAGATGCATGTCTGCTATTTTTCATGGCTTTTGTGAGAATATTGTAGAGGTATTCATGGATGATTTTTCTATCTATGGGAATTCTTTTGATAATTGCTTGCGAAACCTTGATAAAGTTTTGCAGAGATGTGAAGAAACTAACCTTGTTCTTAATTGGGAGAAATGCCACTTTATGGTTAATGAAGGAATTGTATTGGGACATAAAATTTCCGAGAGAGTATTGAAGTTGATAGAGCTAAAGTTGAAGCAATTGAGAAGATGCCCTATCCTAGGGATGTTAAAGGTATTCGTAGTGTTCTTGGTCATGCGTTGGGTTTTATAGGAGATTTATTAAAGATTTCTCCAAAGATTTCAAAGCCTCTTACTAATCTTCTTCAAAAAGATGCACCTTTTGTTTTTGATGATGATTGTAAGGAAGCTTTGAAACTCTAAAGAAAGCCTTAACAAGCTGCTCCTATAGTTGAACCTCCTGATTGGAATTTACCTTTTGAAATTATGTGTGATGCTAGTGATTTTGCTTTGTGGTGTCTGTTCTTGGACAACGAGTAGATAAAAAATTGAATGTTATTCATTATGCTAGCAAAACTCTTGATGCTTGACTCAAAGAAATTATGCTCTGGCTGAAAAAGAATTATTAAGTTGTAGTCTTTGCTTGTGACAAGTTTAGATCCTATATTGTTGATTCAAAAGTTACGATTCATGCGATCATCTTTGCAATTAGATACCTTATGGCAAAGAAAGATGCTAAGCCAAGGCTTATTAGATGGGTGCTTCTCTTGCAAGAATTTGATTTACATATTATAGATAGGAAAGAGTGTTGATAATCCTGTTGCTTGATAATTTGTCTAGATTGGAAAATATTACTTATGATCCTGTTCCTGTTAATGATAGTTTTCCAAATGAACAATTGGCTGTAATAAAGGTGAGCTCACGAGATAGTCCTTGAGTATGCTGATTATGCTAACTTTATTGTTTCCAAGTACTTGCCTCCAACCTTTTATTTCAGCAAAGGAGGAAATTCTTTTATGACTTGAGGCATTATTTTTGGGATGACCCACACTTATATAAAGAAGGAGTGGATAGTATTCTGCGAAGATGTGTTCCCGAATATGAACAGCAAGAGATATTGAGTAAGTGTCATGGTAGTGTTTATGGAGGACATCACGCCGGAGATAGAAGCCGCGCAAAAGGTTCTACAATCAGGTTTCTATTGGCCAACTCTCTTCAAAGATGCGAGAAAGTTTATTTTATCTTGTGATTGAATGTCAAAGGGTTGGTAATATCTCCAGACGCAATGAAATGCCTATGAATTATACTCTTGTTATTGAACCATTCGATTGTTGGGGATTTGACTTCATGGGTCCTTTTCCCTTCTTCAGAAGGTAACACTCATATACTTGTTGTTGTTGATTATGTTACTAAATGGGTGGACGCCATACCTACAAAAAGTGCTGATGGTGAGACCTCTTTAAGAATGCTTTTAGATATTATTTTTCCTATATTTGGAGTTCCTAGATATCTTATGACTGATGGAGGTTCTCATTTTATTCATGGTGGTTTTAGAAAAACTCTTGCTAAATATGGTATTATTCATAGAATTGCTTCCGCTTATCATCCTCAAACTAGTGGGCAAGTAGAATTATCAAATAGAGAGATTAAATCTATCTTGCAAAAAGTTCGGTTAATAAATCTAGAAAGAAGCTTGGGCTATCAAATTGAAGGAAGCACTATGGGCTTATAGAAGCTGCTTATAAAAATCCTATGGGTATGTCACCGTATAAAATGGTTTATGGGAAAGCTTGTCATTTACCTTTAGAACTAGAGCACTAAAGCTTATTGGGCTGTAAGAGGAACTAAATAAAGATCCTAAACTTACCAGGTAAGAAGAGATTGTTACAATTGAGTTCTCTAGATGAATGGAGAAGTGAAGCTTATGAAAATGCTAAACTCTTTAAAGAGAAAGTTAAGAAATGTCATGATAGAAGGATTATCAAAACAGAATTTAATGTTGGGGATAAAGTCCTATTGTATCGGTCTCGTCTCAGATTTTTTGCAGGGAAATTACTCTCAAAATGGGAAGGACCATATGTCATTGATGAGGTGTATCGTTCAGGGGCAATTAAAATTAGTTCTCTGCAAGGTAATGCCACACAAGTGGTAAATGGACAAAGACTCAAGCATTATATCTCCGGTGATTCTTATAATGAAGATGTTGATGTTATTCGAGTGGTAACTCAGAAGCTTTCATCAAAGGCCAAATTGACGATCTGCGAGTTCGACTTTGAATAGGTAACGATATCGGTAAGAAAAAGTCCGCGTTTAACTTTCCGAACAATGTTTTTGCTACTTTTGGAAAATATGAAAAATTACGAGATCGAAACGGAGTGGAGGAGACACACGAGGGGTGCCCCATGAAGCCTGGCGCGGGCCCCAGCACGGCCGCGCACGCCACATGAGGAGGGCGCCCTCGTTGCCCCTCTCCCGATCGTGGTTCGGCTGGTACCTTCCTTTGTCGTGAAAATTTACGCTATATAATCCCCGGACCCCTGGAGGTCCGTATATCGTTTTCTCGTCGTGTTTTGTTTCGAGCTGTTTACGCCAAGATGCTGTTTTTGATCTAGAGACACCATGTCTTCGTCGGGAGCTCCAAGGACAGCTTCTCGAGGACGTCGTCATACCCATGACAGAGCGAGTTGAAGATGCACCAAGGAATTGCTGCTCGTAGATGGAGAGTTGCGAGTGAAGATGTCCGGGGTCCTAAAGGAGAAGGAAACTTGGAAGACGGGGATGGAGAAGCTAGAACAAGAGGTCTTCAACTACAAGAAGATGGGCGAGCGTGAAGTGGACATCTTCCACAAGATCGTGTCTCGAACTTATTGATGAACACGAGAAGGAGACTGTGCAAGACGTGGAATGATATCCTCTCACTTCACGACACCACCAACAAACTCCAAGCTCAACTCTATGATGTTCAAAATCAAAGCTGTGAGTATGAAAACGGAGTTTAAACACATAAGCTATAGTATCTTTCAGTTTCGGGATTCTGAGACCAAGATGTCTTTTGTTGATGGAGAGTCTCTTCCTTGGAAGTCTCGATGATGGGAAGAATTCATCACCACCGCTCAGAAGAGTAATTTATCATCGATGTTAGCATCCCTTGGTTTGTTCCAAGCTTGGGGGAGTGCCGGCGGTATCACATCATCACTATCTTTTACCTTTTTACTATCAAGTAGTGTCATATCATGAGTAGGGAAGTTATCATATAAGATGTGTTGCGGTATGGAAGTATCTCTCTTTAGTTGGTTATCTATGTATCCCTTGGTGTGAGTTATCGTTATGGAATATTAATGATAAGTCTTATCATTTACATATTGCACATCCTATTTTAGTTTGCAATCTCTATTATATGATTGATCTTGTTGTTAGTATTGGTATCACTTTGGGAACATTGAGTAAATCTATTTGGTTTTGGCAAACTTAGCATTGGTCAATAGTAACAACACTTTGAGTTTAAGTAGGAATGAGGAAATACATGTAGATATGTTATTTCATTATCTTTCTTGTTAGTTCCTGGCTTAGTATTCTGAAGTTAAAATTGTTTGTGCTTACAAGGAAGATGCATGATTGTTTCTATCACATGTATGTTTGTTTGTTTCCCTCAACTCTTATGCTTGTTAATCAACCTTGCTAGCCAAAGACTCGTACCGAGAGGGAATGCTTCTCGTGCATCCAAACCCTTAAACCAAACCTATGCCATCAGTGTCCACCATAACTACCTACTATGTGGTATTTCCCTGCCATTCCAAGTAAATACTTCATGTGCTACCTTTGAACAATTCAAAAGTTATTACCTCTTATTTGTGTCAATGTTTTATAGCTCATGAGGAAGTATGTGGTGTTTTATCTTGAAGTCTTGTTGGGCAGTTTTCACTAATGGACTAGTGGCTTCATCCACTTATCCTATAATTTTGCAAAAAGAGCTGGCAACGGGGTTCCCAGCCCCAATTAATCAACTTTCATTAATAACTCTCTTCACATGTTTTGCCCTGATTCATCAGTAAGCAACTTAATTTTGCAATAGACACTCCTCCATGGTTTGTGAAATGTTGGAAGGCACCCGAGGATTCGGCTAGCCATGGCTTGAGAAAGCAAAGGTTGGGAGGAGTGTCATCCTTAAATAAACTAAAGTACATGTGTAAACAAAAGAGAAGGGGGGTGATTTACCTTGCTGGTAGAAATAACGTCCTTCATGGGAGCCGCTCTTTGGAAGTCTGTTTGGCAAGGGGGTTAGAGTACCCATTACCATTCGTTGACAACAACAAACACCTCTCAAAACTTTACTTCTATGCTCTCTACATGATTTCAAAACTTAAAAAGCTCTAGCACATGATTTAATCCTCGCTTCCTCCGCGAAGGGCCTATCTTTTACTTTATGTTGAGTCGATAAACCTATTTCTCTCTATCTTAAGCAAGCAATTGAGTTGTTGTGATCAAACCATTTATACTGTGATCTACTTAATCATGCCTTTTATTCTTCCTTGTTTAGTACAAGTTTTATCCGAATGAATATAACTTTGAAGGTTATCAATGATTATGAGGAAATTATTTGATTGAGTATGCAAGTTTTGCCATATAAGCTTTAATATAAGAGCGCTGCTCGATAGATAAGTACAATCTGTCAATTGTTCTCTAACCAAGAACGAAGTTTGCCATCACCAATTATGATTTCCTATGCACCTTTATTTGTGATTTCCTTCTACTTGTTTCAAGTTGAATTATATGGGGAAGTTGTTCACTAGAATGTCTTGTGTGAATTAATATGATGCTTCTTGTCCGTATTTTATTTATCGACTCTTCACTCCATAAACATGTGGTCTTGTTTATCGAGTTCGGTTTCGCTTGGGGACAAGCGAAGTCTAAGCTTGGGGGAGTTGATACGTCCATTTTGCATCACTATTTTATATCATAATTTACTCGTTATTCATTGATATATTTCATATTTAGAGATGATACTTATGTTATTTCATCTATTTTGCATGTTTCATGATTATTGGAGAATCGCGCACCGGAGTCGGGATTCTGTCGGAAAAAGCACCGTCGGAATGCAATATTTCGGAAGATCAACAATTGACGGAAATTACACGGAAAATCTTATTTTTCCGGAAGACGGAGATAGCCAAAAGGAGGAGCCGAGGAGGGCCGCCATGGGCCCCCTCATAGGCCGGCGCGGGCCCAGGCCTGGCCGCGCCGCCTTGTGGGGAGGGGGCCCACAACCCCCTCTGGCCTCCTCTCCTTCGCGTACTTCTTCGTCCCGAAAACCTAAGCTCCGGAGAATAATCGCGAAGGGACACAGCCGCCTCTGCGGGGCGGAAAACACCATAGAGAAAAGAGCTCTCCGGCAGGATGAAATCTGCCGGGGAAATTCCCTCCCGGAGGGGGAAATCGACGCCATCGTCACCGTCATCGAGCTGGACATCATTGGGATCATCATCACCATCATCTCCATCATCATCACCGCCATCTCCACCGCTGCACCTCTTCACCGCTGTAACATCTAGGGTTGAATCTTGATTATTTCATAGGGGAAACCCTCCCGGTATTGATTACTCCTTGTTATTGATGCTATTGAGTGAAACCATTGAACCAAGGTTTATGTTCAGATTGTTATTCATCATCATATCACCTCGGATCATGTTCCATATGATGTCTCGTGAGTAGTTCGTTTAGTTCTTGAGGACATGGGTGAAGTATAAATGTTAGTAGTGAACTATGTTGAGTAATATTTAATGGTTTGATATTTAAGTTGTGGTGTTATTCTTCTAGTGGTGTCATGTGAACGTCGACTACATGATACTTCACCTTTATGGGCCTAGGGGAGTGCATCTTGTATTCGTTTGCTAATTGTGGGGTTGCCGGAGTGACAAGCAACTCCGAACCCCCGTTGGTATATCGATGCAGTGAGGGATAGCAGGATCTCAGAGTTTAAGGCTGTGGTTAGATTTATCTTAATTACTTTCTTGTATTTGCGGATGCTTGCAAGGGTATAATCACAAGTATGTATTAGTCCTAGGAAGGGCGGTGCATTAGTATAGGTTCACCCACACAACACTTATTAAAACAATGAAGATTAATCAGCTATATGAAGCGAAAGCACTAGACTAAATTCCCGTGTGTCCTCAAGAACGTTTGGTCATTATAAGTAAACAAACCGGCTTGTCCTTTGTGCTAAAAAGGATTGGGCCACTCGCTGCAATTATTACTCTAGCATTTTACTTACTTGTACTTTATTCATCTGCTATATCAAAACCCCCTGAATACTTGTCTGTGAGCATTTACAGTGAATCCTTCATCGAAACTACTTGTCAACACCTTCTGCTCCTCGTTGGGTTCGACACTCTTATTTATCGAAAGTACTACGATACACCCCCTATACTTGTGGGTCATCAGCGCCCCCCCCCCCTTGGCCGCGCCGCCTTGTGGGGTGGGGGCCCCTGGCTCCTCTCTGGCCCCTCTTCGGTGCTCTGGAAGCTTCCGTGAAAAATAAGATATTGGGCGTTGATTTTGTCCGATTCCGAGAATATTTCCTTTGTAGGATTTCTGAAACCAAAAACAGCAGAAAACAGGAACTGGCACTTCAGCATCTCGTCAATAGGTTAGTTCCGAAAAATGCATATAAATGATGTAAAGTGTGTATAAAACATAGGTGTATCATCATAAAAGTAGCATGGAACATAAGAAATTATAGATACGTTGGATACGTATCAGTGTCTCTCCCATAAGATAAATAGCATGTTGGGTGAACAAATTACAGTTGGGCAATTGACAAATAAAGAAGGCATAACAATGCACATACATATATCACGATGAGTACTATGAGATTTAATCGAGGCATTACGACAAAGTACATAGACCGCTATCCAAGCATGCATCTATGCCTAAAAAGTCCACCTTCAGGTTATCGTCCGAACCCCTTCCAGTATTAAGTTGCAAACAACGGACAATTGCATTAAGTATGGTGCGTAATGTAATCAACACAAATATCCTTAGACAAAGCATTGATGTTTTATCCCTAGTGGCAACAAGCACATCCACAACCTTAGAACTTTCTCGTCACTCGTCCCGCATTCAATGGAGGCATGAACCCACTATCGAGCATAAATACTCCCTCTTGGAGTCACAAGTATCAACTTGGCCGAGCCTCTACTAGCAACGGAGAGCATGCAAGAACATAAACAACATATATGATAGATTGATAATCAACTTGACATAGTATTCAATATTCATCGGATCCCAACAAACACAACATGTAGCATTACAAATAGATGATCTTGATCATGATAGGCAGCTCACAAGATCTAACATGATAGCACAATGAGGAGAAGACAACCATCTAGCTACTGCTATGGACCCATAGTCCAGGGGTGAACTACTCACACATCGATCCGGAGGCGATCATGGTGATGAAGAGACCTCCGGGAGATGATTCCCCTCTCCGGCAGGGTGCCGGAGGCGATCTCCTGAATCCCCCGAGATGGGATTGGCGGCGGCGGCGTCTCAGGAAGGTTTTCCGTATCGTGGCTCTCCGTACTGGGGGTTTCGCGACGAAGGCTTTAAGTAGGCGGAAGGGCGGAGTCGGAGGGCTGACGAGGGGCCCACCCCATAGGGCGGTGCGGGCCCCCTCCGGCCGCGCGGCCCTATGGGGTCGACACCCCGTCGCCCCACTTCGTTTCCCTTTCGGTCTTCTGGAATCTTCGTGGAAAAATAAGACCCTGGGCGTTGATTTCGTCCAATTCCGAGAATATTTCCTTTGTAGGATTTCTGTAACCAAAAACAGCAGAAAACAACAACTGGCTCTTCGGCATCTCGTCAATAGGTTAGTGCCGGAAAATGCATAATAATGACATAAAATGTGTATAAAACATGTTAGTATCATCATAAAAGTAGCATGGAACATAAGAAATTATCGATACGTTTGAGACGTATCAAGCATCCCCAAGCTTAGTTCCTACTCGCCCTCGAGTAGGTAAATGATAACTAGGATAATTTCTGAAGTGACATGCTATCATAATCTTGATCAATACTATTGTAAAGCATATGAGATGAATGCAGCGATTCGAAGCAATGGTGAAGACAATGAGTAAACAACTGAATCATATAGCAAGGAATTTTCATGAAGAATACTTTCAAGACAAGCATCAATAAGACTTGCATAAGAGTTACTCATAAAGCAATAGATTCTTAGTAGAAAGCTTTGAAGCAACACAAAGGAAGATATAAGTTTCAGCAGTTGCTTTCAACTTCAACATGTTTATCTCATGGATAATTGTCAACACAAAGTAATATAACAAGTGTAATAGGTAAACATGTAAGAATCAATGCACACAGTTGATACAAGTGTTTGCTTCTAAGATAGAAAGAAGTAGGTAAACTGACTCAACAATAAAGTAGAAGAATGACCCTTCGCAGAGGGAAGCATGGATTACTATTTTTGTGCTAGAGCTTTTCATTTTGAAAACATAGAAACAATTTTGTCAACGGTAGTAATAAATCATATGTGTTATGTATAAGATATCCTATAAGTTGCAAGCCTCATGCATAGATTACCAATAGTGCCCGCACCTTGTCCTAATTAGCTTGGATTAACATGGATTATCATTGCATAACATATGTTTCAACCAAGTGTCACAAAGGGGTACCTCTATGCCGCCTGTACAAAGGTCTAAGGAGAAAGTTCGCATTGGATTTCTCGCTTTTGATTATTCTCAACTTAGACATCCATACCGGGACAACATAGACAACGAGATAATGGACTCCTCTTTAATGCATAAGCATTCAACAACAGATAATATTCTCATAAGAGATTGAGGATTAATTGTCCAAACTGAAACTTCCACCATGGATCATAGCTTTAGTTAGCGGCCCAATGTTCTTCTCTAACAATATGCATACTCAAACCATTTGATCATGAAAATCGCCCTTACTTCAGACAAGACGAATATGCATAGCAACTCACATGATATTCAACAAAGGTAATAGTTGATGGCGTCCCCAGAAACATGGTTACCGCTCAACAAGCAACTTATTAAGAAATAAGATACATAGCTACATATTCTTCACCACAATAGTTTTTAAGGCTATTTTCCCATGAGCTATATATTGCAAAGACAAAGGATAGAATTTTAAAGGTAGCAATCAAGTAATTTACTTTGGAATGGAAGAGAAATACCATGTAGTAGGTAGGTATGGTGGACACAAATGGCATAGTTTTTGGCTCAAGGATTTGGATGCACGAGAAGAATTCCTCTCAATACAAGGCTAGGCTAGCAAGGTTATCTGAAGCAAACTCAAGTATAAAACGGTACAGCAAAGCTCACATATGAACATACTGCAAGCATTATAAGACTTTACAACGTCTCCTTGTTGTTCAAACACCTTAATCAGAAAATATCTAGACTCTAGAGAAACCGATCATGCAAACCAAATTTTAACAAGCTCTATGTAGTTCTTCATTAATGGGTGCAAAGTACATGATGCAAGAGCTTAAACATGATCTATATGAGCACAACAATTGCCAAGTATCAAATTATTCAAGACATTATACCAATTACCACATGCAGCATTTTCTGTTTCCATCCATATAACAATGAACGAAGCAGTTTCAGCCTTCGCCATGAACATTAAGAGTAAAGCTAAGAACATATGTGTTCATACGAAACAGCGGAGCGTGTCTCTCTCCCAAACAAGGAATGCTAGGATCCGATTTTATTCAAACAAAAACAAAAACAAAAACAAAAACAAACAGACGCTCCAAGTAAAGCACATAAGATGTGATGGAATAAAAATATAGTTTCACTAGAGGTGACCTGATAAGTTGTCGATGAAGAAGGGATGCCTTTGGCATACCCAAGCTTAGATGCTTGAGTCTTCTTAAAATATGCAGGGATGAACCACGGGGGCATCCCCAAGCTTAGACTTTTCACTCTTCTTGATCATATTGTATCATCCTCCTCTCTTGACCCTTGAAAACTTCCTCCACACCAAACTCAAAACAAACTCATTAGAGGGTTAGTGCATAATTGAAAATTCATATATTCAGAGGTGACATAATCATTATTAACACTTTTGGACATTGCACAAAGCTACTGAAAGTTAATGGAACAAAGAAATCCATCAAGCATAGCAAAACAGACAATGCGAAATAAAAGGCAGAATCTGTCAAAACAGAACAGTCCGTAAAGACAAATTTTTCTGGGGCACTTAACTTGCTCAGATGAAAATGCTCAAATTTAATGAAAGTTGCGTACATATCTGAGGATCACGCACGTAAATTGGCAGATTTTTCTAAATTTTCTACAGAAGGGGCTGCTCAATTTCGTGACAGTAAGAAATCTGTTTCTGCGCAGTAATCCAAATCTAGTATTGACTTTACTATCAAAGACTTTTACTTGGCACAACAATGCAATAAAATAAAGATAAGGAGAGGTTGCTACAGTAGTAACAACTTCCAAGACTCAAATATAAAATAAAAGTGCAGAAGTAAAATAATGGGTTGTCTCCCATAAGCGCTTTTCTTTAACGTCTTTCAGCTAGGCGCAGAAAGTGTGAATCAAGTATTATCAAGAGATGAAGCATCAACAAAGGGGTTGGAGTTTTCTCAACTATGCATTGTATCTTATCTATGTAAGTTTCAGAGGATCCTCTTTCATTACTCTTAGGCTTGCTATTCTCATCAAACAAATTTTCAGGAACAAGCCAACCATAGTTATTTTCTAGAGCTTCATGCATTCCTAGGAGCTTACTAGGTATCGGTACTTTAATCTCCCCTCCGTCATTAACATTATTAGTGTACTTTATTCTATCCATGTCCATCTTTTCAAGTGTTCTTGCAAAGTCGATATAAAAGCCAAGCCTCTTATGCTTAATAAAAACTTTTCTAGCTTCTTTAGCTATATCACCAAATTCTCTAAGAAGGACATCTAAAACAAAATCTATCTTTTCTCCGCTTTCCATATCAGAGAGTGTAAGAAACATATGTTGAATTATAGGATTAAGATTAACGAACCTAGTTTCCAACATGCGTACTAAAGAAGCAGCAGCAATTTCATAAGTAGGAGCAAGTTCTACCGAGTGTCTATCTTCAAAATCTTCAGCTGTACTAACATGAGTGAAAAAATCTTCTATATTATCTCTCCCAATGATAGAACCTCGTCCTACCGGTATGTCTTTTAGAGTGTATTTAGGAGGAAACATGATGAAATAAGCAAAAGGTAAATAAAGTAAATGCAAGTAACTAATTTTTTTGTGTTTTTAATATAGAGAACAAGACAGTAAATAAAGTAAAACTAGCAACTAATTTTTTTGTATTTTTTATATAAAGAGCAAACAAAGCAGTAAATAAAATAAAGTAAAGCAAGACAAAAACAAAGTAAAGAGATCGGATGTGGGAGACTCCCCTTGCAGCGTGTCTTGATCTCCCCGGCAACGGCGCCAGAAAACTGTCTTGATGGCGTGTAAGACACACGTCCGTTGGGAACCCCAAGAGGAAGGTGTGATGTGTACAGCGAAAAGTTTTCCCTCAGTAAGAAACCAAGGTTATCGAACCAGCAGGAGTCAAGGAAGCACGTGAAGGTTGTTGGTGGCGGAGTGTAGTGCGACGCAACACCAGGGATTCCGGCGCCAACGTGGAACCTGCACAACACAATCAAAGTACTTTGCCCCAACGTAACAGTGAGGTTGTCAATCTCACCGGTTTGCTGAAAACAAATGATTAGATGTATAGTGTGGAAGATGATGTTTGTTTGCGAAGAACAGTAAAGAACAAGTATTGCAGTAGATTGTATTTCAAATGTAAAGAATGGACCGGGGTCCACAGTTCACTAGTGGTGTCTCTCCCATAAGATAAATATCATGTTGGGTGAACAAATTACAGTTGGGCAATTGACAAATAAAGAAGGCATAACAATGCACATACATATATCACGATGAGTACTATGAGATTTAATTAGGGCATTACGACAAAGTACATAGACCGCTATCCGGCATGCATCTATGCCTAAAAAGTCCACCTTCGAGGTTATCGTCCGAACCCCTTCCAGGTATTAAGTTGCAAACAACAGACAATTGCATTAAGTATGGTGCGTAATGTAATCAACACAAATATCCTTAGACAAAGCATTGATGTTTTATCCCTAGTGGCAACAGCACATCCACAACCTTAGAACTTTCTGTCATTGTCCCAGATTCAATGGAGGCATGAACCCACTATCGAGCATAAATACTCCCTCTTGGAGTCACAAGTATCAACTTAACCAGAGCCTCTACTAGCAACGGAGAGCATGCAAGAACATAAACAACATATATGATAGATTGATAATCAACTTGACATAGTATTCAATATTCATCGGATCCCAACAAACACAACATGTAGCATTACAAATAGATGATCTTGATCATGATAGGCAGCTCACAAGATCTAACATGATAGCACAATGAGGAGAAGACAACCATCTAGCTACTGCTATGGACCCATAGTCCGGGGGTGAACTACTCACACATCGATCCGGAGGCGATCATGGTGATGAAGAGACCTCCGGGAGATGATTCCCCTCTCCGGCAGGGTGCCGGAGGCGATCTCCTGAATCCCCCGAGATGGGATTGGCGGCGGCGGCGTCTCTGGAAGGTTTTCCGTATCGTGGCTCTCCGTACTGGGGTTTTCGCGACGAAGGCTTTAAGTAGGCGGAAGGGCGGAGTCGGAGGGCTGACGAGGGGCCCACACCATAGGGCGGTGCGGGCCCCCCTCTGGCCGCGCGGCCCTATGGGGTCGACACCCCGTCGCCCCACTTCGTTTCCCTTTCGGTCTTCTGGAATCTTCGTGGAAAAATAAGACCCTGGGCGTTGATTTCGTCCAATTCCGAGAATATTTCCTTTGTAGGATTTACGTAACCAAAAACAGCGAGAAAACAACAAGCGGCTCTTCGGCATCTCGTCAATAGGTTAGTGCCGGAAAATGCATAATAATGACATAAAATGTGTATAAAACATGTTAGTATCATCATAAAAGTAGCATGGAACATAAGAAATTATAGATACGTTTGAGACATATCACACCATCATCCTCATATGCTTATTGATATAATTTAGACAAGATCTTAGAGGTCTAGTGACAAAATATTTTTGCGCCAGTGGCGGAGAAGTGTTGGGACTAGTGTAAGGGTATGTTGCCCCTATGTGTGGTTTTGGTAATTAGTGATAATCCTTATGAACTAATGTTTTCATTGAGTTTTATATGAAGGATCATTACATAAGTATTGCTTGAAGACCATGTGATGGATTCAAGTATGGATGTCATGACGATAAAGATATACTTTGAGTCTTGGCATCAAGATCATCGATTTGAAGAGAAGAATAAGCTATGATCAAGAAGAGTAACTAAGATGGAGCTCTTGTGTGGAACTCAATTTAGCTATGCTCTGGCTTACGTTGTAACAATGGATGATCAATATATTATGATAGATCATGAGGAAATACAAGATTTGCCAAGACTAAGAGCGAAGATTGGATTTAACTTGGTCAACACATGAAGCATAAAGAATATACCAAATGGGATCATGTGATTCTTATGGTAGGGTAAGCCTTGTCAATTATACTTTGTCAACTACCTCATCATATATGTGTCTTTGTGTTGTTTATGTGGCTGGGTTAGGTATATTTTCATGGGTATGCATCAAAAGTAAAATCTCACGTAGCCCATGAGAGGATGACATCAAGTGGTGATCGTAATCACGGTTGAAAAGGGAAATTTCAAGATGAGCGTATGGAGAAGATCAAGCTTCAAACTACCCATCCTTTAGTAATAATAGACATGTGAAGATGTGCCTTAATGAAGCTATTCCATAGTGGTGTATGGGGGGCCAAACTACGAGTCTTCATGAAGCAACAATGATCAAGTGAAGAATTCCGTCTTAAATGAAGCATGCAACATCATCATCAAGTTCAAGCGGGATACGCAAGGCAAAGGTATGACCGTGCTAGGTTTTACTTTAACCGATCTCAAGGTGATTGTTGGGACACCAGATTATAGGATAGATAGTCGCAATACCGAGAGGGGTTTTCGGTTGAGTAACTTGATCACATCATCTTAGGGAGCTCAATCATTTCCATACTTTTCATCCCCTTATTCTTCTTGCTTATTAGCGTTTCTTTGTGTGAGTTTATGTAGCTTGTTGCTAGCGTTGCAACAAGCTCAAGTTCATTGAAAACATAATTTGCATGCATCTTCTATTTGCGTTTTCAAGTTTGGAGTTTTTACCGGTTCTTAGTGTAGAGAGGTTCCACCTCTAAATTCATGGTAAAATAACCTTTGTTGTTTCCTCATATTTCCACTTTTCGTTGGGTTCTAATTCTCATTATCTTTCCAACAAAATTGATTTCATCTTATCCGCATTTCGGGAACAATGTGAGGGGTGCATAGTTAAAAGGATAAAATTGTAGTTTGGCAAGCCTCAGGGAAACCGACGAGCAAATCAACAGTGTTGGGCTCCCATCAGTCCATTCTGTGGGCTTCCAGGATGTATGCCGACATGTGTCGAAAGGGTGTACTGAATAGGTTATCGGTGCTGGCCGGCGGTCGGTTCGGCGCTGGCTGTGGCTACGACCCATCCTACCAAAATGATTGGCCTAGGCCCCAACCTCGCCTGCCGACTTGTTTGGCCACCAGCCTTGTGAGATGGTGATTAGTTTAGTGAGAGATCTAGTATGTCGGTATGGTTGTTGGTTAGTCCGGTGCATGGTCTAGCGCGCACTACCGACTTGCTGTCGGATGAAATCGCGGATATTTCCCAAATGGTTAGTTTCTCTTCCTTGGACTATATAAAGCCTTTATTTCTCCTTGAGGAGGTTAGGTCAACCATTCATCTCTCTCTCTCTCTCTCATACTCCATTGTTGAAACACAAAAACTTGTTTCCTCTTCCTTCCCTCCTATGATTCTTGCATCTCTTCGAGGTCTTTGGAAGACGAGAACTAGATCTGCAATCTCCACAATCAATTCCTTCTCTAAGTGACACGCATACCGGTATGCCTCTATCTCGAGGCAATCAAGAGGCGGTCAGTTTTCTCGTCTACCTCCCATCGACGTCGCCGCCGCCGATCTACTCCAATTATGTGGCCTTCGGCTCATGGAGGCGGGGTGGATCTCGGCTCCCGTCGGTAGCAGGGCTCCGTTTTCCAGTTTTTGGGTCAAGGTTTGGCAGGCCGGCGCTCAGATGGTGCCGACGACGTCTTCTAAAATAAAGTCTCCCTGGCTTCAGTCCCATCTTGGCGACAACGTCGAGAAGTTTGTAGGAGTGGTATGGTTCTCAAGGACTTCTTCTGGCAAGGGGGATCTCTGGATCATCATGGAGCTTCATTGGCAGTTACTCCTTCTTATTCGTCTCTGGAACGGATGAGGTCTTCTTGACCCTTTCAACGACTTCCCGTACGCAACCAACAACGTTAGGCCGGCTCTGGGAGGAGCGGCAGTGGAGACGCGCTGTCGATACGGTTTGGAGGTTGAAGACAAAGGGCATCTCAAGAATTTCGTTCTAATTTTCTTTTTTGTTAAGGTGCTTTATATTGTTCGATATTTGTCTTAATGCAAGGGTTCTTTTTGCAAAAAAAACATCTTTCTCTAAGTGAGGGGAACCCATTAGATCAATATCTTGGAGTCATTTGTTGGTTTCCACCTTTGTACTTCATCTCTAATTCCTCCCTACCACTTGTTGCTTTGGTGTGATTTTAGTGTGAAGGATTTGAACACCTTCGGTGTTCTTGCTTTGCATCCTTGCATAGTTTTGAGCCCTTCATTATGATTTTTTCGAGTGAGAGACCGTGAGCTTGTTACTCTTGGAGGGTGACCTCCTAGTTGGCTTGGCGGTTGGTGCTCCGGTGACCTCTTCTTGGAAGATTCTGAAGAGGCCGAGGCTTCTCCTTCATGGAGCTTCTGAAGTGGTTGTGGAGCTTTGCATCTCCGGAGTGGAGGAAAAGCTAGCCACTAGGAAGAAAAGCTATTCCTTCGTGTGATAGGCTCGGAGAAGAAGGTGATCCTTCATGACGCTCGGGAGACTTTCATGGTAACCCGCACCTCTCCAACGTGACGTACCTTATGTCATGTCAGGGAACACAAGAATACATCTTCGTCTCTCGGTTATCTGTATACCCGAGTTTGCTTTCCTTGTGATAAGGATCGTGCTTGAAGTACTTTATCCTGATTATCAACAGTGCTATATATATCTTGTGGTATCTTGCCTAGATTATCTTGTTATCGGTGCACTTAGTTGAGCCTAGCTTATTTAGTTTTTGTGCTTGTAAAATAAAATTTATTTTAATTCCGCATTCTTACAAGTTAAATCCATAATTGTTTTTAAAACATCTTTTCACACCCTCCCCTCTAGCCGACATCTCGTCCTTTCAACTAATGAAATGTTTAGTTGTGGAACTAGTGGAATGGCCGTGAAAAGGTTCTGATGGATGTGTATTGTTGTTGTTGACGAGAGGAGAAAAGGCATGGGAACTAGTCATGATCATAAGACATGTTTTAGTGTAGGAAATTAGGGGATGGGCAGCCTTATTTATGGCTAAAATCTAGCAGAACTTGGACATCGTTGGGGGCTCATTTTTAAGGCGTTTAGCGTCGGGAAACCGCTCGACGCACACACCGAAGCCGCAGTGGGCCGCGGCCCACATAGCTACATCACCTTCTTCCTTCGATCGTTGCATCTCCAACCCCCCGTAGCTGCCGCCTCCCTCTGCCACCCGCGGCCGACGCCGCTCTCACGGCGCCTCATCGCACCGCCCTCCTCGATCCGCCGCCCACCACCGGTCTGCCCACACCTCGAAGCTCCCTCTAAGCCCCCATCTTCTCGTCTCTAGCGACCCCCTCCCTCACCGAAAACCCTAAGCCCGTCACAGGAGAGCTCCCACCCTCGAAACCCGAAGACCCTGCACCCCCACCCTCATAAGTTTTCTTCCTTTCCTTTGTCGATGACGCCGCGACTGCATCGTCCCCGTCTCCGACGAGGTACATTCCTCGCCTAGCCGGCGACGCCGCGGCCAGCCGCGTCGTCTCCATCGCCGGTGAGATCTATTCCGTCGTCTTCCTGGTCTCCGGCTGTCTTCCCTGCCGTCTCTGGCGTTGTCCGTCGCGGTGACAGGCCTCGGCCCACGACCCTCCTCGTGCGTGCATTTCCACGCTAACGGACGCAAAAGGCGTCAAATAGGGATTGTTGATATCGCCCTACGCCTCTCGCTCCCCGTGCCATGTCGGGTGCATGCCCATGTACCGAGTCCGGGGCAGAGCCATGCTCGCGCCGCGCCAAAGCCAGCTTGCAAATAAACGGCTCGTGTTGGGCTGCCCCGCATATAAACGTGTTGTGCCATGCCCTCATGAGGGCCTCATTTCGTTGATAAGCATGGTACCGTGGCGAGCCGCATGTCGACATGGCCCATATATTCCTTGTCATCCCAGGCTAGAGAATCAATGTTTGCGGGCCAACCCACGAAGCACGGCCCAAATAGCTAGGTTCAGAGAGCATGTGTTGTAGTTGGAAATTACATGACATGAGAAAAAAATTGGTAGTGTACATCGAATAAGTGTACATCGAGCTCTAAACTTTGTCTATAAAAGAGTGTACTCGTATCTTTCCAATGCACTTTAAAATAACAAAAAATGCTTCTCTCTCATCGCACGTAAATTGAACACAATAATATTAAGCACATGTTCTCCTTATTTTCTACATACACTTAGCTCATTGGAGGTAAAATAATTAAAGAGGAGAAGAGATGTTATTTTGCATCTTCCTAATGTATATTTTTTCACTTCATAATTTATCTTGGAAAACACGCATGTACACTTATTTGTGGACGAAGGGAGTATGCATTATTATCCCATACCTCATTTAATGTTGGATAAATGTGCATATCGTTTTGTTATCTCCGGTATGTTTTATATATATTTCTACGTGATATTGAGAAGATACTGCTAGATATATGTAGGAGTAGCTTTTTGTACTTTTCTAGATCGTTCCACCTAAACAGGCTCCAAGAACCTGACTATGCTAATTGGCACATAAGCACATTTTACTATGGAACACTAGGTCAAATAATTGCCACCATATAAATATAAGATATCGGTTTTACAGTATATTCATGTATTGTCTCGTAAAGGATAAATGATGCTTTTGTATACCAAGGTTAAATCGACTGGCTATTTTTCACTCAGCCGGTCAATGTCATTCCAAATGAGTAGGGATTACAAGATAAACATATGTTAGATGCGTTAAAATATATGTAGGACTCACCCGCAAAGAAAACATTTAAGACTAATTAAATTTGTACTAAGTACTAACTCCCTACAAAACAAAACATTATTTCAAGTACTCCCTTCGTTCGCAAAAGGAGGATGTCAACGATTTGTCTAAATTGAAATATACCTATACACTAAAAAATATCTATATATATTTAATTTTAGACAAATTTGCGATATTCTTTTATAGGCAGCGAGGGTATCAAGGTCTATTAATATTTTGTACTTCTATCAAAGTGTCCCCTAGCGAAAATTCCTTGAAGATTTACAGAGCGCCCACAAGAAAACTGGTAGAGAACATACCGACATCTCTAGCTGGCCCCGCCACCCACGTGGAGGCTGAAACGGGGGCCAAAGCAACTTACTCCGCTGCTCACTGGAAATACAGCTGGGCATGGGCAACCCGACCCGGCCCGAAAATCCTGGGCCAGGCTCAAGCTTGATATGTTAGCCCGAACGTCGGGCCAAGCCGGGCTTACAATTTTCACGATTTAGTTAAGGATCAGGACAGCTCTCTCGGGCCGGGTTTGGCCCGCTTTACAATCCCGATGGTTAGGCCGGGCTCGGGCTTAACTTTTAAGCTTCGGGGTTTTCCGGGCCTGGCCTGAAACCCGGCCCGGCCGAGTTTTGCCCAGGTGTAACTGAAAACTCTCGAGGGTGAGCGTGCTCACTGACTCCACGGGCCCACATGGTCTGTGGCTGCTGCTTTGTTCCCTCGCCCGAGCAGTGCCAACTTTGCAGGGAAAGCGAATGGTAGTCGGCCGTGCTTTGGTCGGGCCGTACGTGTTCGCCGTTCAAGCGGCCCGTGAGTGTTGGTGGTAGGCCGCGAGAGCCCCCGTTCCATCACCGTCGTCCCAGTCAGGGCCATGTCGCGCGGTGGTACTATTTTGCTCTGCCGATCATTCGCGGCCCTAGCTAGCGAGTACTACTACTGGGCCACTCCACAGTGCGAAAAGATAGCCCGATCCGATCCGACGGCCAACGCTGTTCGTGTATGGCAGCACGACGGATCAATCATCAGAGCACGACGGGAATCACACCGTTATGGGATCGATCTCGCCGTGGCCGGAGGCTAATGATGGTGTACAACTCTGACGACTCAGGCGAGATGGGACGGCGCTGTCGCGGGTAGGGGTACCAGTCCTCTGCCATCGGATCCTCGCCTCCCCGTACTCGATCGCGATACCCCAACCTCGTACGGCCGATCTGGATCGTCTCGGCCTCTGCTCCTCCTCCCAGAAAGCTACTACGATCAAGTGGAGCTCTTTCTTCCTTGCCCGGCTCCGCGGCGGATCAAGCATATCATGTGAACAAAGCACCAGCTCTGTCTTCTGTACGTGCTGTTTTCAGACCATGATCGCTGGGAGAACCGTCACATCCTACGATCCAGTTCATGCATAAATCTCTGGGTGAACCAAGGATGTATATATACCATATACATTTCTTGATTTCATGGATCATTCCACATTTTCCATCTTGCCTAATCTTACAGTTATCTGGAGCTCCACTTATTTGATGTATATACACTGTTCTAAGTACCTCGGACGACGATGCTATATACTAGTGGATACGACTTATGGGACATGTAGCTACACACGGTACTCTTGTGACTGTTTCAGAGGACCAAGTGCTTGAGGGAAGCGATCGATATGCGGAAGCATCATAGACGAGATCTGCATAACGCGCAAAGCCCATGATTTAGATGCGTGTAACGGTTGAGAGACATCGATTCTGCAGGGCAATAGCTTGAATCAACACCCCCTTCGCATCAATGCCATTGTTGTGTCGAGGCCCTGCATTGGACATTTAATTGGGTGAGATCGCTAAAGTTAAGACTGTACAAGAGCGCGGTATTTCAGTAGCTTGTGCTAACACCAGTGAGGCATCATAAGATAGCTTTTCAGTAAACATGGTGAGCAGCTTACTTTGGCTTTCTGCCACCAATTGATGAGCCGTCGGTGTTTGGTTTGCTCGCTGTTCTCGATGGACGACGTGGTGGAGGTGGCGGCGTCGGTGGCTGCGAAATAGAGTGGGTCAAAATGTCAGTATGTAATCTCAAGGTATAAAGCGACATCGTACAAGAAGTTGTACATTTGGAGCCCTAGGCTTGGTGTTTCCGGGCTGCCAAGGAGTTGCTTTCTTTGATGCAGATACCCGAGATTGCACTGTCCCCTGAATGCCCTGCACAAAGGGTCATTATGATTGTTAGCAACTTCATTTGAATGTTAATGCCAGTGCCTTCACATTTCACAACATCGTCTAAGTAACACTTATTTGCAGAGGCTTTGTGGGATGTGTCAGCTGACAACATGATAACAACCCCTTTGAATCATAGCGTTTGGGGAAACCTAGACTAAGCAAAGTTCAGAGTATGTGTGACTACTCAACATAACTGTTTCAGTCACCAGAACTAGTCTTTTTTTTATTGAAGCAGTTTTTTTTTGAAGAAATGAAATCAAGTTTCACACTGGATTACTAGAATTTATGAGGAAGAAACTAGTCCCCACTGTATATGTAGTCACCCATATAACTACTTGCAGTAACCCCTTCTAATATACAAAGACACACACTTTTGCGTGTGTTAGAGAAAACTACTCGTAGTAACATGTTGCTGAATCACAGAACGTAATTGTATGATGCAGAGTACAATAGAGTGATTTTTGTGCAACTACCTCTTTCTTTTTCAGCCTTGCAAATGTTGGTTCTCCAACACTCGAACTCAACATTTTTGATGGTGGAAAGTTAACCGAGCTACAAAATGAGAAGCTATTGTCAGGAATGAAGTGTCAAACCAGTTGGAAAATAAGAATTCAGAAACTTCTTATACATTGTAACACTACTTAAGATTAGCACCTTGAAACTTGTAAGCCCATTCTTCTTGGCCTAGTTAAGTTACTGTCTAATATTGAAGAACCCTTTGATCTTCTGACATTGCTGTTTGTTGAAGCAGGGAAAAGCCAATACAGTTAAAACAGAACGCAAAGGCAAATATTCCAAGAATGTGTGTACAGGTTCACAGGACTAACCTTTTTGGTTCCGGCTTGGTACTCTTAGTAGCACTTGAAGGGGCAGCCTTTTTCACAATACTCTGCACGAAGAAGTAAATTATAAGCGAACTAATGCCACTATGCTTCCATACAGAACATAGAGTTGAGCAGATTAATGGTGCTTTAGTTACTGTTATGATAATAGAAGGGTCCTAAACGTACCACTGAGGTTGCTGTAACCATTGGATAATCCACAGATGATCTTGTCTTGCTAGACGTTCTTGGGTCCATTTTCTGAACACTATCCCTGGTAATAGGGCGTCTTTCTCCTGTAGAGGGTCGGCGTGTAGTTGCGATGTCAGCATGCTTTGCTGCACTCCCTCTGCTGACAGGGCGTCTCTCAGAAGTAGAAGGTCGACATGGCGTGGTGACAGTGGCTTGCTTCTGTGCACTCTCTCTGGTGACTGGGCGTCTTTCGGCAGAGGAAGGGCGTCGTGGGGCGGAGACATCAGCAGGCTTCTTAACACTTGCCCTGGTGATCGGATGTCGCTCTCCCACAGATGGCATCCGCGCGGAAGCCGAAGAGGGTCTTCTGACACCTGTAACCTCAGGAGCTTCTTTTGCCGTAGGCTTGCGAGTCTGTGCCACGCCCGCAGCCTTCTGAGGAGTCACATTCGTGCTACGGAGCTTATCTGTTTTAGTTTTCTGGTTCATAGTCATACTGTGCTTCACTGAAGCAGGCCTCTGAAAAGTTTCATGGATAATATGTTATGACTTCGCCAAAACAGTCATGCTCTCTGGCATATAAACACGAAACATGTGGTACAGCTAGCTAAAAACTATCCTGAGAAAACTAGCTAAAAACAGTAAACTGGGTATGGAACTGTACATCAAAAAGAGAGCACCCACAATAAAGAATCATATCATCATTGTATAAGACGAGTAAAATTATATTAGAAAACAGAAGCAAAGTTTTTTTCAAGATAAAAGCAGCAGTGATTCTGAGAGTACTGTACCAAAACTCGGTTGTGTCATTACCTTACTAACAGATGTGCGGTCCAGAGGACTGCCTGGAATCGTTTTGACTGATTTTGGTATTATCATTGAAGCATATCTAAGTCTGGGGTCTTTGCCAATAATTCTTTTAGGAGCCTTTGCATTTCCATAAGCTGCTCCAAGACTGGCATGACCACAACTTGCATTTTCAGTATCTACAGGATCTGAATTGTCACCACCGGCATTTTCTCTAGTATCTTTGTTAGTTTGCTGTGAAATTCTCGCTGCTGAAGTAACATTGGATGGCGAAAATTCCAGATGAAAGTCTTCATCTTTATGGTCATGATAGCATTGCATGCCCTGTTCAGAGGTTGTCTCATGTGTAGCTTCTTCCACATAATCATCATAAACAATTGTTCCAGATGCTGTTGGAGTTTCAAGATCTTCAGCTTGCATTTCTTCTCCTGTTTGGCTAGAATCACTACCATCACCACTGTATTCCAAGGTAAGTTCAGTTTGCTGAATTTGCTGCTGTGAAGCCTTAAGCTCCCTAATCCTCTTGTAGTACTCTTCAAAATATGCCTTCTTCTGAGCAACTAAACCATTGAACTTACCAAATTCTTCACTACGACTGTCGTTTGTAAATACAGACCACTTCTCCCATGATAGTGACTCCAATTCAAATCTTCCGAACGATATGGAACCATGATTAAGTTTCTGGGATACTGGAGCTCCCTGAGGAAAGTGGAAAACAACATAGAGAAGCGGGTGAATCTACTAGGTGGTGGCGCCGCTTGCCAGGAACAAAAATGGAATACTATACTATATTTCAGAATAAGAACAACAGGATTTCTAGTTGAAACAAATTTTATTTTGCATAGTATGCATAAAATTAAAATTAAGATGCTTATTTAACAACTTAGAGAACTTACCTGAGAAAGACCCATGTCAGTTGTTTCTCCCTGCGACCATGCGAAAAAAGTTTGATTGACCTCAGTCGCCATCTTTTATTTTGCGGCTAGTCCATCACAGTTGGGTATATTTCTTTGGCAAATCCTGCAAAGTTAGATGCATTATAACCCAAGCATGATACGACAACTGAAATACGTTAGAAAAAAACAGTAATATTGGTAGACCTGGAAGTTTGCTACAAGGATAAGACTGCAAATTAAGGCATCTGAAGAACATGGTAAGAACAAGTGTTCAGAAACATTTTGCACTGTCTACACCCAAGTAAGAACTCAAAGCTAAGCTTACAACCAAAGAGGCAAAGAACAAAAAGTCATTTAGTGTTCCTTCCAAGAGTGGCCACGATCGAAGATAAGCGCATTGCTGGAATGGAGAATCTCCATCAGTGGAAGCTAAGTAATTAATTCGTCGAGTCAATTCTACTTGAAGCATCCCCCTTTAGCGCCGGTTCCAACACCAATCCTTTCCTTTCCTTTCGAGTCAAGATTCCACACACAGAAAATTCCCACTACCCAAGCTGCAGTTGAATCCCTCGGCCCAAAACCATATGGAGCAAGGGAGACCAACCTTCTTCTCAACAACCCAGCTTGTGCTAATATTCGCTCACATCACATGCCAACCACCCATAACCAGTTGCAGTCCAAAGCATAACAGGATGCAGTTGCAGAGTTTAGTCAAAGGGAGAAGAAAATATGAAAATCTCCTATAATACGAGAATTCCACCAGAGACATGAATTTTTAAAATTCGGAGAAAGTAACCCAAAATTGCATCTCCAGGATGCCGCAATTTCTGGTCAGGAAAAGAAACTTGAAGAATATAATTGACGTTCGGTGAATAAAAAAAGGAAAATTGTACTTTCTATACCAAACAAATCATTTCTGCGAAAGTTGTGATGAAAGTGCAAATTCAACTTATACCAGTTTAGAGTGGAAAAAGAAGGAAAACTACAAATTTCAACTTTACCACAGAAAGAAAAGAAAGTGTCAAAAAGAGACGGGAACTGAGAAAATTAGCACTTTTGAAGAACAGCAAAGATGCACGCACCGACTGGACAGGAAAGAGAAGGGGATTTTTCTGGCAAACAAAGCTGAATCGAACAGCCGCCGCTCTTCCTCTTGAGAAGTTTCACCGTACAATTCAACTTCTCCTGAGAAACCCCGCGTGAAATAATCGCACTTGGCGGCAACCTTGCGAGAAATCAACGCAGGATAAAAGAGCACCGCCCGCGGAAGCAGTAGAATTCGAGGAAACCACTCACAGCCGGCCGAACCAAAACGACGCAGACGGACCGCAGATAAATAGCTAGCGAGACTGCCGTGAGCAGGGAATTCCAGCAACATCCCGGCGACATTGCGGAATTCGGCACCCAAGAAAGCTCGCTTCCCACTCACAAACCCTCCCAAGAAAGCAGAGACACCGAGGAGGAGAAGGGCCTGAAATTCTCCATTACCTGACTGCCGACGGCTCGAGCCACGAAGCAGCGCCCCCAGCACCGCCGCGCCAGATGGGATTCCCTTCGGGCTTCGCGCTGCCCGTCGGCTCAGATCAGTCGAGAACACGAGAAGCCCGCACGCCGCTGAGCTAGCACTGTAGCACTATGGCCACAGGAGAAGAAGACAAGAGGAAGGACGCACGCAGGTATGGTATGGTATGGTCTATGGGTGCAGCAATGGCGCTTAAATTCCGGCTTTGATTAGGCGGGCTGTGCGCGCGCGGTGATATTTACCGTGATTGATTCCTCGCGTAACTGCGGAGACGAAGGCTCGGGGTGTCGGGTGACAGTGCGAACTCACTGAAGCAAGCATGCTGCTAATATATGCCTACTGGGCCTGTCTCTGACCGTGGGCCCAAGTGCAGGGATGTCCGTGGTGGTAATTTTGTTCTTCTACCGCCCTCATGGAGATTGGCTCGGTGCTCGTGATATTGACACTTTATTTCGGAAAATAAAATAGATATACATTGGCACATTGCTTTCTGTTATATATGTAATGGAGATTACGCATAAAAAATGAATTTGTGTTCAACGTCATGGCGCAGGGCAGAGGTTGAGGCGCAGCGTAGGCCAAGGTAGGTTGGTGGAGGATAAGACCGAGAGGGGTTGCTCCAAATTATTGGATCGCAGTTGGGACGGGGATTGTGACAAACCGAAAACTTTTGGGAGGCTTTCCCCATCACCATTTCTTCTTTTTTCACAGAAAAGAAGATCATCATCTAGCCGCAGCTAGCATCGTTCTTCTCCCTTGCCCCATGTCGGGCTTTGTCTATTTCCCACCGCGTGGGCCACTCGATCCATCCCGTACTTGTTCTGTCCTTCTCCTTCTACTAGCTTCGGATCTCCGGTGAACCATGTCATGCGTTTTCCATGCGTCGGTGGTAAGAGCATCTCCACTCGTCCCCCGACGAGACCCCCGAGCGACGATTTTCTCATCCGGACGGCGAAATTCGGTCCAGTCGCGACCCGGTTCCTCGTTTTCGTCCGGATTTGGCCCTTCATCCATCCGGCGAGCCCACGCCATCCCCTGCCCCCCGGGGACCTATCGGGGACTCCGGACGAGTGAAAAGCGGGGAAGGGCCCGATCTGTCGGTGACTCGACACACGAACCCCACCTCCACCCCTCGTATCTCTCTCGCCGCCGGCACCACCCCGTCGGCTTGTTGTCCAGATTCCGCCGTCCCTCCTTCCCCACCTGCCTATATTCCGCCGTCTTTCGACGACGGCCTATCCGGTCGCTCTTCCACCGGCCTCGTTTCCCGACTTTGGCCTCGCTCCTCGTTGCTCGCGGCTCGGGTTGCCTCGACCACACCCGTCGGTGTTCGTCCATTTGCCTCGCCGGCCATGGACTCGGACGAAGAGGAGGAGCGGATGTTCGTCGATCTTATGCAAGAAGAGATGGCGGCGGCCGCCCAAGACGACGAGCACATGATGATCCTCGGTTGCTTGGCAAGCATGTACGCCGGATCGGCAACCGGTCGACGTGGTGGGTCGGCACCGGTGTCGCCGGAAGTGCAAGCCGAGACAACGAATGGAGGGCTACTGCATGTTGTACGCCGACTACTTCGCCGACAATCCATTGCACGGTGAGAGTGTTTTCCGGCGTCGTTTCGGGATGAGCATAAAGCTATTTCCGGAAATTGTGTATGCCATCCGAGACTTTGATCCCTACTTCGGATGCAAGGCGGATTGCACTCGGTTTGGTTGGATTTTCGTCACTGCAGAAGTGCATAGTGGCTATGAGGATGCTGGCGTATGGAGCTCCCGGTGATACTGCAGATGACTATCTTCGGATGGCGGAGTCCACCGCCCTTGATTGTTTCTACCGGTTCTGCAGGGCCGTCATAGCAGTGTTCGGGGACTATTATTTGAGATCACCCACTGTCGAAGACACTCAGAGAATCCTTGCAACAAATGAAGCTAGAGGTTTTCCAGGGATGCTTGGAAGCATTGATCGCATGCATTGGCAATGGAAGAACTCGTCCGTTTGCGTGGCAGGGAATGTACAAGGGTCACAAAAAAGGCTGCACCGTGATACTTGAAGCGATGGCTACCCATGATCTCTGGATTTGGCACTCTTTCTTTGGTATGCTCGGATCCAACAATGACATCAACGTCCTAAACCGCTACCCGGTCTTTTCCAAGCTTGTTGAGGGTCATGCTCCCCGGTGGACTATGTGATCAATGGTCGGCACTACAACAAAGGATACTACCTTGCAGACGGTATCTATCCAAAGTGGGCAACATTTGTGAAGACTATCTCGAACCCTAGCACCCCCAAACTTTGCGAGTTTGTCAAGAAACAAGAAGCTTGCCGAAAAGACGTCGAGCGTGCATTTGGTGTCCTCCAGCTCAGGGTGGGCATTCGGTTTTAACCGAAATTTCGGTTCGGTTTTTACGGTTTTTGAACAAATTCGGTTTTCAAAAATGGTAACCGAAATTGGCATGAAAATTTAGGAAACCGAAGATTCGGTTAACCGACAAATTCGGTTCGGTTTTCGGTTAAAACCGAATGAACCTACTCACTTGAACAAATAGTAGGCATCACCGAAGAAAGCAAATAGTGATTGACATATCAACACAAAAAGCATCAACTCACGCAAGAAATCGACAAATGAGCACCAATCGTGGAGGATGCTATTTGGTAGGCCGCGGCACTCGTGGTACGAGTGCATCACTCGTGAGCGATTAAAAGGGGTAGCTAAGACTTCGAGCGACGTGTTCTATTATGCGAGCTTCACGTTATATTCGAAAAAGCTAGTACATCAAATACCAAAGTCATACATTGAATGAACAACTTTTGGAACATCAAACGCAATTGGGCTTCTATGGAATGATCGGTTTATGCACAAATTGATGGTAGGTTACTCAATTCGGTCTATTCGGTCTTGTTCGGTTGGTGGGGCTAAAAACCGAATTCTACCAAATTTAATTCGGTTAGTATAAATGGAAACCGAAAAAATAGCGGTTAATGGAAAAACCGAGATTTCGGTTAGTTCGGTTTCGGCTTCGGTTCGGTTTTCGGTTTCACGGTTTTTATGCCCACCCTGACCTCCAGCAGAGATTTGTTGTCGTCCGGTTCCCCGCTATGACTTGGTCCAAAGATCAGATGTGGGAGGTGATGAACTGCTGTGTGTGCCTACACAATATGATTATTGAAAATGAGCGAAATCATCCGGTTCCTCCGGCTGAGCAAGAAGCACCATATGAGAGAGAGGGTCCTCTTGCACAGCCCTAATCACCGAGTGCCTCCATCATGGGCCGCCTTCATTGCTATGCGCCAGGAGATTCGAGACTCTACAATGCATCGACTCGCTGCAAGATGATCTGGTGGAGCACATATGGAGGCTCCGAGGCAACGCCAACACCGACGCCAACTAGTCTGTCTTATTTTGTTTGAAAAATTGTGAAATTGTGTGCTTCATTTGTTTCAGCACTTGTTAAACATTGTACTGATTATCGCCGAATTTGTTTCAGCAATTTTCGTACTCTTGGTCGCCGAACTTGTTAAATTTTATGTTAAATTTGTTTGAAATATGTCAAATGGTCGAGGTTGGGGTTTCTCTGCGGGGACGGCTGGAACTTCGGCGCTCCCCACGCCAAATCTTCCTCCAATCCGGACGAAAATTTCGCCGGATTTGGGCGTGGGAGCGCCAACGAGTGGGGATGCTCTAAGTCAAGGTCGGTACTGTAAAATAGAGAAAATTGCAAAACACCGCCACAGTTGTAGCTAGACAAACAATAAAAAAACACCATAATTTATTTTTTCGAAAAAAAAACACCAGACAGCTCTCTAATTTTCGCATAAAACGTTGATTTGTGTTTCTGACGGGATGAACCCACTTTCAATGCTGACATCGCAAGTAATAACGGTCAGGGAGGGCCGTGCTACTTGCCGAAACGGGGCCGGACGAGATGGCGGCAGTGCTGGGAACGGGGCTCACGGGAACATGCCAGGATAGGGTGGGGTGTTTTCCCATTCTTCCTGAAACCCTAGACCTATGGCCATCTTTTATGAGCCGCTGCCGCGAGCCTAGCCGACGATGCATTGAGATCCGCGTCGCATGCAACGTCCACGCCGAAGAAATTGAAGCCGAGCTTTCCTACCCACATCATCGCCCCTCCTTTCCGACATCGGTCGTCATCATCACTTGAAGCCACTTCCCGCCTCACCGACGCATCTCACAGCCTCAAGGTGAGTCGCCGGTGCTCAGGCGACCCTCCTTTCTCCACCCCTCGACACACTTTGTCTCCGAGTCACGCATGTTGTGCGCCACCACCGGGTGTCGCCATGAACGTCGCTCCGGCGACCATTATGAACCAATGTCGCCATAAATCAGGCGACCATTAGCAATGGCATCATACTGATGGCAGCATGACGCCATAAATCCTTAACATTTTCTATAAATCATTAAGATATTTGACAGGTGGGTCCCTTGATGTTTTTCAAAAAAATCCCAAAAAATAAAACAAGTTTAAATGTGTTTCTATGTGCTTGCCACGCCAGCCGACAGTGGACCAGTGTGGTCAGAAAAACTGCCAAACAGGTTAAAGTGAGCGGTTAGTCCTTTTCACGAAAATTAGAGGGCCACCTGGTGGTTTTTTTGTGAAAATTTTGAATTGTGTATGTTTCTATAGCCCTAGCCATAATTATGATGTTCTTTTCCCGCATTTTTATAAGCTAGCGTTGCATTATTCAATCCTAAATTCACCGGAGATGATTGTATTTAGCGTCCACGGTTAGATTGTACTGATTTTTTTTCGAGATTAAGATCATTGAAAGATATCGTAAAATTATTTAAATATGAATGTATCTAGACAAATAGTGTCAGCTTTTGATATGAATCGAAGTGAGCAGTAGAAATCAGAACGCGCGCGAGATGGATTTGGATCTCGATTCCCTCGATATATCGGGATGATGCAATGCAATGCACCGGCCGATGCACGTCGAGACATGCTACACTTACTCTGTCGCCCATGCATGTTACTCTGCCCAGCAGGAGAAGGATCGAGCGTATGCGTGCGTTTTGTTCGGACGCGCGCGTGCCGTTCGTCGCTTTCCTCGTCGTGCCTACGTGCCCAAATCGAGATCGGCCACAGCTCGACCGAGTAGCTTTAGCTTAGCAGCAAGTACAGTGCCATGAGTCCATGACATTGCCATCGTGCACGACGGCTTGCTCGGATTAGATTAGGCTTTGGCTAACGATCGAGGGCGACGCGTCACATGGTGCGCGGAACTCCCCTGCCACTGTGTCACAACGTGCCGTGTCGCCCGTTGGCTCGTGAAGCAGCCTAGCTCGCCGGCGCCGCCCGTCGTCGGGTTCAGTAGCCTGCCCTGCATTGCTGTGGAATATTCCGAGATCGCTGCTGATTAATTGGCCTGTACGTTGACAGCCCAGGGGATGTTCCTTCCGCTGACATGTACTCCCGGATTTACCATAGGCACTACCTGAGGCCATGTGAGGCGACATGTACTTCCGGACGATCGATCGATCGAGCAAAGCCATCGTAGCTTTTCCTTCTCAGGTCAGGTCAGGTAAGGTAAGGTCAGATCTGACGTGTGAGCATCACTGCCATGATCGACCTGACCTGCGTGACCGGTCTCGGTCACCTCTCTTCATCTACCTACGTGTCGGGGGCTCGGGGCCGGACCTACCTGCCGCGAGTGCGACGAGCAGGGGACGATCGGGATTCGGGAGACGTGCATGGGCAAGCCTGGTGGGAGAAACATCCAAGGATAGGAGCCCGCACCGCACATGAAGCTCACATGCAAGCCTCGGCAGCCAACGCATCTATGCATCCGGCTCCTACCGAGGAATCTTTTTCGCCTGACGATCGAGCACTCTCTCCGTTAATATTCTGGGCATGTCCCAAGGAGTAAAACAGGGAGCAAGTTCATGTTTCAGGACCTACTCAAAGCGTCCGGTACAAGTCAATGCAGCTGGACTCCACTCTTGTCGACAAAAGATTCAGTTGAAAACAATAGGGCCCGTTTGGTAGCCTGGGCGTTCCTTGGCTCGCATTAACCGAGCATTTTTCGGGCCGTTTGGTTCCGTGGGCGTACTCACGTTGTTGCATAGCACGGGTTTTAAAGCACCCCTGGGACAGGTCTCGGAGGAACGCTCGGTTTGACAGTTTCTCCAGGGCTAGGCCCTGGCGAGACGAAAATCGACAACGCCGTTCGTGCGGGAGCTCCGCCTCGGCATGGCGGGAGAAGCCGAAATCCCAGTGGCGTTGCGCGGCAAAGGTAGGGGCAACCTCCCTCTTCGGTTACCCTCTCCATTACCCCCTCCCAAATTTTGCATTCCCCCAATTTTCTTACCGGCGGTGGCGGCGACCCAGATCTGGCAGCGCGCAACTACCTTCTCGGCGCCGGATCAGGGTCATCTTCTCCAGCCGCGGCGGAGCTTGCGCACATCTGCGGCGGCTTTCGGCCGTGTCCATCGTCCGCCATGACGGAGGTAAGGGGAAACTCCTCTGCTCTACTGTAGTGTTCGATTCATGTTCGTAGAACTAGTTGGGTTCGATAAGACCGTTTGTAATGCATAGATCTTGTTTGAGTAGACCGACCAGCTCCAGCTTGTGTATCACGCCGTAGCACTCATCATTTGTGTACAAGGTGCATAAGAGAGCAGTTAGGCATGCTACTTATCCTCGTGTGACATACGGACCTATGTTAAAACGAGATTGGGAGAGGATTGCCAACCTAAACAACATCTACAACTGCAACGACGTAGAGGCCATCCAGATGCTACGGATGAGAAGAGCCCCTTTCTATGCACTTGTGAAATCGTTCAGGGAAAGAGGACTGCTGACTTATAGCATCCACACCTCTGTCGAAGAACAAGTCGCAATGTTTCTTCATGTGGTCGGTCATAACCAGAGGTTCAGAGTCATCCATAACACATTTAGGCGACCCACGGAGACTATCTCTCGGTACTTCCAGCAGGTGTTGTACGTCATTGGGGAGCTTAGAGGTGAAATGATCAAGCCAGCATCAATGAACACACCAACGAAGATCAAGAACAACTACAGGTGGTTCTCCTATTTCAGAGTGAGTATAAAATCATGTTCCTTCTACCTATCAGATGTGTCCTACTGTCAGAAACATGATTGTGTTCTAATCTTTTTACAGGATTGTATTGGGGCTATTGATGGTACTCATGTCACTGCAAAGGTACCGAGATCAATGTCTGCAGCATTCCGCGTGAGGAAGCACTACACCAGCCAGAACGTGCTAGCAGCTGTGGATTTCGATATGAGGTTCACCTACGTGCTTGCTGGGTGGGAGGGTTCAGCTCATGATGCCAGCATCCTGGCCGACAACATGTCAAGGCCTGATGGTTTGCAAATCCCTGACGGTAAGTTCTACCTTGGAGATGTTGGATATGCATGCCGACCTGTAATTCTACCTCCCTTCAGAAAAACAAGGTACCACCTCAACGAGTTCTCTGCCAAGCACCGAACTCTGAATGCGAGAGAGTTGTTCAATCTCAGACACTCAAGCCTTAGAGTCACCATTGAGAGGGCCTTTGCTGCATTGAAGAACAGGTTCAAGGTCCTTGACCAGAAACCGTTCCACACGTTTAACACTCAGGTAAAGCTGGTCCTTGCGTGCTGCATTCTTCACAACTGGATCCTAGATTGGGGCGAGGATAAGTTCTTCGAAGAGGTTGTCACTTTTGATGAAGTAGAGATCGGCCATGGCGTGGAAGCAGGCGACAATGATGCCTGGAAGGTGAAGAGGCAAGAGTGGGCAGACGCAATGTGGGAAGCCAGAGGCAACACCACCATCTGAGAAGAAGTGAAGACGAAGTGAAGAAGTGAAGAAGTGGAAGTGAAGAAGAAGTGAAGAAGAAGAACCCCTATGATCCCCTATTTCTCGAACCTTTTTCGATCCTCGTTTGTTGAACGACCCCGTAATGATAAACTACAATTCGTAGTAGCTAGGGAGCATCGTGTTATGAACTACCATTCGTATTAGCTAGGGATGATTTCGTGAACTGATTGCAACTATCATGAACTTCATTTATGTGTGATGGAAGGTGATAGCATGGTAAGGCTACCCGTCGTAGAGAAGAGGTAACCGTACACATGCCTGGATGGTACCAAACAGGCCTAATATCATCTCCATCGAGATTTGGGCTTGGCTGCAGGCAAACAAACAGAAAGTCTTATTTGGCCTAGCCGATGCAGCCCGACCTACCAAACAACAGGCCTATTTCGGCCCGTGGCTTGTTCTGAACGCGCAGGTGTCCTTGCACGGTTGCGCCAGTGAGCCATGAATTAGGCCCAGACAACCAAACGCGCCCCCAGGCGTGCTAGTAATCTTCTCTCTTCTCACTGGGATGCGGTCCAGCTGCGCGAAGCAGACGCGAGCTAGCTAAACGATACATTAGCGCATCTCCAGTCGTGTCTCCCAAACCGTCCGCAAAGCGATTTGGGGTGCGCAAAAAAATTCCCAGCCGCGTCCCCCAAAGCCGCTTTTTGTCCGGCGCGCCCTGATACGGTGTCCAGCGCCCCGAGCCCATCCACAGGGGACGCACCGGGAACACCGGACACACCGAAAAGCGAGGCAGGGAGTGGCGGGATCGACCCGTCAGTGGCACATTGAATTTTAACCTAACCGTCGCCTACCTCGTGACAGAAGTTATTGGCGCACAGCGACGGTGCAGTTCCCGCAGAGGCGCAGCAAAGCGTCTCGTCCCGCCTAGCTCTGCGTGCCAGCGTTAATGAGCGCCACCGCTCCCCCGTCTCCCTACGGCCCATAAAAAGGACCGCCTCTCATCGTCCCTCTCACACACAAACCCTAGCACCTCTCTCCCCAACCCTAGCTGTCACCATTTGATGAGGACATCCCTACTGCACTACTACCTCTGTCATTACAAGATGAAGACGATGCTGCTGTGAAGCTCAAGTCCAATGAAGTCAGGATTGGACCAATGACACGAGCTCGTGCGAAGCTACTTAAACAACAGGTGAATTTGTTCCTAAGTGATACTTTGATCGATGAGAACTTCATACTGCCTAAGTGTTGTGCGACGCTTTGGAGATAAGAAGCGCCGCGCCATAGGAATGGAACTAGCAAAGTTACTAGAAGCAGGTTTTGTAATAGAAGTTATCCACACCGATTGGGTCGCGAATCCCGTCCTTGTACCCAAAAAGAACACTCGAAATACTAAGAATGTGCATCGATTACTCGGCTTGAACAAACATTGCCCGAAGGATCCGTTCCCCCGCCGCGCATTGACCAAGTCATTGATTCGACGGCGGGGCGGAACTTCGTGTTTTCTTGATGCGTATTCCGGGTACCATCGGATCCGGATGAAGGAATCCGACCAAAAGGCGACTTCATTCATTACCCCGTTTGGTACTTACCGCTATGTTACTATGCCCTTTGGTTTGAAAAATGCAGGTGCTACTTACCAACGTACGATGCAGCGGTGCTCGAAGGACCAAATAGGCCGGAACGTGCACGCTTACGTCGACGACATCGCGGTCATGACCCGGAAAGGATCCGACTTGATCGGCGACCTCACGTAAACCTTTGACAACCTCCGCAGGTACAAGATGATGTTGAATCCGCCGAAGTGCGTCTTTGGCGTACCAGCCGGAAAACTCCTTGGCTTCATAGTCTCTCACGGAGGCATTGAGGTGAACCCGGAAAAGATCAAGGCAATCCCGTGCATCAAACGACCAACTTGTCTCAAAGATGTGCAACGACTAACCGGTTGCGTCGCAGCAATCAGCAGGTTTGTTAGCCGTCTTGGCGAGAAGGCGCTACCTCCGTACAAGCTGCTGAAGAAAACAGACAAATTTGTGCCGGGACGACGCAGCCGACGCAGCCTCTTCGTGGGTTGAAGGAAATACTTACCTCCCCACCTATCTTGGCAGCCCCAGCAGAGTCGAGCCAATGCTCCTTTATCCGGCGGCTACCAACAAGGTCGTCGACCTCGTCATCGTGGTGGAGCGAAAGGAAGAAGGTCATGCATATGACGTCCAGAGACCTGTCTACTACATAAGCGAGGTGCTGACGGAGTCAAAGCAAAGATACCCTCACTTTCAGAAGCTAGCTTATGGAGTTTTCCTAGGCAGCCGGAAGCTGAGACACTACTTCCAAGAGCACCCGATAATGAGTTGTGAGCAAAGCTCCGCTGTCAACAATTCTCAACAACGCTGACGCAACAGGACGAACAGCTAAGTGGGGCATCGAATTATCCGCCTTCGACATCGCTTACAAGCCAAGGACTGCGGTCAAATCCCAAGTCTTGGCGGATTTCGTTGCAGATTGGACGAAGCTCCGGATGCAAGTCCGGAGCCGGAACCAGAAACATGGGTCATGCACTTCGACGGATCAAAGCAGCATCAAGGCTCAGGAGCCGGAGTCACCCTGAAGTCCCCTACCGGAGAAGAACTGCAGTATGTTCTGCAGATCCACTTCGAAGCTACAAATAACATGGCGGAATACGAGGCCCTACTGCACGGATTGCGCATCGCTAAGGAAATAGGGATCAAGCACATCATTTGTTGCGGAGATTCCGACCTGGTGGCACAGCAAGTAGCCGGATTTTCAAGTAAATTCACCTTGGCGCTCGGGGGCTACATCGATGAAGTTCTCTTTGGAGCAACAAGCCGGAAAATTTCCACCTTGACGCTTGGGGGCTAAGTTTCTGAGCATCGAGTCTCCTTGGAGCAAGCCGACTCAACGCTCGGGGGCTACATACATATGGTTATGTCAAGAAAAATTTCAAAGATGGCGAAAATCTGGCTAACTAGTCGAATCCGCACCAAATTTTTTGGTAGCCGGATCCGCACCTAATTTTTGGTAGTCGGATCCGCACCTTAATTTTTTGGTAGCCGGATCCGCACCTAATTTTTTGGTAGCCGGATCCGCACCTTAATTTTTTGGTAGCCGGATCCGCACCTAATTTTTTGGTAGCCGGATCCGCACCTAATTTTTGGGTAGTCGGATCCACACCTAAATTTTGGCTAGTCAGATCCGAACCTACATTTGGCTAGTCGGATCCATACCGAAGATTACGTTGAATGGTGTCTCCGAAGAATCTGACCATTGGATCATGAAGTTTCCGACCAATACTTGGTTGGAGATATGAAGTTTGGAGTCCTTCAAGATTCTCTATTATTCGTTCCAGCCAAAGGATGAAGACATGCGCAAGCCGAGCTGGATGGAAGAACGGTGAATCTTGGAGAACTCCGGGGGCTACTGTTGTGGATATACTTCATAGGTATACCATCGACATGGTCCGATTCCGGCAAGCCCGGGTGGCTCACAGATGGTGGTGATGGCTTATGGCCCACCGGGCAGCCCAGTTCTGTCGTTGATCCTAAAGGATGAAGTCCAGCCCAGGATAGGGAAGCCGGATCCCAACCGACCATCGGAGGAAGTCGGATCCGTGAAGGTCCATGTGGAACCCGGATCCATGGAGGCCCAGGAGTAACCCGGATCCATGGAGGCCCATGTGGAACCCGGATCCAGTACGACGTAGGGAGGAAGGCGGATCCTTGACGTACACGGCAAGACATTGTACCGTAGTTAGGCGACCTGTAATCCGGCTAGGACTCTCCATGTAAACCCTAGATCCGTGCGCCTTTATAAGCCGGATCCCGGGAGCCCTAGAGGCACAACCACAACTCATTGTAACAACGCGAAAGCGCCCAGATAATTCCAGACAAGCGGCGAGAGGCCCTGTCATCGTGCGGGTGTTCCGAAGCTGGGTAACTCGCGTACCACCGTCCCGTGTGCACTCCGCCCTATGGCCCCTACTTCTTCTCCCCCTCGTGAGGATCCCTCCTCCGAGGTACCGTCGATTAGGCAACGACACTAAGTCCTATTACTTATGTATGATCAGGTATGAGGAAGGAGCAAGCATCGCACGAGGAGGAGAGGAGCAGATGGACAAGAAGCTGGACGTGAAGCTGGACATGGAGCTGAACATGAAGATATCCATGGACGCGCGAGGGAGGAGCGGGAGGCATGCGCGAGGGAAGAAGATCAAGTTCAGTCCGGCGCCAGATCCGGTCTGACTGGCCGCCACGCCGGCGCAACCGGTCCCAGGCCCGGTCAACCGGGTGCCACGCCGGACCAGCCCGGCGCCGACCGGATTTCCCACTTGTGTCAACCGGGCACTATCCAGTAAGCCTTGACACTCCGCCCGGTTGCCACCTGGTTCTTGGCCCGGTCCAAACCGGACCAGCCGGTCCCAGGCCCGGGCGACCGGCCCCCACGCCGGCCGAGTCCGAGTCTGTCTCAACCAGATCTATTCTGTGTCGGTTATTTTTGTACTTTTTCGACCTGAGGTCGTCCTAAACCCCTATATAAGTGCCCAGGACGCCCCCATAATAGTTTTAGACCATGTTTAAGATAAACCCTAGTTCATAGTTGATTGCTTTGCAACTCTATTGAATCCCTACACCATATTGCTTTGATTTGGTGTAAACTCTGAAAGTCTTGTGTGATCTGTTGTTCCATTGGGAATTAGAAGGTTGCAACTTACCGCTTCGTGGTCGGCGGCTACGTGCGCAAGTGTGTGGAGTTGCGAATATCTTGCAGGGTTGAGAGCTGCTGCATTGGCGACATGGACCAATCGAGAGATCTCGTTGCGTCATACAAGTTATCATCCACTTCATCAAGTTATCTCCGTTGTGTTCATCCCGTGATCATCATCACCACTGTTACTTACAGAGAAGATCGGGCCACCCCTTATCACCATATCAAGATTCGACGTCATGGCTGGTAGAGGCGGAGGCCGAGCTCGCGGCCGTGGTCGTGGTCGTGGCCGCGGCCGCTGCAGAGTTGCACGCTCGCCGTCGCCTGCGACGCCGTCGTCGTCCTCATCGTCGAACATGCAGGACGAGGAGGGCCTGTGTTGTTCGAGTTCATCATCGTCCTCAAGGGCGACCCACACGTCATCCAGAGGCTGTCGGACACCTTCACCGATTTCGTCGCCGGCGACGAGCGCCCGGGCTCGCTGCATCTGCGGGAGGATGATTGCCGCTACTGCCGGTGGATCGTCGACGTGATCTACACATGGGAGAAGTTCGCGCGCTACCACCGCCTCGAAGCCGGCTTCGTGCTCGTGTCATCCTACTTTGGCGACAGCGACATGAGCGTCAAGGTGTTCGACGAGATGCGTTGCCGCCGGAACTACCACAACGACATCGCCGAGGAGGACGACGACTGAAGAGTGTTGTTTTTCTTCGCAACGAATATATGCACGAAGGTTTCTGGATGTTCTTCCTCGGAAGAACCAACAGGTGCACCCTCACCAGCTGGATTTTCCAGTTTGGGTGACTGGGTGTGCCCTCGAGTGTTCTTTCTTGGCAGCGAACACACGAAACCTTCGATACCCGGCCTAGTTAGGTTTAGTTTTTTGCAATGTTTTATATTTGTGTCAACCATGGTTCAAACTATGTATTAGTTTGTGGAAAACCATGTTCCAAACTATATCTTCATGTAAACCACGTTTCCAATTATGTATTAGTTTGTGGAATATTTTTTATCTTTATTGAAATAAAAATGCAAAAAACAAAAAAGGAGTATTTTAGGTTGGGTTTGGTTCATGGACATTTGTGTATGGGATGGGATGGACTAGATTTTGGGGATGGGATGGTCCATATTAGGATGATCCTTTGTTTTGTTTGGTTCTAAGGATTTGAGGAATGGGATGAAATCTGCTTAGCTTATAACAACTAATAGCAACATGTTAAGAGGTAATTAACTACAATTAGCTTAACATAATATGGGGAAATATCGCCGGAGTTAGGATTTCCATGGAGCGCACGGATAAGGGACCTCGTCGGCCGCCCCTACAACGCAAGGAGACGGGGCCTCACCGCCATCCCCTGAAGCGCATGGAGGCAGAGGGTGTTCCCCGTTGCTCCTCGGCGCCGACCCGAGCTCTTGGAAGCTCTTGCTGGAAGTTCTCGCGGGGCAACGGCTGGCTTGCAGGCACCAATTTCATGAGCCATTACCGAGAGCCAACGACGACATGCGGAGCTCACTACTCTTGATCTGCTCAGGGCAGAGCTAGCGCTCCAGCCGCCGGCGCCGTGGAGGAAGCAACCTGTGGTGGGGGACAACGCCGGGAGCTATCAAGCGGGCTCGACGAGGCCGACACGCGGGTGGAGAGATCGAGATGGGGAGGTCGAGCACCAGCGACGGGGATGATTAGGGACGAGGGGGAGAAGCTTACTCGTGGTCCAGGCGATTAAAAAATTGTGGATGGGCAGTTCCGGTCGATTTTGGCGGATCAGTTGATCCACCATTTCGAGGGAATATTCCCTTTTGGCGGACTGGACCATCCACCTCAATTGCAACCAAACACAAGTACATGAGGGACCATCCCATCCGATCCCTGGTTTGGTCCGCAACCAAACGCACGCTTAATGTCTGGGGGCGGTGTTTGGGGACACGGCTGAGGAGCGATGTTCTCCAAAAATGGCACGAATGAAACGCGTTCCTCAAACGTTCAATCTGGCATCATTTGGAGAACGGTTTGGGAGACACGACTAGAGATAATCTCATGGCAAATCATGCATGTCGCCGCTGGGAAATATCGTCTTGGCGAAGCACGAACGGAATGTGAGCCATCCGTCCTCTCTACTACCTTTGCACGAGTGCCCTATGATTGAGGGCTCCAGGACATGCATCAATGCCGGCCGTCCTTCCTCCTACGGTGTACTCGGTCCGTCCGAGCGGTACGTACCAGCTTTTCTCCTCTCCTGTCTCCTTTTCGCCTAGCCTTTCCCGTCTCGTCGTCGTCAAAGTGCCCAACTGCATGATCGATCTATCATGCAGGCGAGGCAGGAAGGGGAGCCCATGACAGCGGCAACGAACCATCTAAACTGTGTGGGTCACTCGCTTGGATTCTGGTTGCACTAGCTAGATCCACAATACAGGGGTTAACCAAGCACGGCGGCTTCGCTAGCCGGTACGAGCACGGACCGAAGAAAAACACTTTCAGATAGGGTTCTCGCCTAGCTAGCTAGCGATGTTCCACGAGAGAGATAAGCTAGCTAAGATCATCGCCGTCTAATAATGTGATGGCAGAAAAACTAGCATTGCCGATCAGAGGCGTGGGGATGCATTGGATGGGGATATATAGGTTGGTGTGCTATTCCTTTCCGTCGGTCAAGACTCTGGGGTCCAGTGCTCTAGTTGTTTACATTTTATTATTTTTTGTACTACTTCAACTCGATCGGCTCTCCGTTCGATTAATCTAGTACTACATGTGAGTCCAGAGGCATGGTAAATTTTTTTCTCAAAAATAAGCGTTCTGTCACATGAATTAGGTGAGTGTGATCGTTGTTGACACATGGGAGGATCAAAAGATACCAGATCCTTTCCTTGGAAAATTCATGCTCGAGACTTGATCATGTGCCTGCCTTGCCCTTTAAAATACTGTCCAGATGACGAGACCGGGGAGTATGAACAGAGAATATTACCAAAACAGTGCTCAACTTGGATCAGAGATCAGAGAAGCTCAATGGACAGGAAGCAGAGCCGGAAGGGAGATTAGAGGGGGGTCTGGTCTACAATCCGCAAACGAACAAGAGGGCAACAGCTAGCTGTAGACACTAAGGCAAGAAGAACTATACATATCACTGCAAAATGCTCGTCATATCCACAGAATAAATGACACGCATCCAGGATTTCAGGGAAACCCAGTTGAAGAACTCAGAGCAAGTTTCACTCAGAAGTAAACAAAAATCTGGACCACAGGTGTGTAAAGATGGGATTAACTGATTAAGGGGGCTGCATCTCGGGCTGGAGAAGAGAACTTGGATGTCATTTCTGAATCCCAACTCACAAGTAGGCTTAAGTAGCATGGACCCTCGGTGAAGCTATTTCCATGCGTGTATACACAACCACACAAGAGCAGTGTGACCTATGATTGTGCAGAACCGCATAAGGGTGCGTACTGGACAGTTAGCTGATCTTTCTGTAGCAGTGATAGTTCAGATAGAAAGGGACTATATATAGAACAAGCACAATGTCCTGGTGTCCAGATAGTTGATAAAAAAGATGAGCTGGAGGTGCCTTATCTCGTGTGCACAGTGCTAAAATGACAGCTCCGTTGGTTTACGTGGTACACGGACATTGCACATGATCACATATACTCGCCAAAATATCAGTACATACAGGAAAGCAGCAAGATTAATGTCTTCTGCATTGCATCTGGAGGAACGTGCAGCAAGTATATACCGGTATGACAAAACGTTCTTTCTTGATTAACCTAACTTTTTCTTCGGCAAGCAAACATGGCAGCATTGCAGAAGAAAACTTATACGACTCAATTCTGTAGAATAAATCTACTTACCTCAATTCTGTGAGACACAAGTTAGTGGCAACTGTTTAATCTGTCTCGGTTCATTCATGATTCCTGTGGTCTATCCACTTCTCTGTCAATGATGATATGGGTTTCTTTCACTGGTCTTATCACCCATTGAGAAATGTCTTCTGCTTATCAGGTTCAGATGGAGCTCTCAAGAAAGTTCATCAGTCGTCTGGACCGTGTGATTTGGGTCAGCTGAGCAATTAGTTCTGAAGACTAAAGCAAGATAGGATGCTGGCCGACTATTATGATAGCATGGCAACTCGTGTTCCTAGTACGTTCCATGAATTATTTCCAGGCGCACATAGTCTTAGCAGGAAGAAAGAGATGAGCTTGATATATGAGCTACCGTTGGTAGCATAGACTGTCGTACCAAGTACACCAAGAATCCCGAGATGCCAAAGCGGCATTCATGCGCTGTTTGAATGATGGCAAACAAAAAAAAGCTAATAGGGAATTCATACCGATGTTTGTCTCTCATGCATGAAATCACTTGATCATTTCCTTGCTTACACCGGAAATCAAGGGGTGTTAAGGATTTGCACCAACCAATCGTTTCAGGGATGTCCGTAAGGTGAGTCCGTAAGTTCGATTCCGTAGGTTTAGGATTTCCTATAGTATTGTTATGATCATCACAGGAAGATTCTGAAATCATTGATGCGAGATTCACCTTTTTTTTTATAAATTGAATTCACTATTTTCTTTGAGAGGTTTCCGTAGGGAGCTCCTCGACACCGACCTGGTCGGCGCTGGGAGGATGCCGCACACCCTCGCGCTCCCGGGTAGCTAGCTGGGCCGCGGCCCAACATCAGGTAATTCGTTTTTTCTTTTTCGTTTCTTTTTATTTTCTGTTGTTTGTTTTCTTTTTTAAAAGAATTTTTTAAAATCTGAACATTTTTCAAAATTAAAAAAATTCAAATTAAAAATAAATAACATTTTAAAAATCTGAACATTTTTCAGATTTGAACATTTTTAAATTTGAACAAAAATGTAGTTTACTCATTGAATAATTTCCGAATTTGAACAAAATTTATATTTGAACAATTTTCGAATCTGAACGATTTTCATATTAGAACAATTTTCGAATTTGAACGGTTTTCAAATTTAAACGGTTTTCGAATTTGAACGATTTTTGGATTTGAACGGTTTTCAATTTTGAACATTTTTGAATTTAAACATCTTTGAATTTGAATAATTTTTAAAAATTGAAATTTCGAATCTGAAAAAATATAAACAAAACCGAAAATAGAAAAAAGAAAACAGAAAAAGAAACCAGAAAAGAAAAAAGAAAAAGGAAAAACGAACTGCTACAGGCTAAATAGACACTAATGGGGCTGGCCCATACCCGATCAGAAGGTGTGCGGTGGCCGGTAGCCACCGACCTGGTCGGTGTATAGGTTTTTCCCGTTTCCATAGACCCTGGTATTTTTTTAGGGATTCAGCCCTCAGGATGAGCAGGTGACAGGTTCTCGGCCCAGGACGGCCCGGCCCATTCAACCAAAGACAACGCTGTCGTGGCAGCCTTGCTGGCCCACATTCCTCAGACCACACGTCGCGCAGCCACGCAAGACCACTCAGGATTGGACCCACCAGGTCGGAGACAGATCATGACCGCCTTGTGCCAGCTGGGCCCGCACGGCAGCGTCTCTCAGGCTCTTTGGGTTCTCCGCCCGCAGCTTTCTTCTCCGTCGTTCCCCACCACCGAAATAAACAAACACCATTTAATTCTTTCCCTAGTGACGCGGCGGGCACACCGATTCGCTCCTGCCTCTCGGTGCGCCCACCCCGAGCTACTCGCCGGTGATCCGATGGCGGCGCCGCCGCCGCGCGCCATCGCAGCGGAGCCGAGGAGGGCGCCGCTCTCCGTGGGCCTCGCGCCGCCGCGGCACGGGTCCAGGGCCAGGGCAGGCGTGTCGCGCTCCCGACAGGTACTGGTCTCTCCAGCTGGTTTTCGTGGTCGAAATCGTCCTTAGATAGATTGCTTCGTGAGTTGGTAGTTTCAGTGGCTGGTGCGCCGTGGACCTACGGGTACTCGTACTTCCGACTCGCGTTGGCTGGCTTGGGCTAGATGCGAGGTTTTGGTGCGATTTTGAGGGCGTGCGGATACATACGGCGGGGGTGGCGACGGACGCAATGTACTAGATGCAATCAGGGCAGCGGGACTGCAGGAATGCATTTCTGCTGCAAGTGGGGTCTATTATTTAGTTCACAGCGTTGATCATTCACTTCGTCTCCAAACACATATCATTCCCAAAATTGCTTGGGTCAGTCGGGTGGAACGTTTAATGGACCTCACTTTTTTTTCTCCTACAGTAGAAAAATTGAAATCCTTGTGTGTTGATGCTTCGATGAGCCCTCACTGATAGGATTTTTGTGCAATTTTTAGTGATTATTTGCATATCTAGTGTAGGCGTGAGTAATGAACTAATGGTGCTCGGCGGCTACAGTTTCTGTCGTGACCATGGAAACATAGTACATTTGCCGCACACTTGTTGTTCCATCAAAATGTTTGGTGATGAAACAGGGTAACTAAAAGTAATATGCGATGAAACAGAGAAACGACGTGGACTGTAATTTGGGACTCTAAATTTGGAACCAATTACTATCCACAACGTGGAACCTGCGCAACTTTAAAATTTTGTGCAGAAACTGCTGATTCGACTTTCCATTTCTTCTACTGTTGTATGCGTTCCAAAATTTTAAATGCAGTTATAAAATTTCATTCTTCTGGTCAGACTGATGTCCAATTTCTGCACTACCTCCAACATTTTTCAGTGGCTGGTGCGCCGTGGAGCCACGGGTACTCGTACTTTCGTCTCGCGTTGGCTAGATGCGAGTTTTTTGTTCGATTTTGAGGGCATGCTCGACTGCAGAAATTTCTGTTTCAAATCATAGATGGCACATTTCTTTCAGTGTGACATCGTTGTGTCTAATAGTTTGTTCATGCGTTGATTGTGATTTTTCACTTCGTCTCCAAACACGTTTCTGCCACTCTGCCCGAGCCCGGATGTACTAGCTAGATGGTAAAAATTGCTTGGGTCTATCGGTCAAATTTTTTATGGACCTCACTTTTTTCTCCGAGAAAACTCAATAATCTTAAAGTCTTCATGTACTGATGATGCTCACTGATACAAACTTTCGTGCAATTTTAAGTGGATGTCCTATGTAGGTGTGAGGAATGATACTTGGCAACTGCAGCTTCTACTGTGATGGTGGCAACATAGTACATTTGCCACAGTTCTTACACTGATTATCCCATCAGAATGCGCAGTAACCAAACATAATATGTCATGAAACAGGGAGAGGGTGTGGACTGTAATTTGGGATTCTAAATTTGTTTTTTGTAACCAACTACTATTCACAATGTTGAATCTGCATGACTTGTTAATTTGTGCAGTAACCGCTACGTTCAACTATCCATTTCTTGTATTGTCAGAGACGTTCTTGAATTGTAATTGCAGTTATATAATTCCAGTTTTGTGTTTCCACAACTTTCCAATTTCTGTACTACCTCCAGTATTCTGAAATTTAGTTATCATATTATGCTTTGTATTATAGGAAATTGTTTATAGTCGTGGACGGCTGGTATCGACCAATTTCAATTCAAGGTCATCGCTGTGTCCTCCTTGCCGTTGTACTCAAGTGGCTTTTGCTGACACAAAGATTTCTTATCAGCCTGATGCTGATAAGCATGCTGGAGTTCTGGTAAGGAAGCTTGAAGCTATGAAATTATACAATGAATTGTTCTTCCCCATGCCACCTAATTATTTCTACATTGCCCCTACAGGCCTATGAACTGGTTCAAGGGAAGCTTGTAAGTGTTGCATTCACGGCAATGATTTTATCTCTAGTTGTCAAATTGTCTAGTGCAACAGCTCATTACTTGAAATGTTCTGGCGGAATGCAAGTTATTCATAATCATCACTCACTTTACCTTAGGTACAATGGAACTCATTTATGGACAAATCAATACCTGATCCACCAACAGCTGTACTCCTTCATGGCATCCTTGGGAGCGGGAAAAACTGGGGTAAGTGAACACTCTGATTGTCTGAGTTGCGATTTCGATTAATTTTTGCAAATGAGTGAAATGCTGTGACATGTTCAAAAAATGTTCCTTCTAAATCAAGGATATGAAATTGTTTTAATTAATTATATTTTCCATGAAGGGTCCTTTGCTAAGAGGTTAGCTCAGGAATTTCCGATGTGGCAGGTCAATACATCTAAAGTTCTGCTAATGATCTGAGCTAAACACTACAACGACACAAATGAAAACTAAAGCTGACTTCTCTGCATGCAGTTTCTCTTGGTTGATTTGCGTTGCCATGGTGATTCAGCGTCAATTAAGAAAAGAGGACCACACACTGTTGCCTCCACTGCTTTTGATGTTCTAAAGCTGGTTTGTATTTTCTGCTCGCTGCTAATCTCTATTTTATCTTCTAATATCTACGCTAAATGTGTTTGTTACATCCAATATCAATCTAAATAAAATGTATAGCTTTTTTGAAAGGACATCATAAAGGTGAAAGAGTACCCGAATAATATATGTGCATATGTGTGCTGTACATATAGCAATATGTATTGTGAATTAGGCAGCATATCATGTGCGCATACCTCTTTGATGCCACAGTCCATAGTTTAACTAGCTTACTCATGGGCATACTTGTGAACAGTGAAGCTTTAAGAGAAATATTAACATCAGAACTGGATCATATAGTATATAATGCAGATTACAATCTCTACTGATTTGTAGTATACCATGAAGTGCCTGAATCTATTGCCTAGCAAGCACTGCACCTGGTTTAAAATTTTGAAATCATATTTAGTGCCGTTTCTTATTTCCCAGTCGAAGTAAACTAATTTTCGATTTTCAGTTCACTTGGCTTTTCTTTATAATCTGTATTACCTAATGCTAATCCGTCTGAATACAACAGATCGGGCAACTCAGGCTATCCCCTCGTGTGTTGGTTGGTCACAGCTTTGGTGGAAAAGGTTTTTCTGTTTCCTTTCCTTTCTCTTATTTGACATTCCATGCACCTCCTATGTGTGTTATGGTTGCTATTGTAGACAATCCATAAGTTTCCAGTTATCCAATTGTGCTTGCAGTGGCTTTGAGTATGGTAGAACATGCTGCAAAACCACTTCCCCGTCCTGTTAGGGTAAGCCCACCTAATTCTTCAGAGTTATATCAGTGTGGCAATAATAGAATGCTAGCTATCATTTTTAATCACGTGTGTTGAATTTCTCTGCTGTATTCTGTTCATTGAAGGTATGGGTACTTGACGCTACTCCTGGTAAAGTTCGTTCTGGGTTAGATGGCGAAGATCACCCTGCTGAACTTATTGAATTCCTCAGAAGAATGCCTAGGCAGGTTGGTCTTTTTGAATTATCTACGCTTGTATTACTGATGATAGTCAAGAAAAGTGGCCCTAGTTCTATCATTCATTGTTTCTTTTCTGCCGTTGAAAATACAGGTTAATTCAAAGCAGGAAGTTGTTGATGCTCTCGTTAAGGCAAAGTTTTCTCTGGATGTTGCACGGGTATGCTTGAATACAACCCTTTTGTTGAGACGCTGTTGCAAAGTTTTTACTTGATTTTAGTGGTCTGGAATTACTTCATTTCACTTTGTCCAGTGAAACAAGATATTTCAGTTTGTTGTTCATTCTTTGTTCAGTGGGTGGCAACAAATCTCAGACGAAGCAGTCCAGTAGGACTACGATCTTCTTCAAGCTTCTCGTGGATATTCGACCTAAATGGCATCTCTGAGATGTACAAGTCATATGAAGATACTAACTTATGGTAAGCCATCGGCAATGCCTGTTGAAACAATCTAAAATTTGTGAACTGTGTTGGACAGCTAATTAAATGCACCATGCAGGGGGATTGTAGATGATGTGCCACGGGGGGTTCACATTAATTTCCTTAAGGCTGAAAGAAGTTTGCATAGATGGGCTCTTGAAGACCTCCAGAGAATTCATACCGCGGAGGAGCTGGCTGCAGATGAGGCTGGAGGAGTGGAAATGCATCTGCTTGAAGATGCTGGACATTGGGTATGCATGCTGCCTAGATACTGTGGCAACCATTTTCTTTTTACTACAATCACAGATGCCCTTATATTAAGGATATGCTCATAGTTACCTTAAAAAAAGAGGATATGCTCATAGTCATAAGCAATACCATGTATAATAACTGTTAAATATGATGTTGCATGCCATACAGTATAGTATAGATATATTGGTTTACCAATGAGTTTAATTCTGCACCCATGTCTCTCCTTTCAGGTTCATGCAGATAACCCCGATGGGCTCTTCAGAATCCTATCATCGACCTTCCGCGTCGAGACTTCCATAAGAGGGGTGCAGGATTGAGGTACAGAAACCCAAAGGTGCTGCAACTTCGCCACTTTGGCTGGTTATGCCTGACATGAAGACGATACAGGTAAATTGCATCGTAGTAGTACATGTATTTCAGTTTTGTAGAATACGGAGATCTGAAAAAAGAACCGTAGCCATGGGGCGAGCTGAGATCATTGGCGTGGTAGTGCATTTGTTCATTCATTCGGTCCATGTATCGTGTATGTAACTTGAGAGTGGGCTGCAGCTATACTGTAACGAACCGAAACATGTAATTATCTTGTCATATGCTACTGAATAAATATGTAAATGTTGAAAATGGTGTTACAAATGGTGGAAAACTGAGAGCTAAGCATTTGAGGCAAAAATTATGGGCAGCGTACACACGGGCTGCGCGCCTGGAACATGGTCCGCATCATTTACACGCTGCTGCCGACCTGCTTGTGGCCTATCAGGTTCGAGCCGGCCGGTCTCTCCTGGCAGGGGATGCTGGACGGCGTCGTTCCTGGGGCTCGGCAAATGTGTGGGTTTCGGGTACAAGGGCAACACGTAGGGCAGCGATTGCTACCTGAGGTTGGCCCTCTTCAACGGCAACGGCTGCCTGGGCATGGTGCACCTTGAGCTCCTCGTGAGCCTCAGTGACCTGAAGTCGCAGGTCTCTTCTGCCATCGTCGTTCGCCTTTGCCAGCGGCACCGGTACCGTGTTCAATGGTGGTTACTGGCAAGGCGAGGAGCCAGAGCCGGCCCTGGCAGAAGAGATGGGCGCGGAGAGATACAGGGCGACATTCCAGCAGCCCACCATTTCAGCAGGCTCGTCTAATAGGAGCTGCTGGAATGATCTTGCAAGATTGCCCTTCTAGTATTTCCAGCCAGCCAGGTGCTCACGGTAGTCCAAGCGGGGGAAAGAAAAGGAGCCATGACCAATTCAATGGTCAAAGCTCACTGGTCACTGAATCCGTGTGTACACTTCACTTCAAACGTCACAGCTCACGTCGCAAGAGAAAAAGGAGAGTAAACGTGGTCCGGAGTGGCGAGCCTCGCGATCGTGTCCGAGTCAGACGTCGACGTTTCAGTTTTCGTTGCGCAGGGCTGTCTCGAAACGAAGGGATAATTGAGCACATGCTCTTATTAACATCGAAGCAAATCTGCACCTTGGTACTAGTGTTAGCTGCTTATTACTACTACTAGTAATACTTGGTCAGCTGACAGTAGATGCGTCGGGCTCCGTCACGGCTGAACTGGACAGAATTGACTTGACCTCCTATGCTTTAATTTGGTGAAACACAAGTGATCCCTTCTTTTTCTGGGTGAAACCGCGAGCTCTGTTCTGGGTGGCATGTTTGACACATGCAGGACATGCTTGCCTCGCCGAAATGAAACGAGATTTACTTTTAGTTAGGTATATACGTAGTGCGTGTGCTAGCCTGTCCCTCACTCTTTTATGTCCCGTCGCTGGCGAAGCCGACCAGACCCAACGCCACAAGGGGACCGATATGCCACTCATGTTCTAAGTGGACCAAGAAAGCGCAAGAATACTGTTCGTTTACGAGGAAACAGTTTTATAGTTTGTGCTCCATCCGTTTCCATAATTCTTATCATAATTTTAATTTGAATGTGAACTAAAATCATGACAAAATTTATGGAGCAAGAGAGTGCTATACCATGTTCATACAAAACCATGAATGATGGCAAAGAAAAATGTCTATGCAATTTGGGTTTAAATTTGAACTAAAACCACGATAGGAATTATAGAATGAAAAGAGTACTAATGTATGTACAAAACTTTGAAAGATGGCAAGAAAATGTCTTTGTAATTAAAAATAATATGAATCAAGAGATTACCTTTCTCTAACTTTTTCTCTAAGTTCTAACTTTGGTTTTGTTACCAACATACATGGCATGGGTTTTGACCTGGTTTGCTAGTTTCTTCCTCCCCTCCTTGTTTTGTTTTCATCCTCCTCGTCGGTTATTTCCTCCCTATAACACTAGTGAGCTCGAGCTCCTGCTCCTCATGGTGCCATGCATGTTCGTTGTTTCTCCTCTTCTTAGGTATTTGTTTCTTAAACCATATATATATTGATGTAATTAATTCATTTTTGCCAGCATGGACGAATCTATGATAGATCACGCCACATAAGTAAGAGTACGGTTTCGGAGGGTAAGGAACCAAGTTTTTCTACTTTAGAAAGATGTTGGAGCAAAACTATACAACATAGAAGTACGCGAAAACTTGGTTCATAACTAGACAACTAAATTAATGTTTGTGTTTTTTTCGAGAAATATTTATATTTTGGTTACAGCAGTCGTTTGGTTGCACCGCAGCAAAAGGGCAGAAAATTTCTATAGAGTTTGAGTACATATCATAGTTATCATAGACACATAGAAAAATTTCTAAGTGGTATAATATCTTGCGAAAATCCTATGGAATTGTAGTGTAAGAAAGCAATAATTTTTTTTTGGAGAGTTTAGTCATTTGAATGAAATGGTTTCTATTGAAAAAAAAATACTGTGGGTATGAATCCTACAAAACTTGTTTAGAAATCCTTTGAATCAAACATGCCCCAAACATTTTTTACTTACTTGGTTTATAAATAGAAAGTTAATTTTCTCTCTATGTTTTCTTTTGACAAACATCTTTTTGCTCGTTACATGGAGAAGCATATATGCTTAGATAATTAGATTCGGTTTTGCTATGTCTCGGTCAACTGAGATTTTCTTAAGTCTAAGTCACTTGCAAAAAAGTGCTTTGAGTTGCACTTTTCTATTAAAAAGAATGCAATTGCACTTTTCTGCTAGAAATGTGCAACTGGACCGAATTGCATATTTCTTTGAACTGCAGTTGCATTTTTCTGAGGTGACTGAGACATAAGAAAATCTCAGTCAACTAAGACATAGACACACCCAATTAGATTGGTCAAGTAAACATCATAGTCAGCTATGTCATATAGTTACATAATACAATAACAATTATTTTATGACTTGTTTGCAGCAAAGTCAGCCCCAACAATTCTAATGTTGTACGTAGTAGAGTTTCCAAGGTCGCAGCCTTCTAGACACGATGCAGAGAGAGAGAGGCTTCCCCAAAAGTGAGATGGCGACCTGGGGAGCCTACCATCATAGCGTGTTCATACGAGACGTGCGACCATAAAAAACGCTTTGACCCATTGAAGATTTTGACCCCGGCGCCGTTGCTCCCGTACCGACCACAAATATCGATCACCACACGGCTGTAGGCTGTCTCACTGCACGTATCCACTCACAGGTCACAGCTCGATAGCAAGGTCAAACTCCAAGCCGATTCGATCATTCCGCATGCATGGTCAACTCGTTTGTGGGTTGACCTCTCGCACCTATATAGAGCGCAGTACGTACGTGCTCATGCAAGCTCAACCGGTGCAGCAGCTAGCAGCCAGCCACAGAGTCAACTGAAGATTAGCTCGGCGTCCCGGAGGTCAGCTTGATCGATCATCGCGGCGATGAGCCGGGCGGAGGCGGAGGAGGAGCGGTGCCGGTACAAGGGCGTGCGGCGGCGGCGGTGGGGGAAGTGGGTGTCGGAGATCCGGGTGCCCGGCACGAGGGAGCGCCTGTGGCTCGGCTCCTACGCCACGCCCGAGGGGGCCGCGGTGGCGCACGACACCGCCGTCTACTTCCTCCGGGGCGGCCTCCTCGGAGACGGCGGCGCGTCGGCGCTCAACTTCCCGGAGCGCGCGGCCGCCGCGTACGGCGCCGGCTCCGTCGCGCCCCTGTCGCCGAGGTCCGTACAGAGCGTGGCGTCCGACGCCGGCATGGCCGCCGACGCGCAGCTCGTGGCGGCGCGGGACAGCGCGCCCGAGGCCGCCGCCGCCGGGCCGAGGCGGTACGCGGAGCTGCGCTCTGGCGCCGGCGTCGGCGCCGCGCAGGGTGGCGCGAACGCGTACGCGTACACGCATATGGGCGGCGGGTATAGTGCTGGCGGTAGCGGCGGCAGGGAGCAGCTCGTTCACGGGGACATTAGCGTCGACGACATGGAGATTTTGATGTAAAAGCATACATACTCAATTTTTTTAAGACCAGTACAGTCGAATTAGCTGATGCAATGAATAAAGATTACGTCGTCGAACTACCCGATCCGTGCCGCGATTGACCCAGAGTGTGACATACTCCCTCCGTACCACGAAGAATGTCTTAGTTTGTTAAAAAAATTCGTGGAACGGAAGAAGTAGTACGATTGAAATTCGCTATTTGAAATCAAGTGTTGACATTTGACACTAGTGCAGCTCCATCAAGATGAAACAGTTTAGATGGGGACTTGAAACGAATCTATCGCGATAACTACTGGTTTAGGCGAGGTTTGGGCGATGGTGCCGGGTTTGTTGACCAGGCAATACTAGCTGAGGCGGCCAGCTGCGGACCGAGACCGGTCAATCGCCACTTCACCTGCAGCGACACTTTTCGCCTGTCGACCGAGGATGGAACAGATGACGCTCTCCAGCACATCTTCCTCGACCGTTCGCCCAAGGGACCAACCGAACATTCTACTCCAGGAACTAGAAGAGACGGAATTTTTTTTTCTTAACGAGGTGCCTAGGCATCAGCTTCTTCCTCCTCTCCGTCAATGCCCCTGCCGCCACTGTCGGCCTAACTGCCGATCTTCTAGCGTGCTGCCGCAACACCTCACCGCCCTGTCCTGTCGAAGCTCCTTCTCCATCGGTCCACCGCCACCTCCCGCAACCTGAACCCTAAATTTCCATCATCCCCGTCTCTGGCGCGGCCACCACCGGCTCCGGCTCGGCGGACGTTCCTCCGCCGCCTCCCCCATCGCAGAGTTGTTGCCATGAAGAAGATATGCGAGATAAGGATAAGAGGCTGCAAAAATCTTGGCGTGATTCAACGGTTGGAGATTTTACTAAGCTCTAAGCTGAGAATTAGCAAAACCGTTTTGCTAAGTCTCATTTCACTATTTTTCGAGGGAAAAGTCATGGTTGACTTAAGATTTATCAAGTCCATATGGCTTCAGAAAATGCAGTTTAAGTTTAGTGAAAATATGTCAAGTTATACCAAAAACTCTCATTGCCTCCCCAGGTCCAGTGATCTCTTTATTTTAGAAAAAATATGAAATGATATTTACATGTTTCAAAAAAATCTTAAAAAATTAATCTGGGTGTAGACAATGATATATCCTACAAGTATGCTCTTGTTCATGATTCGTGGGAACTGCCTATCTAAGTAAAGGGTTATGTAGAAAATCCCTTCCAATTTATCATCACAGGTAAATCGGACGTCATAAGTAGGTTAGGTTTTTCCAAGGTATAGTTTTCTACCAACAAAGATGTGATGTTATGAATAATCGTAGCGGTGAACTGAATTTTAGGCTACACCAAAATGAATTTTTTTGATAATTTTGGATTTTTTTAAATATGCATTTTTACTAGACTTAGATCCATATTTTTTTCTTCGTTTGTGTGTATCTCAGAATGCAAGTATTTTCAAATAATATTATGCATGTTTTTTAGATATATTATTGTGTATATCCTATTTTTTACAATTTTTACATTTAAAAAATGATCTTGGAATTGAAAATAAACAAATGGATCACATGAGCTTGCGAGCCACAAATCTACTCAAGTTATACATTTTATTTATTAAACAGCAGTTGCACCGTCTCTAAATCACCTTTTCTGGTCATGTAATCACTTAAAAACTTGGCAATAAGATTACCCTGTGCATCAAAATCAATGCAGAGTCCGAGGGCTCTGACTCATTTTCGTAGAAAACCCAAAAACAATCTCCAGAACATGCATATGACCTTGGTGCAGGTTCCGAGTGTATGTTGGCGAGATGAGGTCTGCATACGTACGTGTGCTTGTGCAGTCCACAAGGTCGGCCACGAGTTCTCCACCAACATCAAATACAGGCCGTCCTTGTGAAAGAAAAAACAACACATCCAGATCTGACGGCTGGAATCGATCATCTAAACGAGTACTCTTTTCCTAGCAATCCTGACTACGTCAGGTAGCCTGGGTGGACTCTGTAGTCTGTTTTCTAGAGACAGGGAGGGAGATGACATGACGCAGTAACTTCCACCCGGACGTCGCGATATTAACTGAACAGTTGAACTGTCGCCACTCAGGTCACTGACACTGCGTTGTGCATTTCTACCCTGCCCAGTCCCTGGTCGTTACTCGCGCTACCCAGTTGCACATTTCCTCTCTACTTACTGTATTTGACGAGTTCTTCAGAACATCGCCTAGAAGGAAAGAAAGTCAATGGAACCTGGCACCGTAAATTCTTCGTGATCGCCATCAGTAAATGTCAGCATTTTAACACCAAATGGGATGCGAAATGGAAGCAGAGCTAAATGGATATTTAGCGAATCTACCGGTGTCAAATGTAGGCAGGTAGAGAGGAAACGGGCACCAAAGGAGCGGAAGCTTTGGACGCGGATATTGGCACACGCGCGTTCGTTCGTGGATGTACGGGTACCTGTGCCTCCTTGTGGGTTCTGATCGGCGTCACGATCTCTCCCTCATCCCCAACTTTGTGCCTGACGCGTTTGGGTAATCAGACGCGACAGACGGTTGGCCACTACTTGTGCATGTATGCATTTCTCACATAACAGATGCCACTGCAAGATCTTGAAAATGATTTGGATACAGATAAGCTCTAACAAAGAAAAGGCAAACAAGATACAGATAGATAGGAGCAGGAAAGTCAATATGTCATGCCGAGCAACATGCACGACAGATAAAAACTCCAGGAAAAGCTGATTGATCACTGCACATAATCATCACTATACTTTCAGATCCGGGGTCCGACGTCGTTTCTTTTCTCACAAAAAAGGGAAAAAAAGGTTTTACATCGACTAACAGCTGATACATTATTTGATCCAAGAAACAGAAGAGAGCAAAACAGTCTCCCCACAGGACGTGGCCGCTGACCAGACAAGATTACTCAATTATGTACAAATCGAACACAACAGTTTGATGTGCCATGCCACAAGCACGCGACTTCACGCGCTATCTTCCTTCGGTTTCTGACTCAGCTCCGCGTACTGGCCTCCCAGCAGCTGGAGAATCTCGCTCCACAGGCAAGAAGGGTCCGCAGTCAGCGCGTCCGTTATCAGGCCTGAGCTGCAGGAGGTGACAACCCAGTACCCCGCGTCGATCTCGCTCAGCAGCTGGTCGTGATCCCAAGCGGAGTACCCGACGTAGAACTTCAGGTCCTCAGGGTTAACTGCACCGTTCTTCATCAGGTGGCCAGCCTTCTGCAGGTCGGTCCTGAACCCGAAGCATACACCCGGCGCCACCTCTTCAAAACCCTTGATGGGCCTGCCTTCGTTGGTCCGCATCAAGAATACGCTCATATCGACAGGGCCTCCAAAGAACAGGGAGCAGTCGCTGAAAGGTGTCGCCTGGTCGCGGAAGGATGGATTCACATGTTTCATCTTTGTGTAGAGTGGGCGGTTCAGGATGACGCCGAATGGGCCATCGTAGGCGTCTCTTGAACCTAGTTTCAGGAGGAGGATGACAGTTCTTTCGAAGGTACCATTCCCATCAAGCTCTTCCGTGGCAACCAGCACACACCCTGATTCTGGTGCTGAAATAGAATGTGCCCATTTCCGAGGAAGACAGTGTACTGGGCCATCAAAAGATGTCTGTGGTAGAGTATTTACATCGACTGCTTGCTCCTAATTTGAAAACATCATAGAGAGTAAATTAGGGAAAAAAAAAAATCAAGTGTACGGACAAAACATAAAATTTTCAGGACAAGCAAAATAGTAAATAAGGCAATGTTTTTGTATTAAAAATAGCACACTGAATATCTTTTTACACTACATAATGGAAATACTCTAGCGGTGTCATGGTTAAAAGTGAAGAAAACCCCGCTATTGTACTGGCAAGGAAGTTTAACAGGAAGTGAGAACCTTCAAGAAATTAAGTGTCACAGCAAGTTACTCACATAGGTCATAGTTAAAAACTAATCTAATGTGCTCCAAAAGGAAGAAAAAAGAAGACAAGAATATTTAAACTAGGATAAAAAGTGTCTATAATAGTTACTTAGTTAGAACAAAATGTGTGTTATGGACAGCCCAATTCACTTATTTCTTCAAGTTTCTAAGTTCTCACGAAGCTCCTTTCAGCGTTTCTTAAGTATGATGTTAAATGATCATAGAGGTCGACTGAACCTACATAATTGCATTCTCTCTGATATGATGCTTAATCTCAACGTTTGTCTACAAAGAACAAAAAAAATACAAGAAATTTCCCAACTAGGATGAAAAAAATGACTCTAGAATACTGAGAAAAAGTTTGTGCTATGGACAATCTGATACAGTTAGCTCTTCCTAAGTTTCCAAGTCCTCATGGAGCTCTTCTTAGCTACTGTTAAGTATGATGTTGCGTGGACATACATTATTCCATTCTCTCTGATATGATGCCAACTAAATAATATAATTGCAAAATACCAATATTTCCAGGTAATCCATTTCAGCTTTTATAGTGTATTTGGCCGATGCTATCCTAGTAAAGCCACTACTAAATAATCAATTAAAGGACCGTGCTTAGTATCCAGCATGAGTGGAATTTACGAAGCCAGACCGCCTAGTTTCCAAATATTGACTTCATTTACAAGAAAATGGACAGCCACAGCTGCGATAAACTAGCTGAAAAGTATTGGTCTTACCGATTTCGGAATCACAAAGCTTGCTCTCACATCACGCCAATACGACAAGTTGCTGGGTACATACATGGTGTCATTGGATTTCGGTTCGCCATGATTTTGGCTCATTGCATTGTCATCTCCAATGGGAGAAGATGCATCGCCTTTTCCTGCATTAAGAAAGACATCAATTCTACACGGTCTTTATCAATCCTGCTTAGGCATTTCCACTGCACATTGTAGTAAAGAGACATCAAACATATCTTAATACGGTGACAGAAATATTCACATCGAAACAAACAACTGCGGCTGAGGGAAAAAAAAGGCACGCAGCAACTAGAGCTAGAAGTTGACATTTTCCACATCAGAATCGGTGCAGTCAACCATTACAAATTTTCTTATCTCCACCATTACAAGTTTTCAATCACAAAAACATTTCAATATCGAAAAAGAGGAACCGACCCTCAAGCCTGAAGAGTCCATTGATTCTAATGTTCAATTTTTTTCCTCCACTAGCTTATCTATTACCACCAATTGCAACTAAATTTACCAATACTGGTAACACCAAGCTCTGATTGATGCGAGGATCATGACATGTTTCCTAATTCGACCATTTCATGACCCAGACCGTAGCGATCACTGGAAAGAGGATACCAGAATCCCCTCCCCAGGTCCTATCACCCCGATACGCATCGAATCTACTAGAAAGGGTTTGACCACCTCCCCCGCATGCCAAGATCCCCCTGTTCCCACTAGTACGACCGCACCCAATCAACAGCCTGAAGAGTCCATTCTAATGTTCAATTTTTTTCCTCCACTAGCTTATCTACTACTACCAATTGCAACTAAATTTACCATTACTGGTAACACCAAGCTCTGATTGATGCGAGGATCATGGCATGTTTCCAAATTCGACCATTTCGTGGCCCAGACCGTAGCGATCACCGGAAAGAGGATACCAGAATCCCCTCCGCAGGTCCTATCATCCCGATACGCATCGAATCTACTAGAAAGGGTTTGACCACCTCCCCCGTCGCGCCAAGATCCCCCTGTTCCCACTAGTACAACCGCACCCAATCGACAGACGGAAGCTCTCATCGTAATCATACCAAGAGAGAAGAATTTACCGGAAGACGAGGCCTTGTTCCTGGGCTCGTCGCCGTCGGGACTGCTGTGGCTCTTCTTCCCGGACGCGCTCGCCGCCAACTTGGGCCACCGCGGCCCCCTCCTCGCCCCGACAGCCAGCGAGCCGGCCTCCCCGGCGGGGAGGGGAGCCCACGTCGGCGGCGGGTTGCGCCTGGGCGCGAGGAAGGGCCCGCCGGCCTTCAAGTTGAGGGCCCGCATGTCCATGGCTGCGCGGGGGCGGTGGCCGGTGGGTGGCTCGGCCTTGGGTCAAGGTGGAATTTTTTTAGATCGCAGAAGAAGAGAGAGTGCAGGAGGAAGGAGGAGCTTAACTGGGGGGGTCTGGGGCCCTGATGACAGGGAGAGTGGTTGCTTATTTCGGTGGCGCTTAAGCGGCTTACGTGTCCATGTTTTGTTTTGCTCAATTTGTGCACATGTTGGTTCCAGAACTACTGTTCCATTGTATAATTTGCCTCATACAAATACACATTTATGTCACTGATCTTGATGTGTAGGCAGCACGACAAGTGTATGGATACTTCAAGAATATGGTTGTGCATTGAATGCGGCTGGTACATGATTATTCGGGTTCAACGAGAGGAGGCAAGCAAAATACATCTATGACGGACCACGGCCTCTCGTTGGTGGAAGGGTTTCATTTCTTTGCTAAATACTGAAGTTTGAATAAAATTCTTTTTACCCTACTCTCGTTTCGGTGGTGCGTTTAGCATTGTCGGATGACACATTGAGTCGTCTGCTAGACGGATCTACTGAGATCCGATCGATTTTCATGTTTGTTTTTTTTCGAGGAATTTTCATGTTTGGTTTCAGATCAGGTTGTTATTATTGGTGATAGCTCTGGTGCGCTGGCTCTTTCGAGTCTTAGCATGACAAACAAAGATGTCACTGTTACTAGCATCGCTTGTCTTACCATGGTTGTTATCATTTGTCTACTACAACAATCTTTACTATGACAAAAAAAAACAATCTATTTTCATTGATGGAGGGTGAGAACGGCGGCGCGCCTTTGGCTTGCACTAGTGTCCGTACTCGTCGCTAAGAGTTGTTTGTATTGTTTTTTTTAGATAAAGGGAATATATTAATATCAAAAGATAGCAATTACATCCAGCCTCTGCAACAACGCCCCACCCTAATGGCAGTACAGATGCACATGGCCAAAAAAGAGTAAAGAAAACTAAGAAATAAAAGTCCCGCTACAACATTCTAGACCTAGCAACAGCAATACAACCACCACCGTGACAACACCTGAAATACAGATTCTCCAAAAGCGACGCCTCCAAGAAGGAAACAGTGCACCAGCGCCGTCGTCGCCCGACCAAAGGTCTTAGATTTTCACCCTGAAGATAGTCCCCACTCTCAAAACAATGTCTCCCAAATGAACATTACCAAGCACAACCAGTTAAGGGCAGACCTTGGGTTTTTCATCCTGAGAGGTAAGACTCTGAACTTCTCATGTGCTGCCGCCCCCACATGCATACCACTGCCCGAAACGCTAAGCAGATCCCTCAGCATCACGAAGACTCGAACCTCTTTTAGCCAGTCCACCAAAAGTAAAAGAAATTTTAACAAAAAACTGAAAGAATCGACCCTGACATAGTGACGTTTCACAAATTCCCTGCTGCAGCAAACGATTTGTTGTGAAGCTTTGGCATTTGGGAGTATCACGCGCAATGGCCAACGGAGGTGACGGTGTAGACGAACTCACCTTAGAGTGGAGCTACTCTTCTATCGTATGCATCTCTTCCCTATTGCCGTGAGCACTCGCTCGGCGCCATAGTCGTACGCAACGATGAATGCTAGTAACAGTGACGTCTTTGTTCGTCGTGGCAATGTGCGGCGTCTTTTTTGTGTGTGTGCGCGTGCGTGGGTTAGGCGTTTAATGTGCCGACCAAAGGAGCAGAACACATGACACTAGCATAGTATGCGGCAATGGACTAATGGAGCGAAATAGATTTTAGGTGACGCGACGAACTCGGGAATTCTTGTACAGTACTATAAAAACAAGCTCATGTTCTCGTTCTGTGAAGCACAGCGGACTCTTCAATTCTTCAGTGGATGACGGAAGACGTACACGTTTACCTTTTCACTTGTGATCGGCAAACATTGTGTGCGGCGGGTTGAATAAAAAAATTGCAAAAATGATATTTCTCCCGGCGGGGCTCGAACCCGCGACCTTCGGCTCATAAGACCAACGCTCTAACCAACTGAGCTACGGGAGATGTTGTGTCCTAAACAAGTTTACATATTATATATAACATATTATTTGCTGATCTCAATGGCACTTGCTCTTGTATCATCTTATCTCAAATTTTACACAATAAGTATTGTGGGCTACTGAACCAAAGAGTAAAATACATGGTTGGTCCACGTACTTGTCGACCTAGCTCACTTTGGTCATCGTACATTGGAAATACCTATTCACATTCCCCAAATACGTGTAACTGTTCATCTACGGTCACCGGACACTGGTATAAGGATGTATTTGTCCACGTGGAGATGTGTTGACAAGTCTATCCGTGCATTTTTTGCAAAAACCCCCTCACTCATGTCTTATTTTTTCCTTATCTCTTTCACGCTACGGTCAACATCTCCAGCCCGAATGGGTTCCGATGCGGCGGCGTCCCCGGGCACGAGGGTGAGGCCGACGCGGCGGCGTCCCTGGGCGGCGGCGGCAGGCTTGTTCCGCCCCAATTGGTTCCGCAGGTCCGGCCGCAGGCGCCGCCACGCGAAGCTACTCGCACACGCCAACACGATTTCTTGCACTCGAGCGCCGTCACCGCTAGCACTCCGCGACATGAACCACTGCGTTCATTCATGTTCCCCTCCTCCAGCATGACCTCCCGGGGTGAGGCAGGCCGCGCGCGCGCTGGACCAATGGGAGGCCACGGGGAGTCAACGTCGACACGCTGGACCACGTGAGGCCACCGATATTCGATGCCATCACGCTAGACAATGAGGAGTCCACCGGGATTTGACATCGGCGCGAGCGCGGGTGGCCAGGGCGGCCCGTAGGGCAGGCAAGCCGTAGCCTGCTCGCGAGGGTTCAGCGCGTAGGGGTGATTGGCCGGAGCGTCGGGGCTAGCTGGCCGGGGTGGTGTGTTGCGCTCTCACACTTTGCCGGCGAGCCGTGAACGCCAATCGTGCAGGGTCGTCGTGCTGCAGCGCGGCGCGTATCTTGCCTTGGAGTGCTGTGAGCACCATGATTTTCCAACGGCGAGTGAGGTAAGGCGAACGTGGACGGGGCTTTGCCGCCGCCCCACATCCCGGCCTTGAAACTCCACACCATGCACTCCTCGCCTCCAGAAGCCCCGTGTTGAAGCCATTGGCCACGCCTCCATCGTCGTTGGCACAACGAAGCAAGCCGTAGCAGCCTTCAGTTCCCGACCTCGTCGGCTTGCCGCCACTCAGGCGCCTCCCCTAGATTCTGTCGTTCATCTACAGCACCAGGAAGACGACGCCAAGACCGAGGGATCAAGGCGGAGACGGCCCGAGCAGGACGACACCGGGAGAGCGCTCGAGGACGCGCGGCACTTTAGAGCTGTCGGAGTTGACCACGGCGGAAACCAGACATGGGCGCTTATGCGGTTAGAGTTTTTTTTGTGAAATAGCCCTGCAAGGATTGTTGCCGCACGCTCTGCAACAAGTAGGGAGATTCTTTTCAAAATAATGCTTGAGACCAGTGAACGTGGTGCCACATCAGCGAATACAATGCTATACCGGCAAGCAGTGACCGTAGATGAACGTTGTCACGTATTTGAGGACCGTGAATTAGTATTCCTAATGTACAATGACCAAAGTGAGCTAGGTCAACAAGTACGGGGACCAACCATGCATTTTACTCCTGAACCAAATGTGTTCAAACACGCACTTGATATGATCCTGATTGCACTTCACTAGTACACGTCACCCCTTCACACACGGGTGAATCACTACCGAATAAAATAAATCTCAAGTAGTTCAATTCCATAATTACTAGGTGTCACCGTTGTCATCACTAACTAAGTTACCACTGATAATGCCATCATGTTCTTGCTTCCTTATATCCTTCATGCAAGATATTTTTTTTCTCCTTTCTCACCATTTTAAAAGATATTTGCTCCATTTTTTACAATGTCGTTTTCTTAAATTTGGAAGGATCCTCACTTCGGTTAAGGTTGCCTCTCGTAATGAACGATGACGCATTAACCGATCATGCAATTTTTCTCACAACATCACGATGATTTATGTGTTTGCAGCAAACAATATATTTGATACAATAGTTGTGACCGTTACCTCCTTTGACGACAACGTAATCTGCTACACTGCTATCCTTGCTTCGCTAGAAAAACTATGATCCTCTAACCTCTCACACTGAATCATGCATACAGATATGACTATGGAACAATCAAGATTTGCGTCATACTCTCTTACTCCACAACCTCTCCCGCATGGCTTGATTAGTTTGATGCTTTGATGTCTTTGTCCTTGTGGTCAACATATATCACTTAAACATTTGATACTGTAGCGACTGAGATCTTCTTCATATCTCGTTTATCTATAAGTTGTACCGGTAAGCATTGTAGTTTATGTGCATTTCAAAGAAAAAACATGAGAGTGTATTTAATTTTATAATTCCATCAGTGACTTCAGAGGCTGATTAGAGCACCCGTACATTTTGTTAATGCACATCCTTTTTTTTAAATTCTACTACTTACCAAGGTATTTTGATGAAGTTTTGAATTTCTAGCGAAAAGATTACCGTTGCAACGTAAAAAAACATATGTTACTTTCTATGAATGAAATGTATTAGTATCTATTTAGCGGGCTAATTTAAGTTTTGAACTACATGTACATAAATATGGTTGTAAATGCATGACAAAAAAAATACTTGAAGAGTTTTTTTTTCCAAGCGACCCAACATGGGGTCGATTTTCATTACCTTGCAGATAACGAAAAAGCAGTACACAGGCATACATGCTAAGAATGTTATACCGCGCACAACAGAGAAGGGGGGGGGGGGGGGAGCGCCGCCGACTGCTAGCGTTTTTAGAGAGCTAAGTCTATTACAGGAGAAAAAAATACTTGAAGAGAACATCAACATAAAAATGAGGGAAACACATATAACTAAATTTAACTACATTGTTCAAACAACACACTTAATTAGTGCCCTAAATACAAGAAGAACGAGAAGGGAAAGCAAAGCACACGCTCATGAGTTCGGTTTGTCTCCAATTCAAAAAGAATGAAAGAATAAGAGTTCGGTCGAAAGAAGTCATATAACCCCCAGTATTGGGTTTGGGACACTAAAACCCTAAAGTTTAGATTGGGGACTTGTAACCCTCCTTAGTATTGAGTTTCATGTGAGTTTGCTTGGTATTTCAGGGAGGTTATGTGTCCCAATCTAAATTTGGGAGATTTGGCGTCCTAAATCCAATACTTAGGGGTTTGTACTCCGTACTTGTTTCGAGTTCGGTCCGTTGGCTCGAGGAGGGGGCTGGACCCAATATACAAGCGAGTTTCCAGTAGTTCGAAACAAGCGAGTTTCTAGTGACCCCGATCGTCCCCCGGCGGTCTCAAAGTGGAAGTGCTCGCCAAGGGATTCAATCGAATTGGGGAAACCAGGTGGGTTTGTCTTGCTCCCAGATGTGGAACACCAGACTACCCTCCGCTTCTCCCTCTGTCTCTCTGCGAGGATACCCTTCTAATTGCTTTACATACCCATCCTTACTCGACGGATTCGCTGGAACATGCATTGGGTTTCATGGGTTCTCTTACCTGAGCCTCGTGTGAGAAAAAAGAAGCCCTTTTCGGCACTCACCATCACAATTGCTAAGCTACGATTTTTCTGGCAGATTCTGTTAACTACACGGGTATCTGATAGCCTTGTATGATTCATAGGATGGTGCGGCGTCAACGCAAATCGCAACAGATCCGCGCTGCCTCCCTGCTTAATGTGAAGGGGGAGCTTAATGTGAAGAAGGAGGAGGATGAACATCACGGCCAGCTAAAGCCTGCCGATGTTTCTGGCCGTGAGTTCATACCTTGTGTGCATTCTTCGTTTGCAGCCTAGTCGTAATTATTTTTTGGCATGTCTGAACATTATTTTTTGGCATCGCGTACAGTTCGGCATGCACTCTCTGATGCGAAGGTAAAGTTGGAGATCGATGATGACAATAGAAAACCTAACTTGGACGGTGAGTGATTGAGTGAACTCACTCTTCCCTATCCTCACACATTACTTTCTCTGCCTTGACTCTGCATATAGAGCTCTTCTTATTTTAAAATAATACTCCCTCCGTCCCATAAAAGGATGTCTTAAATTTGTCTAAATTTGGATGTCTTAGTATGCAGATACGTCCAAATTTAGACAAATCTAAGACATCTTCTATGGGACGGAGGGAGTACTAAACATATGTAATTCCCTTGATTTGTAATTTTTTCTTTCATGAAATGTGTGGTATCTGGTTCGGCAGCGTACCGACGAGTGTTCTAACCTATAGCCTTCCTTTCCTCTAGGAGAAAATGTATTTTACATGCATTACCATAAGCTTGCTATTTGCTATTGCCAGTAGTCCCTAGCCTTACTGTAAATATCAATACCTATCTGCTGCAAGTGCATATTCAATGAAATGATTCTGTACTGCTACCATGTCTGAACATTTTGTGGCATCGCGTACAGTTCGGCATGCACTCTCTGGTGTAAAGGTAAAGTTGGAGATCGATGATGACCATAGGAAGCCTAACTTGCACGGTGAGTGAACACACTCTTCCCTAACCTGCAGCCCACTCCTTGTACATTACTTCTCTGCCTTGACTTTGCATTTAGATCTGCCTGACCAACGTCTCCATCCACCACGATATTTGTTGGATATCTGGTTGCCAACAATGTATTTTCTGATGTTCCCAATCAAAGTTATCACCATATATATATAAGTTTGTATTGCCAGTAGTCCCTAGCCCTATTGTAAGTATCAACCTATCTGTTGCAAGTACCTATTCAATGGATGATTAAGTATATTTTTTTTTGACAGCTCTACCGTAGGGGAAACCCCTACGGTGTGAATGATTATGTATATTCATACGAGTGTGTTGTTGGTAGATCTATTAGCTGAACTTGGGTCGCATGATGTAGTCATTCAAGCACAGTCCTAATATGGCAGGCAGATTAGCTCATTTATCAGATGAATTGTAGGGATGCAGATGACTCCGTGGTTCTCTTTCCTCACTGCGGCAACATCAAATTTGCAGGGTGCAAAATGGTGCATGGTCAGAAGAAGCCAGGGAGGAGAGGCCGTCGGGTCAAGTATGGAAAGGACAGTCGCTATGCATACATCATGTCAATAGCACATCGAATGAAGTTGTCCCCTAACAGTTTGGTATCAGGAGTTGAAGGAAGGTTATTCCATAATGTATTTGACCACCTGATTGATGCAATCGTATCATCTCAGACTGCTGGTATGTGCTAAATATGTATTTTCTCATCAAAATTACACTGCACTTGTGAAAACATGCTACCACTTTTGTAACTAACATTTATTTGTGTACCTCCAAATTAGGGAGCGGTGAAAAGGCTATAGAAGTCGACATTGGCTTAGATGAATGCAATTCTCTAGTGCCTCTTGTCAATCGAGAGTGCCTCCTAAAGAAAATCTTGACACTCCTGCTCTGCATGGCACGCCGGCGCCATTATAATCCACCACCTGAAAGTGAAATTGTGTACTATAGAGAACTTAAGGGACTTATCAGATGCGTAATTGCATACCATGAAGCGAAGGGGAGATCAGAAGGTAATCCAGTGCAATATTTAACTGTTGAATGTTGCAAGCCATGTGAACTTATTGAGGATGTATTGTGATGGTGTTTCTGGTTCTTTTGTTTTGACATGTTTTGTGGATTTTGGCGTTGTTCCTTCACAGATGTCCAGTGGGAATATTCAAAGGATCCATCAGGTTATCATAGTTTGTCATGCTCGCAAACAATATCAGCTGTCGAGGAGCTTATAGAGTTGACAGGTTCCCTTAGAAAGGCAAACCTGCAGTTTCGGGAGTTCAGTCAGAACAATGGTAAGTGACATTCGTGTTTTACCCAGTGCCAACTATTCTTCAGTTTGCATGTTAGGGATAGTAATGCTTGACTTGTTAACGGATGGGATGGTCTCTCGGTACAGTTCAAATTGTTATGGCATCATTACGACACTTGCCATCATACTTATATAGTAATGTAAGAATGCTGATATTGTTGAATTTTACTCTATCCCCTCTTGCACAGCTTTCTGACTGTCTGGCTTTTACTTAACAAAACATCTTTCCCTCTTTCCTGTAATGATAATATTCGTTCAGTCTGAATATTACTTTGCTTGGGGATATTCTCTGTACCTAAATCCCTATTTTGGCCGATCCAAGAAGTTTATAGAATGCCTCTTATTTTCTCTCACTGACATCACTGCAAGTGGCATGTATCTTTTATATTGTAGTTCCTATTGCTATTGTTCTCAAGTCCTCTGTGCAAACTCTTTCCTTGCAGTTTCAGTTTTAGCACCTGCTCTTGCTATGCATGTGAGGATGGATTTCAAATCTCTGCCAGAACCAGATTGGAGTGTTGAAAGGACCAACGCGTTCTACTACAGCAAGTTGATTTTGGTTCTGCATGATCTTAAATGTTCAGGCCTGGTAGGTCTGTCTCCTGAGAGCAATGAGAAGAAATCAATTAATACTTTACTGGATTATATGACGTCTAGTCATTTACGTGTAAAGAAAGGTGAGTGATAATAACTTGTCCTGAACCATTACGCTGCTGAGAACTTTCTACCCATTTTAAAGTGGTATTCTTGCAGAATATGAGGTGTGTGACTCCTCTGTATGCAAACCAGTTGGTGCTACTACTCGGAAGCGAGGAATAACAGGTACTTTAAAATCGGATTGCTGTCTGGTACATTTTATCCATGCTTTACCGATTTTCAAATTTATATCTCTCTTTTTCTAAATGAGTTATATATTGTGTTACAAACTGGGTTTCTCATACATTTTGGATGACATCACAAATAAACATTGTTACAATTGATTCAGTATTTTACATGAAGAAAGTATATTGTCTAACTGCAATGTGTTTTATCAGATATATTGATGGACGATGGCGACGATGATTTTTACCCAATGGGTCCACTGATATTTACAGCTGGCTTTTTTGATGGGAGATTGGTAGAATATATGAAGCAGCTGAGGAGATCCTGCTTGGTCTTGATGCTACACATTATGGACAAAATGGAACCTTACTGTCACCCTGTGAACTTATTTCATGTGGATGATAATAATATTATGCTTGAATGGTTGAAGCAAGTGAAGTTCAGTAGACCAAGAAATTCTGCAAATGACGTTCATCGTTCTGTTTTACTTGCGCACTATGCTGCTTCACTTATTCAAGGAATCTCTTCTAGCGTGGAAGGTGCATGTGCAGAGTTGACTGATATGTTGCGAAGGCAGCAGCATTACTATGAATTTGCACCTCAGGCTCTTCTAGTTTTGCTGCTTTTAGATTCCAGTAAGTTCATTCTAGCTTAACACCACGGATAAGTAGCACTTGATGAGACACTTTATACAAGCAGTTTGCATGCCTTCCTGTCCAGATTGGTCGATCTACTTTGCAGCTTAGGAGTGACCTTGCACGAGATATTTACTGAATATAGTTATTAATCAGTTAATTAATTGCAAGACTCGATTGAGGCAGAGGCCGGGGCCATGCTACCATTTCAAAAAAAAAAAAATTGCAAGACTAGTTAATGACCGCCAATGCTTATTTTTCCACCAGGTGCATTTAGAAACACAGGAGAGATGATGGCCGGACTGCAAGATCATGAAGCTCCGAACTCAGGTTGCAGTACTTCTCGTCAATGTGGTGCGACTCGTGTGAACTGCCACAGTGGCGCCGAGTCGAGCGGCAATGGAGTGAAGTGTGGAGATAGTGACACAGACAATGTGAAGATTCTCGCAACCATCTTCCAAGTCCTGAAGGACATTGGAACATCAGATGCACTTGGCGCACCGTCCCCTAGTGAGGTGATAATACTAGACCAGATTATGGAGCATGTATCCTTGTGTGTCGATGGCTTTCTGTGCACCAAGGCGTATCAAAAGGAAAGAGACCTGAGAAGGTGCCGCTGTGTGGGTAAGCATATCACCGCTGTCTGTCCCACATTAGCCTTCTTATTATCCGTGAGCACGTTAATTGAATGTGATGCTTTGTGTTGTTGCAGGTTCAGAACTGTTTCGTCTTAGAGCCAGCGGAGTTCCCAAATATTTGTATTATGGGTGTGTGTTCGGGGCGGAAGTCATGTCTGAGCGGTTAAAACAACTCCAAGAGGGCTTCAATCTCGTGATCCAGGCATTGCAGAAAGTAGAGGTTATCTAGAGGACTTGCAGAAAGTAGAGCCAGCCTATCTGGGCCCACGCGGCCAGCCTTGGTGGCGATAGGGCTATCCCTTCGACAATTTACAGTAAAGCCCGAAATCATATTGACTGGAAGTTTTACTATAAATCTTAAAAACATAGTTAATTCACTCCGAAACATTTTCGAAGATACAAGAACACTTTCGACAAAGTTTATTATCACTCTTAACTATTTAGGTCGGATATATTAAGTGCACTTCTGAAACTATTATAATAACACTGGAATGACTCTATACTCTACCAAAACTATTTTGATGTCACCGGAACTATTTCAAATACTCTCTCAACTACATACCATAAAGTGAACTCCCACAACAGATCGTAGAACCTTAAGCGTGTTGATGAGGACATCCCTACTACTACACCACTACCTCTGTCATTACAAGATGAAGACGAATCTGCTGTGAAGCTCAAGTCCAATGAAGTCGGGATTGGACCAATGACACGAGCTCGTGCGAAGCTACTTAAACAACAGGTGAACTTGTTCCTAAGTGATACTTTGATCGACGAGAACTTTATACTGCCTAAGTCCTTTCACTTATATATGATCAGGTATGAAGAAGAAGCAAGCATCGCACGAGGAGGAGAGGAGCAGCTGGACCAGAAGATGGACGTGAAGTTGGACATGGAGCTGGACATGAAGACATCCCATGGACGCGCGAGAGAGGGGCGGGAGGAATGCGCGAGAGGAGGAGATGCTCAGGCCGGCGCCAGGCCCGGTCAAACCGGCCGTGCCGCCGGGCCACCCGGTCCCATCCCCGGTTTGACCGGCTCCCACGCCGGATCCACCCGGTCCAAACCGGGCCCCATGCTTGTGCCAACGGGCGATATCCAGTAAGCCCGGAGCCTTAGTCCGGTCCACACCCGGCGCCAGATCCGGTTTCAACCGGTCGGCCCGGTCCCGAGCCGAGTCGACTCGCTCCCTGGATCGGCCGAGTCCGAGTCTGTCTCGACCGGATCTATTCTGGGTCGGTTATTTTTGTATCTTTTCGACCCGAGGTCGTCCTGAACCCCTATATAAGTGCCCAGGACGCCCCCAAATTAGGTTTAGACCACGTTTAAGATAAACCCTAGTTCATAGTTGATTGCTTGGCAACTCTATTGAATCTCTACACCATATTGCATCGATTTGGTGTTGAACCCCTGAAAGTCTTGTGTGATCTGCTGTTCCATTGGGAATTAGACGGTTGCACCTTACCGTTTCGTGGTCGGCGGCTACGTGCGCAAGTGTGTGGAGTTGCGAATATCTTGCGGGGTTGAGAGCTGTTGCATTGGCGACAGGGATCGATCGAGAGACTCGACAACGTCATACAAGTTATCATCCACTTCATCATCGTGTATCTCTGATACGTCTCCGACGTATCGATAATTTCTTATGTTCCATGCTACATTATTGATGATATCTACATGTTTTATACACATTATATGTCGTATTTACGCATTTTCCGGCACTAACCTATTAACAAGATGCCGAAGAGCCAGCTTGTCGTTTTCTCGCTGTTTTTGGTTTCAGAAATCCTAGTAAGGAAATATTCTCGGAATTGGACGAAATCAACGCCCAGGGTCCTATTTTTGCACGAAGCTTCCAGAAGACCGAGGGGAAAGGAAGTGAGGCCACGAGGCGCCGCCACACTAGGGCGGCGCGGCCAAGGCCCTGGCCGCGCGGCCCTAACGTGTGGGGCCCTCGTGTGGCCCCCCACGTTGCCCTTCCGCCTACTTAAAGTCTTCGTCGCGAAACCCTCTGTACCGAGAGCCACGATACGGAAAACCTTCCAGAGACGCCGCCGCCGCCAATCCCATCTCGGAGATTCAGGAGATCGCCTCCGGCACCCTGCCGGAGAGGGGAATCATCTCCCGGAGGACTCTTCATCGCCATGATTGCCTCCGGAGTGATGAGTGAGTAGTTCACCCCCGGACTATGGGTCCATAGCAGTAGCTAGATGGTCGTCTTCTCCTAATTGTGCTTCATTGTTGGATCTTGTGAGCTGCCTAACATGATCAAGATCATCTATCCGTAATACTATATGTTGTGTTTGTCGGGATCCGATGGATAGAGAATACTATGTTATGGTGATTATCAATCTATTACCTATGTGTTGTTTATGATCTTGCATGCTCTCCGTTATTAGTAGAGGCTCTGGCCAAGTTTTTGCTCTTAACTCCAAGAGGGAGTATTTATGCTCGATAGTGGGTTCATGCCTCCATTAAATCTGGGACGAGTGACGGAAAGTTCTAAGGTTGTGGATGTGTTGTTGCCACTAGGGATAAAACATTGATGCTATGTCTAAGGATGTAGTTGTTGATTACATTACGCACCATACTTAATGCAATTGTCTCGTTGCTTGCAACTTAATACCTGGAAGGGGTTCGGATGATAACCTCGAAGGTGGACTTTTTAGGCATAGATGCATGCTCGGATGGCGGTCTATGTACTTTGTCGTAATGCCCTGATTAAATCTCACTATATTTATCATATCATGTATGTGCATTGTTATGTCCTCTCTATTTGTCAATTGCCCGACTGTAATTTGTTCACCCAACATGCTTTTATCTTATGGGAGAGACACCTCTAGTGAACTGTGGACCCCGGTCCTATTCTTTACATAGCCTACAATCTACTGCAATTGTTCTTTACTATTTTATTCGCAAACAATCATCTTCCACACAATACGGTTAATCCTTTGTTACAGCAAGCCGGTGAGATTGAAAACCTCACTGTTTCGTTGGGGCAAAGTACTTTGGTTGTGTTGTGCAGGTTCCACGTTGGCGCCGGAATCCCTGGTGTTGCGCCGCATCATATTTCGCCACCATCAACCTTCAACGTGCTTCTTGGCTCCTACTGGTTCGATTAAACCTTGGTTTCATACTGAGGGAAACTTGCTTCTATACGCATCATACGTTCCACTTGGGGTTCCCAACGGACGTGTACATCTACGCGCATCAAGCTAAATTTCTGGCGCCGTTGCCGGGGAGATCAAGACACGCTGCAAGGGGAGTCTCCACTTCCCAATCTCTTTACTTTGTTTTTGTCTTGCTTTATTTTATTTACTACTTTGTTTGCTGCACCTAAACAAAACACAAAAAAATTAGTTGCTAGTTTTACTTTATTTACTGTCTTGCTCTCTATATCAAAAACACACAAAAATTAGTTACTTGCATTTACTTTATCTTGTTTGCTTTATTTACTATTGCTAAAATGAATACCCCTGAAAATACTAAGTTGTGTGACTTCACAAACACAAATAATAATGATTTCCTATGCACACCTATTGCTCCACCTCGCTACTACGAGAGAATTCTTTGAAATTAAACCTCGCTTTACTCGAACCTTGTTATGAGAGAGCAATTTTTTGGTGTTAGTTCCGATGATGCTGCTGCCCATCTTAATAATTTTGTTGAACTTTGTGAAATGCAAAAGTATAAGGATGTAGATGGTGATATTATTAAATTGAAATTGTTTCCTTTCTCATTAAGAGGAAGAGCTAAAGATTGGTTGCTATCTTTGCCTAAGAATAGTATTGATTCATGGACTAAATGTAAGGATGCTTTTATTGGTAGATATTATCCTCCCACTAAAATTATATCTTTGAGAAGTAGCATAATGAATTTTAAGCAATTAGATACTGAACATGTTGCTCAAGCATGGGAGAGAATGAAATCTTTGGTAAAGAATTGCCCAACCCATGGACTGACTACTTGGATGATCATCCAAACCTTTTATGCGGGATTAAATTTTTCCTCAAGGAACCTATTGGATTCAGCTGCTGGAGGTACTTTTATGTCCATCACTCTGGGCGCTGCAACTAAATTACTTGATGATATGATGATCAATTACTCTGAATGGCACACGGAAAGAGCTCCACAAGGTAAGAAGGTAAATTCTGTTGAAGAAACCTCTTCCTTGAGTGATAAGATTGATGTGATTATGTCTATGCTTGTGGATGGTAGATCTAATGTTGATCCAAATAATGTTCCTTTAGCTTCATTGGTTGCTCAAGAAGAAAATGTTGATGTGAATTTCATTAAAAACAATAATTTCAACAACAATGCTTATAGGAACAACTCGGTAATAACTATAGGCCATATCCTTCGCTAATGGTAATGGTTATGGTAATTCTTATGGGAATTCTTACAACAATAATAGGAGTGTACCCCCTGGTCTTGAAGCCATGCTTAAAGAATTTATTAGTACACAAACTGCTTTTAACAAATTTGTTGAGGAAAAGCTTGATAAAATTGATATTATTGCTTCTAGAGTTGATAGACTTGCCTCTGATGTTGATCTATTAAAATTGAAAGTTATGCCTAATGAGGATATTGATAATAAGATTACTACTACAGAAAATTCCATCCAAGTTAGAATTAATGAGAATATAATATTAATGGCTGAATTGCGTGCTAGGTGGGATAGAGAAGAAAATAAAAAACTAGCTAAAGAGAATAATGTAGCTAAAGTTTGGACTATTACCACCACTAGTAATGATAATGATTCACATGTTGCTACACCTCCTACTATCAATGGTAAAATAATTGGTGTTGGCAATGTTTCTACTCCTAGTGCAAAGCGTACAAAACTGCCTGAAATTGCTAAAACTGCTGAAACTGCTTGTGATAAAACTGCTGAAATATTTTCCAACCTTGGGGACAATGATCCCATTGCTGTAGCTCATAATGATTTAGATTTTGATGATTGCCACATCTCTGAAGTTATAAAGTTCTTACAAAAACTTGCTATAAGTCCCAATGCTAGTGCTATAAATTTAGCCTTTACAAAACATATTACAAATGCTCTCATAAAAGCTAGAGAAGAGAAATTAAAACTTGAAACTTCTATTCCTAGAAAGTCAGAAGATGGTTGGGAGCCCATCATTAAAATGAAATTCAATGACTTTGAATGTAATGCTTTATGTGATCTTGGTGCAAGTATTTCTGTTATGCCTAAAAAGATTTATGATATGCTTGACTTGCCACCATTGAAGAATTGTTATTTGGATGTTAATCTTGCCGATAATGTTAAAAAGAAACCTTTGGGGAGGATTGATAATGTGCGCATTACGGTTAACAATAACCTTGTCCCCGTTGATTTTGTTGTCTTGGATATCGAATGCAATGCATCTTGTCCTATTGTGTTGGGAAGACCTTTTCTTCGAACCGTTGGTGCTACCATTGATATGAAGGAAGGTAATATTAAATATCAATTTCCTCTCAAGAAAGGTATGGAACACTTCCCTAGAAAGAGAATGAAGTTGCCTTTTGATTCTATTATTAGAACGAGTTATGATGTTGATGCTTCTACTCTTGATGTTACTTGATTTACACTTTCTGCGCCTAGCTGAAAGGCGTTAAAGAAAAGCGCTTATGGGAGACAACCCATGTTTTTACTACAGTACTTTGTTTTATATTTGAGTCTTGGAAGTTGTTTACTACTGTAGCAACCTCTCCTTATCATGTTTTTGTGCCAAGTAAAGTTTCTATGTTAAAGTTGATGTTATATTTGGGATCGCTGCGCAGAAACAGCATTGCTGTCTGTCACGAATTCTGGCATAAGTCTCAGTAAAAAATTCGAAAAAATCTGCAAAATTACGAGCGTGATCGATATGTACGCAACTTTCATTAGTTTTGAGTTTTTCCATTTGAGCAAGTCTAGTGCCCCTTTCAGGTTCGTCTTTACGGACTGTTCTGTTTTTGACAGATTCTGCCTTTTATTTCGCATTGCCGTATTTGCTATGTTGGATGAATTCTTTTGATCCATTAATGTCCAAGTAGCTTTGTGCAATGTCCAGAAGTGTTAAGAATGATTGTGTCACCTCCGAATATGTGAATTTTTAATTGTGCACTAACCCTCTAATGAGTTTGCTTGAAGTTTGGTGTGAAGGAAGTTTTCAAGGGTCAAGAGAGGAGTATGATATACTATGATCAAGAGGAGTGAAAGCTCTAAGCTTGGGGATGCCCCCGTGGTTCATCCCTGCATATTTTAAGAAGACTCAAGCGTCTAAGCTTGGGGATGCCTGATACGTCTCCAACGTATCGATAATTTCTTATGTTCCATGCCACATTATTGATGATACCTACATGTTTTATACACACTTTATGTCATATTCGTGCATTTTCTGGAACTAACCTATTAACAAGATGCCGAAGTGCCAGTTCCTGTTTTCTGCTGTTTTTGGTTTCAGAAATCCTAGTAACGAAATATTCTCGGAATCGGACGAAATCAACGCCCAGGTTCCTATTTTTCCCGGAACCATCCAGAACACCCGAGAGCCGCCAGAGGGAAGCCCTGGGGGCCCCACACCACACCCTGGCGCGGCCAGAGGGGGGGGCCGCGCCGCCCTATGGTGTGGTGGCCCCAGGCCCCCTCCGAGGCTCCCCTTTCGCCTATTTAAAGGTCCTGACCTAAAAACCCCGACAGAGGAAGCCACGGTACGCGAAACCTTCCAGAGCCGCCGCCATCGCGAAGCCAAGATCTGGGGGACAGGAGTCTCTGTTCCGGCACGCCGCCGGACGGGGAAGTGCCCCCGGAAGGCTCCTCCATCGACACCGCTGCCATCTCCACCGCCATCTTCATCACCCCTGCTGCTCCCATGAGGAGGGAGTAGTTCTCCATCGAGGCTCGGGGCTGTACCGGTAGCTATGTGGTTCATCTCTCTCCTATGTGCTTCAATACAATAATCTCATGAGCTGCCTTACATGATTGAGATTCATATGATGATGCTTGTAATCTAGATGTCATTATGCTAGTCAAGTGAGTTTTACTTATGTGATCTCCGGAGACTCCTTGTCCCACGTGTGTAAAGGTGACGAGTGTGTGCACCGTGTGGGTCTCTTAGGCTATATTTCACGTAATACTTATTCACTATTATGAATGGCGTAGTGAAGTGCTTATTTATATCTCTTTATGATTGCAATGTGTTTTGTATCACAATTTATCTATGTGCTACTCTAGCAATGTTATTAAAGTAGTTTTATTCCTCCTACACGATGTAATGGTGACGAGTGTGTGCATCCGTGTTAGTACTTGGTTTATGCTATGATCATGATCTCTTGTAGATTGTGAAGTTAACTATTGCTATGATAGTATTGATGTGTATTATTCCTCCTACATAAGCATGAAGGTGACGAGTGTGCATGCTACGTTAGTACTTGGTTTAGTCGTATTGATCTATCTTACACTCTAAGGTTACTTAAATATGAACATTGAATCGTGGAGCTTGTTAACTCCGGCATTGAGGGTTCGTGTAATCCTACGCAATGTGTTCATCATCCAACAAGAGAGTGTAGAGTATGCATTTATCTATTCTGTTATGTGATCAATGTTGAGAGTGTCCACTAGTGAAAGTCTAATCCCTAGGCCTTGTTCCTAAATACTGCTATCGCTGCTTGTTTACTGTTTTACTGAATTACTACTGCTGCGTTACTACTGCATGTTTACTTCCTACAATATTACTACCATCAACTGCACGCCAGCGAGCTATTTTCTGGCGCCGTACTACTGCTCATATTCATTCATACCACTTGTATTTCACTATCTCTTCGCCGAACTAGTACACCTATTAGGTGTGTTGGGGACACAAGAGACTTCTTGCTTTGTGGTTGCGGGGTTGCATGAGAGGGATATCTTTGACCTCTTCTTCCCTGAGTTCGATAAACCTTGGGTAATCCACTTAAGGGAAACTTGCTGCTGTTCTACAAACCTCTGCTCTTGGAGGCCCAACACTGTCTACAAGAATAGAAACACCCGTAGACATCAAGCACTTTTCTGGCGCCGTTGCCGGGGAGGAAAGGTAAAAGGCTCTCATATTTCGGTTCCAGGTAACAGTACTTTTCTGGCGCCATTGTGTGTGTGCTCGAAGCTATTTCCTTTAGACTCTGCAATTGCGACATTTGGTTTCTTGTTTACACTAGTTAGGCATAATGGACAACAATGACCTTTTTATTCTATTTCCTGATTTAAGACATGGATGGTTTGATGCGAAAATTAAAAAACCCATGGAACATATTAATATGAATGCTTTGAACACTATTGTTGCTAATGCTATGGAAAATTCTAAGCTTGGGGAAGCTGGCTTTGATGAGCATGATATTTTTAGTCCCCCAAGCATTGAGGAGAAAATTTACTTTGATGATACTTTGCCTCCTATTTATGATGATTATAATGATAGTAGTATTTTGTTACCACCTGTTATGGAGGATAAATTTGATTATGATTACAATATACCTCCTATATTTGATAGCTACTTTGTTGAATTTGCTCCCACTACAATTAATAAGAATGACTATGCTTATGTTGGGAGTAGTAATTATTTTATGCATGAGACTCATGATAAGAATGCTTTATGTGATAGTTATATTGTTGAGTTTGCTCATGTTGCTACTGAAAGTTATTATGAGAGAGGAAAATATGGTTGTAAAAAATTTCATGTTACTAAAACACCTCTCTATGTGCTGAAATTTTTGAAGCTACACTTGTTTTATCTTCCTATGCTTGCCACTATACTCTTCATGAACTTGTTTATTTACAAGATTCCTATGCATAGGAAGCATGTTAGACTTAAATGTGTTTTGAATTTACCTCTTGATGCTCTCTTTGCTTCAAATACTATTTCTTGCGAGTGCATCATTAAAACTGCTGAGCCCATCTTAATGGCTATAAAGAAAGAACTTCTTGGGAGATAACCCATGTGTTTTTTTACTACGAGTACTTTGTTTTATATTTGTGTCTTGGAAGTTGTTTACTACTGTAGCAACCTCTCCTTATCATGTTTTCGTGCCAAGTAAAGTTTCTATGTCAAAGTTGATGTTATATTTGGGATCGCTGCGCAGAAACAGCATTGCTGTCTGTCACGAATCTGGGCACAAGTCTCTGTAGAAAATTCGAAAAAATCTGCCAATTTACGAGCGTGATACTCAGATATGTACGCAACTTTCATTAGTTTTGAGTTTTTCCATTTGAGCAAGTCTGGTGCCATCTTAAAATTCGTCTTTACGGACTGTTCTGTTTTTGACAGATTCTGCCTTTTATTTCGCATTGCCTCTTTTGCTATGTTGGATGAATTTCTTTGATCCATTAATGTCCAGTAGCTTTATGCAATGTCCAGAAGTGAAAAAAATGTTTGTGTCACCTCTGAACATGTGAATTTTTGATTATGCACTAACCCTCTAATGAGTTTGCTTGAAGTTTGGTGTGAAGGAAGTTTTCAAGGGTCAACAGAGGAGGATGATATACTACGATCAAGAAGAATGAAAAGTCTAAGCTTGGGGATGCCCCGGTGGTTCATCCCTGCATATTTCAAGAAGACTCAAGCATCTAAGCTTGGGGATGCCTTGGGCATCCCCTTCTTCATCGACAAAGTATCAGGTTCCTTCTCTTGAAACTATATTTTTATTCGGTCACATCTTATGTACTTTACTTGGAGCGTCTGTATGTTTTTATTTTTGTTTTTGTTTGAATAAGTTCATCCTTGTGTGGGAGAGAGACACGCTCCGCTGGTTCGTATGAACACATGTGTTCTTAGCTCATAATATTCATGGCGAAGTTTCCTCTTCGTTAAATTGTTATATGGTTGGAATTGAAAAATGCTACATGTAGTAATTGGTAAAATGTCTTGAATAATGTGATACTTGGCAATTGTTGTGCTCATGTTTAAGCTCTTGCATCATATACTTTGCACCTATTAATGAAGAAATACATAGAGCTTGCTAAAATTTGGTTTGCATAATTGGTCTCTCTAAGGTCTAGATAATTTCTAGTATTGAGTTTGAACAACAAGGAAGACGGTGTAAAGTCTTATAATGTTTACAATATGTCTTTTATGTGAGTTTTGCTGCATCGGTTCATCCTTGTGTTTGTTTCAAATAAACCTTGCTAGCCTAAACCTTGTATCGAGAGGGAATACTTCTCATGCATCCAAATCCTTGAGCCAACCACTATGCCATTTGTGTCCACCATACCTACCTACTACATGGTATTTCTCTGCCATTCCAAAGTAAATTGCTTGAGTGCTACCTTTAAATAATTCAAAATTTATTACCTCTTCTTTGTGTCAATGTTTTATAGCTCATGAGGAAGTATGTGGTGTTTTATCTTTCGATCTTGTCATTTACTTTTGACAGACTTTCACAATGGACTAGTGGCACATCCGCTTATCCAATAATTTTGCAAAAAGAGTCGGCAATGGGGTTCCCAGCCCCAATTAATTAACTTTCATTAATAGTTCTCTTCACATGTTTTGCTCTGATTCATCAGTAAGCAACTTAATTTTGCAAATAGACACTCCTCCATGGTATGTGAATGTTGGAAGGCACCCGAGGATTCGGTTAGCCATGGCTTGTGTAAGCAAAAGGTTGGGAGGAGTGTCATCCATAAATAAAGAAAAAACTAAACTAAAGTACATGTGTAAACAAAAGAGAAGAGGGATGATCTACCTTGCTGGTAGAGATAACGTCCTTCATGGGAGCCGCTCTTGAAAGTCTGGTTGATGAGGTAGTTAGAGTGCCCACTACCATTCGTTGACAACAACAAACACCTCTCAAAACCTTATTTTTATGCTCTCTTTATGTTTTCAAAATAAAAGCTCTAGCACAAATATAGCAATCGAGGCTTTCCTCTTTGAAGGACCATTCTTTTACTTTTATGTTGAGTCAGTTTACCTATCTCTCTCCACCTCAAGAAGCAAACACTTGTGTGAACTGTGCATTGATTCCTACATACTTGCATATTGCACTTGTTATATTACTTTATATTGACAATTATCCATGAGATATACATGTTATAAGTTGAAAGCAACCGCTGAAACTTAATCTTCCTTTGTGTTGCTTCAATACCTATACTTTAAATTATTGCTTTATGAGTTAACTCTTATGCAAGACTTATTGATGCCTGTCTTGAAAGTGCTATTCATGAAAAGTCATTGCTTTATGATTCAGTTGTTTACTCATGTCATTACCATTGTTTTGATCGCTGCATTCATTACATATGTTTACAGTATGATCAAGTTTATGATGGCATGCCACTTCAGAAATTATCTTTGTTATCGTTTTACCTCGCTCGGGACGAGCGTAACTAAGCTTGGGGATGCCGATACGTCTCCAACGTATCGATAATTTCTTATGTTCCATGCCACATTATTGATGATACCTACATGTTTTATACACACTTTATGTCATATTCGTGCATTTTCTCGGAACTAACCTATTAACAAGATGCCGAAGTGCCGGTTCCTATTTTCTCGCTGTTTTTGGTTTCAGAAATCCTAGTAACGAAATATTCTCGGAATCGGACGAAATCAACGCCCAGGTTCCTATTTTTCCCGGAACCATCCAGAACACCCGAGAGCCACCAGAGGGAAGCCCTGGGGGGCCCACACCACACCCTGGCGCGGCCAGAGGGGGGGCCGCGCCGCCCTATGGTGTGGTGGCCCTAGGCCCCCTCCGAGGCTCCCCTTTCGCCTATTTAAAGGTCCTGACCTAAAAACCCCGACAGAGGAAGCCACGGTACGCGAAACCTTCCAGAGCCGCCGCCATCGCGAAGCCAAGATCTGGGGGACAGGAGTCTCTGTTCCGGCACGCCGCCGGACGGGGAAGTGCCCCCGGAAGGCTCCTCCATCGACACCGCTGCCATCTCCACCGCCATCTTCATCACCGCCGCTGCTCCCATGAGGAGGGAGTAGTTCTCCATCGAGGCTCGGGGCTGTACCGGTAGCTATGTGGTTCATCTCTCTCCTATGTGCTTCAATACAATAATCTCATGAGCTGCCTTACATGATTGAGATTCATATGATGATGCTTGTAATCTAGATGTCATTATGCTAGTCAAGTGAGTTTTACTTATGTGATCTCCGGAGACTCCTTGTCCCACGTGTGTAAAGGTGACAGGTGTGTGCACCGTGTGGGTCTCTTAGGCTATATTTCACGTAATACTTATTCACCGTTATGAATGGCGTAGTGAAGTGCTTATTTATATCTCTTTATGATTGCAATGTGTTTTGTATCACAATTTATCTATGTGCTACTCTAGCAATGTTATTAAAGTAGTTTTATTCCTCCTACACGATGTAATGGTGACAGTGTGTGCATCCGTGTTAGTACTTGGTTTATGCTATGATCATGATCTCTTGTAGATTGCGAAGTTAACTATTGCTATGATAGTATTGATGTGTATTATTCCTCCTACATAAGCATGAAGGTGACAGTGTGCATGCTACGTTAGTACTTGGTTTAGTCGTATTGATCTATCTTACACTCTAAGGTTACTTAAATATGAACATTGAATTGTGGAGCTTGTTAACTCCGGCATTGAGGGTTCGTGTAATCCTACGCAATGTGTTCATCATCCAACAAGAGAGTGTAGAGTATGCATTTATCTATTCTGTTATGTGATCAATGTTGAGAGTGTCCACTAGTGAAAGTCTAATCCCTAGGCCTTGTTCCTAAATATCGCTATCGCCGCTTGTTTACTCGTTTTACTCGAATTACTACCGCTGCGTTACTACCGCATGTTTACTTCCTACAATATTACTACCATCAACCGCACGCCGACGAGCTATTTTCCGGCGCCGTACTACTGCTCATATTCATTCATACCACTTGTATTTCACTATCTCTTCGCCGAACTAGTACACCTATTAGGTGTGTTGGGGACACAAGAGACTTCTTGCTTTGTGGTTGCAGGGTTGCATGAGAGGGATATCTTTGACCTCTTCTTCCCTGAGTTCGATAAACCTTGGGTAATCCACTTAAGGGAAACTTGCTGCTGTTCTACAAACCTCTGCTCTTGGAGGCCCAACACTGTCTACAAGAATAGAAGCACCCGTAGACATCAATGCCCAAGGCATCCCCTTCTTCATCAACAACATCATCAGGTTCCTCCCCTGGAACTATATTTTTATTCAGTCACATCTTATGTACTTTGCTTGGAGCGTCGGTTTGTTTTGTTTTTGTTTTTGTTTGAATAAAATAGATCCTAGCATTCACTGTATGGGAGAGAGACACGCTCCGCTGTTGCATATGGACAAATATGTCCTTAGGCTTTACTCAAAATGTTCAAGGCGAAGGTTGAAATTTCTTCGTTAAATTGTTATATGGTTGGAATCGGGAAATGCTACATGTAGTAATTCTAAAATGTCTTGGATAATGTGATACTTGGCAATTGTTGTGCTCATGTTTAAGCTCTTGCATCATATACTTTGCACCCATTAATGAAGAAATACATAGAGCTTGCTAAAATCTGGTTTGCATATTTGGTCTCTCTAAGGTCTAGATAATTTGTAGTATTGAGTTTTGAACAACAAGGAAGACGGTGTAGAGTCTTATAATGTTTACAATATGTCTTTTATGTGAGTTTTGCTGCACCGGTTCATCCTTGAGTTTGCTTCAAATAACCTTGCTAGCCTAAACCTTGTATCGAGAGGGAATACTTCTCATGCATCCAAAATCCTTGAGCCAACCACTATGCCATTTGTGTCCACCGGACCTACCTACTACATGGTATTTCTCCGCCATTCCAAAGTAAATTGCTTGAGTGCTACCTTTAAAATTCCATCATTCGCCTTTGCAATATATAGCTCATGGGACAAAATAGCCTTAAAAACTATTGTGGTATTGAATATGTACTTATGCACTTTATCTCTTATTAAGTTGCTTGTTGTGCGATAACCATGCTTCGGGGACGCCATCAACTATTCTTTGTTGAATATCATGTGAGTTGCTATGCATGTCCGTCTTGTCTGAAGTAAGAGAGATCTACCACCTTAATGGTTGGAGCATGCATATTGTTAGAGAAGAACATTGGGCCGCTAACTAAAGCCATGAATCATGGTGGAAGTTTCAGTTTTGGACATATATCCTCAATCTCATATGAAAACATTAACTGTTGCCACAGGCTTATGCATTAAAGAGGAGTCCATTATCTGTTGTCCATGTTGTCCCGGTATGGATGTCTAAGTTGAGAATAATCAAAAGCAAGAAATCCAAAATGCGAGCTTTCTCCTTAGACCTTTGTACATGCGGCATGGAGGTACCCCTTTGTGACACTTGGTTGAAACATGTGTATTGCGATGATCCGGTAGTCCAAGCTGATTAGGACAAGGTGCGGGCACTATTAGTATACTATGCATGAGGCTTGCAACTTGTAAGATATAATTTACATAACTCATATGCTTTATTACTACCGTTGACAAAATTGTTTCATGTTTTCAAAATAAAAGCTCTAGCACAAATATAGCAATCGATGCTTTCCTCTTTGAAGGACCTTTCTTTTACCTTTTTATTGTTGAGTTAGTTTACCTATTTCTCTCCATCTTAAGAAGCAAACACTTGTGTGAACTGTGCATTGATTCCTACATACTTGCATATTGCACTTGTTATATTACTTTATATTGACACTATCCATGAGATATACATGTTATAAGTTGAAAGCAACCGCTGAAACTTAATCTTCCTTTGTGTTGCTTCAACACCTTTACTTTGATTTATTGCTTTATGAGTTAACTCTTATGCAAGACTTATTGATGCTTGTCTTGAAGTACTATTCATGAAAAGTCTTTGCTTTATGATTCATTTGTTTACTCATGTCATTACCATTGTTTTGATCGCTGCATTCATTACATATGTTTACAATAGTATGATCAAGGTTATGATGGCATGTCACTCCAGTAAATTATCCTTGTTATTGTTTACCTCGCTCGGGACGAGCGTAACTAAGCTTGGGGATGATGATACGTCTCCGACGTATCGATAATTTCTTATGTTCTATGCTACATTATTGATGATATCTACATGTTTTATACACATTATATGTCGTATTTACGCATTTTCCGGCACTAACCTATTAACAAGATGCCGAAGAGCCAGTTGCTATTTTCTGCTGTTTTTGGTTTCAGAAATCCTAGTAAGGAAATATTCTCGGAATTGGACGAAATCAACGCCCTGATACGTCTCCAACGTATCGATAATTTCTTATGTTCCATGCTACTTTATTGATGATACCTACATGTTTTATACACATTATATGTCATATTTATGCGCTTTCTGGAACTAACCTATTAACAAGATGCCGAAGTGCCAGTTCCTGTTTTCTGCTGTTTTTGGTTTCAGAAATCCTAGTAACGAAATATTCTCGGAATTGGACGAAATCAACGCCCAGGTTCCTATTTTGCCCGGAAGCATCCAGAACACCCGAGAGCCGCCAGAGGGGGGCCCTGTGGGCCCCAGATGATAGGGTGGCGCGGCCAGGGCTGGGCCCGCGCCACCCTATGGTGTCGCCGCCTCTTCGACCCTCCGAGGCTGCCCTTTCGCCTATATAAAGCCCCTGCGTCGAAAACCCTTACGGGAGGAAGCCACGGTACGCGAAACCTTCCAGAGCCGCCGCCATCGCGAAGCCAAGATCTGGGGGACAGGAGTCTCCGTTCCGGCACGCCGCCGGACGGGGAAGTGCCCCGGAAGGCTTCTCCATCGACACCGCTGCCATCTCCACCGCCATCTTCATCACCGCTGCTGCTCCCATGAGGAGGGAGTAGTTCTCCATCAAGGCTCGGGGCTGTACCGGTAGCTATGTGGTTAATCTCTCTCCTATGTACTTCAATACAATGATCTCATGAGCTGCTTTACATGATTGAGATCCATATGATGAGCTTTGTATCGCTACTAGTTTTGTGCTACTCATGTGATGTTATTAAAGTAGTCTATTCCTCCTGCATGGTGTAAAGGTGCTAGTGTGTGCACCGTGTGGTTCTTGTCGTAGGCTATGATCATGATCTCTCGTAGATTGTGGAGTTAATTGTCATTATGATAGTATTGATGTGATCTATTCCTCCTTCATAGTGTAATGTGGACAGTGTGTGCGCTATGTTAGTTCTTGGTTTATTTTGCAATGATCTATTATGCTCTAAGGTTACTTAAACATGAATATCGAATGTTGTGGAGCTTGTTAACTCCGGCATTGAGGGTTCGTGTAATCCTACGCAACGAATGATGTTCATTATCAAACAAGAGTGTATGTAGCACATATGAGCAGAAGTATTAATTATGCGATCAATGTTGAGAGTGTCCACTAGTGAAAGTATGATCCCTAGGCCTTGTTTCCAATACTGAAAACACCGTTTATTTACTGTTCTGTTGCATGTTTACTTGCTGCCATATTTTATTCAGATTGCTATTACCACTCATATACATCCATACTACTTGTATTTCACTATCTCTTCGCCGAACTAGTGCACCTATACATCTGACAAGTGTATTAGGTGTGTTGGGGACACAAGAGACTTCTTGCTTTGTGGCTGCAGGGTTGCATGAGAGGAATATCTTTGACCTCTTCCTCCCTGAGTTCGATAAACCTTGGGTAATCCACTTAAGGGAAACTTGCTGCTGTTCTACAAACCTCTGCTCTTGGAGGCCCAACACTGTCTACAAGAATAGAAGCACCCGTAGACATCAAGCACTTTTACGGCGCCGTTGTCGGGGAGGAAAGGTAAAAGGCACTCATACTTCGGTTCCAGGTAACGATACTTTTCCGGCGCCATTGTGTGTGTGCTCGAAGCTATTTCCTTTAGACTCGCAATTGCGACATTTGGTTTCTTGTTTACACTAGTTAGGCATAATGGACAACAATGACCTTTTTATTCTATTTCCTGATTTAAGACATGGATGGTTTGATGCGAAAATTAAAAAAACCATGGAACATATTAATATGAATGCTTTGAACACCATTGTTGTTAATGATATGGAAAATTCTAAGCTTGGGGAAGCTGGTTTTGATGAGCATGATATTTTTAGTCCCCCAAGCATTGAGGAGAAAATTTACTTTGATGATACTTTGCCTCCCATTTATGATGATTATAATGATAGTAGTCTTTTGTTACCACATGTTATGGAGGATAAATTTGATTATGATTACAATATACCTCCTATATTTGATAGCTACTTTGTTGAATTTGCTCCCACTACAATTAATAAGAATGACTATGCTTATGTTGGGAGTAGTAATTATTTTATGCATGAGACTCATGATAAGAATGCTTTATGTGATAGTTATATTGTTGAGTTTGCTCATGTTGCTACTGAAAGTTATTATGAGAGGGGAAAATATGGTTGTAAAAATTTTCATGTTACTAAAACACCTCTCTATGTGCTGAAATTTTTGAAGCTACACTTGTTTTATCTTCCTATGCTTGTTACTTTGCTCTTCATGAACTTGTTTATTTACAAGATTCCTATGCATAGGAAGCATGTTAGACTTAAATGAGTTTTGAATTTGCCTCTTGATGCTCTCTTTTTGCTTCAAATACTATTTCTTGCGGGTGCATCACCAAAACTGCTGAGCCCATCTTAATGGCTATAAAGAAAGAACTTCTTGGGAGATAACCCATATGTTTATTTTACTACAGCAATTTTTGTTTTGTTGAGTCTTGGAAGTTGTTTACTACTGTAGCAACCTCTCCTTATCATGTTTTTGTGCCAAGTAAAGTTTCTATGTTAAAGTTGATGTTATATTTGGGATCGCTGCGCAGAAACAGCATTGCTGTCTGTCACGAATCTGGGCACAGGCCTCTGTAGAAAATTCGAAAAAATCTGCCAATTTACGAGCGTGATCCTCAGATATGTACGCAACTTTCATTAGTTTTGAGTTTTTCCATTTGAGCAAGTCTGGTGCCATCTTAAAATTCGTCTTTACGGACTGTTCTGTTTTTGACAGATTCTGCCTTTTATTTCGCATTGCCTCTTTTGCTATGTTGGATTCATTTCTTTGATCCATTAATGTCCAGTAGCTTTATGCAATGTCCAGAAGTGTAAAGAATGATTGTGCCACCTCTGAACATGTGAATTATTAATTGTGCACTAACCCTCTAATGAGTTTGCTTGAAGTTTGGTGTGAAGGAAGTTTTCAAGGGTCAAGAGAGGAGTATGATATACTATGATCAAGAGGAGTGAAAGCTCTAAGCTTGGGGATGCCCCCGTGGTTCACCCCTGCATATTTTAAGAAGACTCAAGCGTCTAAGCTTGGGGATGCCCAAGGCATCCCCTTCTTCATCGACAACATCATCGGGTTCCTCCCCGAAACTATATTTTTATTCAATCACATCTTGTGTTCTTTACTTGGAGCGTCGGTTTGTTTTCGTTTTTGTTTTTGTTTGAATAAAATGGATCCTAGCATTCACTTTGTGGGAGAGAGACACGCTCCGCTGTTGCATATGGACAAATATGTCCTTAGGCTTTACTCATAATGTTCAAGGCGAAGTTTCTTCTTCGTTAAATTGTTATATGGTTGGAATTGGAAAATGCTACATGTAGTAATTCTAAAATGTCTTGGATAATGTGATACTTGGCAATTGTTGTGCTCATGTTTAAGCTCTTGCATCATATACTTTGCACCTATTAGTGAAGAAATACATAGAGCTTGCTAAAATTTGGTTTGCATAATTGGTCTCTCTAAGGTCTAGATAATTTCTAGTATTGAGTTTGAACAACAAGGAAGACGGTGTAAAGTCTTATAATGCTTACAATATGTTTATATGTGAGTCTTGCTGCACCATTTTATACTTGAGTTTGCTTTAAATAACCTTGCTAGCCTAAACCTTGTATCGAGAGGGAATACTTCTCATGCATCCAAAATCCTTGAGCCAACCACTACGCCATTTGTGTCCACCATACCTACCTACTACATGGTATTTCTCCACCATTCCAAAGTAAATTGCTTGAGTGCTACCTTTGAACATTTCAAAAGTTATCACCTCTGATTTGTGTCAATGTTTTATAGCTCATGAGGAAGTATGTGGTGTTTATCTTTCAATCTTGTTGGGCAACTTTCACCAATGGACTAGTGGCTTCATCTGCTTATCCAATAATTTTGCAAAAAGAGCCGGCAATGGGATTCCCAGTCCCAAATTAATTAACAAAAATAGACACTCCTCCATGGTATGTGATTGTTGGACGGCACCCGAAGGATTCGGTTAGCCATGGCTTGAGAAAGCAAAGGTGGGGAGGAGTGTCATCATAATAAAACTAAAATAAAAGGGCACTCCTTCATGGTATGAGATTGTTGGCGGGCACCCGAGGATTCGGTTAGCCATGGTTTGTGAAAGAAAGGTTGGAAGGAGTGCCACCCAAAAATAAAATAAAATGGGAGCCGCTCTTTGAAGGTTTGTCGGGCAAGGGGGTTAGAGTACCCGCTACCATTCGTTGACAACAACAAACACCTCTCAAAACTTTACTTTTATGCTCTCTATATGTTTTCAAAATCAAAGCTCTAGCACAAATATAGCAATCGATGCTTTCCTCTTTGAAGGACCATTCTTTTACTTTATTGTTGAGTCAGTTTACCTATTCTTTCTATCTTAGAAGCAAACACTTGTGTGAACTGTGCATTGATTCCTACATACTTGCATATTGCACTTGTTATATTACTTTATGTTGACAATATCCATGAGATATACATGTTATAAGTTGAAAGCAACCGCTGAAACTTAATCTTCCTTTGTGTTGCTTCAATACCTTTACTTTGATTTATTGCTTTATGAGTTAACTCTTATGCAAGACTTATTGATGCTTGTCTTGAAAGTACTATTCATGAAAAGTCTTTGCTTTATGATTCATTTGTTTACTCATGTCATTACCATTGTTTTGATCGCTGCATTCATTACATATGCTTACAATAGTATGATCAAGGTTATGATGGCATGTCACTTAGAAATTATCTTTGTTATCGTTTTACCTTCTCGGGACGAGCAGAACTAAGCTTGGGGATGCTGATACGTCTCCAACGTATCGATAATTTCTTATGTTCCATGCTACTTTATTGATGATACCTACATGTTTTATACACATTATATGTCATATTTATGCGTTTTCGGAACTAACCTATTAACAAGATGCCGAAGTGCCGGTTCTCGTTTTCTCGCTGTTTTTGGTTTCGTAAATCCTAGTAACGAAATATTCTCGGAATTGGACGAAATCAACGCCCAGGTTCCTATTTTGCCCGAAAGCATCCAGAACACCCGAGAGCCGCCAGAGGGGGGCCCTGTGGGCCCCAGATGATAGGGTGGCGCGGCCAGGGCTGGGCCCGCACCACCCTATGGTGTCACCGCCTCTTCGACCCTCCGAGGCTGCCCTTTCGCCTATATAAAGCCCCTGCGTCGAAAACCCTTACGGGAGGAAGCCACGGTACGCGAAACCTTCCAGAGCCGCCGCCATCGCGAAGCCAAGATCTGGGGGACAGGAGTCTCTGTTCCGGCACGCCGCCGGACGGGGAAGTGCCCCCGGAAGGCTTCTCCATCGACACCGCTGCCATCTCCACCGCCATCTTCATCACCGCTGCTGCTCCCATGAGGAGGGAGTAGTTCTCCATCAAGGCTCGGGGATGTACCGGTAGCTATGTGGTTAATCTCTCTCCTATGTACTTCAATACAATGATCTCATGAGCTGCTTTACATGATTGAGATCCATATGATGAGCTTTGTATCGCTACTAGTTTTGTGCTACTCATGTGATGTTATTAAAGTAGTCTATTCCTCCTCGCATGGTGTAAAGGTGCTAGTGTGTGCACCGTGTGGTTCTTGTCGTAGGCTATGATCATGATCTCTCGTAGATTGTGGAGTTAATTGTCATTATGATAGTATTGATGTGATCTATTCCTCCTTCATAGTGTAATGTGGACGAGTGTGTGCGCTATGTTAGTTCTTGGTTTATTTTGCAATGATCTATTATGCTCTAAGGTTACTTAAACATGAATATCGAATGTTGTGGAGCTTGTTAACTCCGGCATTGAGGGTTCGTGTAATCCTACGCAACGAATGATGTTCATTATCAAACAAGAGTGTATGTAGCACATATGAGAAGAAGTATTAATTATGCGATCAATGTTGAGAGTGTCCACTAGTGAAAGTATGATCCCTAGGCCTTGTTTCCAATACTGAAAACACCGTTTATTTACTCGTTCGTTGCATGTTTACTTGCTGCCATATTTTATTCAGATTGCTATTACCACTCATATACATCCATACTACTTGTATTTCACTATCTCTTCGCCGAACTAGTGCACCTATACATCTGACAAGTGTATTAGGTGTGTTGGGGACACAAGAGACTTCTTGCTTTGTGGCTGCAGGGTTGCATGAGAGGAATATCTTTGACCTCTTCCTCCCTGAGTTCGATAAACCTTGGGTAATCCACTTAAGGGAAACTTGCTGCTGTTCTACAAACCTCTGCTCTTGGAGGCCCAACACTGTCTACAAGAATGGAAGCACCCGTAGACATCACGCCCAGGGTCCTATTTTTGCACGAAGCTTCCAGAAGACCGAGGGGGAAAGGAAGTGGGGCCACGAGGCGCCGCCACACTAGGGCGGCGCGGCCCAGGCCCTGGCCGCGCGGCCCTAGCGTGTGGGGCCCTCGTGTGGACCCCGCGTTGCCCTTCCGCCTACTTAAAGTCTTCGTCGCGAAACCCTCCGTACCGAGAGCCACGATACGGAAAACCTTCCGGAGACGCCGCCGCCGCGAATCCCATCTCGGGGGATTCGGGAGATCGCCTCCGGCACCCTGCCGGAGAGGGGAATCATCTCCCGGAGGACTCTTCATCGCCATGATCGCCTCCGGAGTGATGAGTGAGTAGTTCACCCCTGGACTATGGGTCCATAGCAGTAGCTAGATGGTCGTTTTCTCCTAATTGTGCTTCATTGTTGGATCTTGTGAGCTGCCTAACATGATCAAGATCATCTATCTCGTAATACTATATGTTGTGTTTGTCGGGATCCGATGGATAGAGAATACTATGTTATGGTGATTATCAATCTATTACCTATGTGTTGTTTATGATCTTGCATGCTCTCCGTTATTAGTAGAGGCTCGGCCAAGTTTTTGCTCTTAACTCCAAGAGGGAGTATTTATGCTCGATAGTGGGTTCATGCCTCCATTAAATCTGGGACAGTGACAGAAAGTTCTAAGGTTGTGGATGTGCTGTTGCCACTAGGGATAAAACATTTATGCTATGTCTAAGGATGTAGTTGTTGATTACATTACGCACCATACTTAATGCAATTGTCTGTTGCTTTGCAACTTAATACTCGGAAGGGGTTCGGATGATAATCCGAAGGTGGACTTTTTAGGCATAGATGCATGCTTGGATGGCGGTCTATGTACTTTGTCGTAATGCCCCGATTAAATCTCACTATATTTATCATATCATGTATGTGCATTGTTATGCCCTCTCTATTTGTCAATTGCCCGACTGTAATTTGTTCACCCAACATGCTTTTATCTTATGGGAGAGACACCTCTAGTGAACTGTGGACCCCGGTCCTATTCTTTACATAGCCTACAATCTACTGCAATTGTTCTTTACTATTTTATTCGCAAACAATCATCTTCCACACAATACGGTTAATCCTTTGTTACAGCAAGCCGGTGAGATTGACAACCTCACTGTTTCGTTGGGGCAAAGTACTTTGGTTGTGTTGTGCAGGTTCCACGTTGGCGCCGGAATCCCTGGTGTTGCGCCGCATCATATTTCGCCACCATCAACCTTCAACGTGCTTCTTGGCTCCTACTGGTTCGATTAAACCTTGGTTTCATACTGAGGGAAACTTGCTTCTATACGCATCATACCTTCCACTTGGGGTTCCCAACGGACGTGTACATCTACGCGCATCAATCTCCGCTGTGTTCATCCCGTGATCATCATCACCACCGTTGCTTACTGAGATGATCGGGCCACCCCTTATCACGTGTGACCAAGCAAGTTCGGTAATGCGCAATGTCATGATCTCGCACACCTTCGGATCAATAACCAACATTAGGACCTGGAAATTAGTGATGGTTCCTTTGCTTCACGATATATATGTTGATAACCCGAGACGAGACTCTTAGGTATTCCCATGGATCAACTCTTTGACCACAATACTAGCTAACCTCGTTTCATATATGCATATTGATGATGTCCTATGATCATTATCATATTGTGTCTGTGCAGACGATTAGTTGACATCACAACACTGAGAGGCCCAGATCATATCTCCCATCCGTCAGGAGGAGAAAATCTCATTCTTGAACCTTAAAGCTACCAGTCATACTTTTGGATATACTTGAACCTTAACTTTACATCACCCAGTTCAAAAATGTGTGACAGTTGATAAGATCAAAGCATATCCTCCGATATAAGGTCATTAAATGTTCTCATGGTCTAAGGACTTTCACATAAGACGACACTTAAAGATAAACATATTAACCATGACGAATATGTCTCGCTCATAGCATATTAGTGACTTGGGTCTGTTCGGTACCATTGTTTAGTCAAACAATGTACTCCCACTATTGCTAGCATCCTTATTACAGTAACAATACTCATGATTAGAGAATCTTTAGCATCCAACAATACTAGAGGTAGTCATATTTAGAGGCAAGCGTGGAAAACATCTTTGATGTATCCTGTCCCATGGACAAGACTCACTCAAGACCGCCAAGTCTCCCAAGTGGATCAATGACTTGAGCACGTGCCAAAGAACTTCACCAAGAGGTGAACTCGCTCATATCTTTCATGTTCACAGTCTAGCAAGGGTGTCGAAAGAAAGTGCGTACAAAGGTACTCAGCAAGTTCAAAAGAGAAAAGGCGTTTGATGCACTAGCTACGACCATTGATCAGAAAATCTCAGGTCAATGCATGTTTCGTAAACATTTCTTCAAAACGTTTATTTTATTTTGAAAACTATGCCCGCCAGTCTTCGTAGGTTGACCAGAACTTCACGGAGTTCCTTTCCCGTCGCGTTCATAGTTCCCTTCCCGTCCACACTTCCTTGGTGTGAGGCCCAGTATAAGAACCAAGCCAATAACTGCCTTCTCCGCGACCCCGCATACCCACCCTTTTATAAGTATGTCCTGTCCTTTATCTATAGGTAGACTGATCTAGACATTTGTTCTTACTTGTACCATTAAGGTAGATTGTTCCGAACAATTCTCATGCCCTGACCTATACACTATAGATAGACTAATCCGGACAACCCTTACAATCCATCATAGACCTTTAACAAGTCTGCCCTCTCCTAGACCTATTGGTAGACTGTTCCGGACCAATGTTCTCACCTTTACCAATAGATAGACTGATACAGGCAACTCTTATCACTGATATGTTGATATGCGAGAGGAAAAAGATACATCTGACTTTCCTAGAGCCATTATAGATGTCATGGTTAACGCGAAATGTACGGCGCTAGAATCACTAGACGACATTGGTGATTAGTCCTAGATGAGTAGAACCCTTGCAATGGAACCTCCACCATCAACACATATCATGGTTCCATTGCCAACCACATAGTCATATTCATAATTGGAAAAGTAACATTTTATTTTCAATGCAGGAGTGATAAGTATATTGCTTTGTGAGTAAATTGATAGAAAATAATCAATATGACATGAGCAAGAGTGAACTTGCTTGGTGACTACGAAATAATGCAGTTCGAAGGTTTGGATGGAACCTGGACCTCGGGTTCTGAAAAGAAGCATCATTGTTCGATCAGGATAATGTTATAAAATCCAAATGATACATGTATGAGTGCATTATATTATGTTGAATCCCTTTCTCCAGAGTACTTATTAATTGTTAGATGATTTGGGTTTTATTTGAATATTTATGCCTTAGGCAGTAATTTATAATCACTTAAGATAATTTTTTTATGGTTTTCTTTTAAAAGAAGAATTTAAGCTTAATAGAATTTTCCTTTGGAAAATATTTACCTTAAATGAAAAGGATTTAGAATAATAGAATTTTTTCTCTTTTTGGAAATATTGGATTTAGAAAACATTTAAGTCATTTGAAATTTTCCTTGATTTTTATATCCAAGGAAAATTGCAAATTTGAATTTTCAATTTAAAATTCTTTAATTTGAATTCTCATTGTTTATTGCATCTCATATTTTATTTTCGTTGAGGAATATTTTCTATGAGTTATTCATATTTTTCTTGAAATTTGGAGTTGTTTAGGATTTATTTGCAAATTTTATAGTGTATGTTTTGAATTCACACTTGAATTGATTTAAATCCTAATGGAAATGACCAAAATACCCCCTGGGCCCACTGGTCAGCCCATTAGGGTTGAACCAGACCGGTTCGGTCCGAACCGACCGCGTCGGCCCCCTCACTCTCTCTCTCACGCGCTCGTCCTAATCCTAACCCTTTGGCTCTGGCGATCCCGTGGCGATGGCGTCGCCGCCACAGTCGCCGCCACGCTCCGGCTCACTCCGGCCACCCCCTAGCCACGCCACCGGTCGCGTTTGAATCCCCTTGTGACGCTCTGTCGATCTATCCGAGAGGATTTGCCGATTGCTTCCTCCTTCTCCAGTTCGCCTCCGTGCTGGATCTGGAGACGAATCGCCTCCGGCGATTTGGTGTCTCTAGCGAGATGCAGCCGCCGTCGTCGATGCTCTCGTGTTCCTGGGACTGACCTGGCGCAGGTGATGTTGTGGCATCGCGTGTGCCGTCGTCCCCAGGGTGTTGTGCTTGCGGTGGTTTGGTTCGTCGGCGTAACACCGACGTATACCCTGGATTTGCAGCTGCTGCGGCCACGCGGGCACTACCTCGCCATGTCATGACTTCTGCTTCCAGGCGCAAGTAAGTTTCCCCCTTCTCCTCCATCTCTGTCACCTCTCTGTACACCGCCATGATCTTGTTGTTCATCTCTTCTCTCCTTGCTTCCTGATGATCCTGGGATCATACAGGAATGCCTCTCCTGATTCCCTTTCATCCCCTCCTTACTCTGTGGCCTGCTCTGACCAGACTTTCCGTTACTGGCCACTGGCCAAGCGTGTGCTGCTGTTGTGCTACTCCATTGCTACTGCTGATGCTGCTCCATTCTACTGCTACTATGCTCCATTGCTACTGCTGCTATGTATATTAGTTGTTTCTCTTGCTTTGCAATGCACTGGTGTTCCTATACACACCAGTTATTGGTTCTGGCATGCTATGATTCATATATATCCTTGTTTGATATGTTGAATTGCTCCTATGGATCCTTCTGGAGCCTGTGCTACTCTTGGTTGCCTTGTGATCCTATAGCTAGGCTCTATGATTTGTTTGGCTGCTACTCTAGCCATTGGCTAAGCCTCCCAGCTTTTGCTGGTTTCCAATTGGTTCACCTGTGATGCCTACTGGTGTGTGATCATCTATATGAATGCCTTGTGATGCTACTGGTGCTTTACCAATGACTTAAGTGCATACTTTGTGAATGATTAAGCTTCCTGTGCTTGCAGTATCACTTGGTAAAATGGTTTTGGTAGCCTGGTGTGCTTTACTGAAGCAATTGCTTCAGTAAACCTCGTGTGCATGTCATGATATTGCTATTTGTTAATTTCTGTTAGTTATAACTGATGAACCATGTGTTGGTAATGATTCATTTGCTTTAACAGTTGCTTATATGGATTCCAGTATACTTTGGAATGAATTTGCTTGTCTAAACCATCATGGTAATGAAGGCAAACTTGCATGTGTGGCTAGTTTGCATGATAGGCTTGTACTGTGACCTCAGTAGCTTGCTACTGAATCTGGTTGCATCTTATTTGGCTATCTGGTGGGTTTTATGAAAAGATAAAAAAATATCCACAGCTGGGAATCATTTATATGAATGCCATGTGGATACTTTTGATGAAAACTGAGTTGATCTGATGGTTTAATACACGAAATGGTGCTAGGTAATTAGTTGGTCACTGTTCTAGTTGTTCTAGTGTCTTGGATGGCCAGTAGTAGATCTACTCATGCATATCCAGTACCTAGATCCCTAGTTCTTGGTCTGGCCTCTTCCAAGTGATGACATACCCTGTGGAGCATCTGCTCCACAGCAAGTGTGTGTATGAGCATGCTTATGATGGATTTGATCATGAGATCAATTCAGATATATGATTTATACCTTGTTTCAGCTCCTAGATGGTTACTTTGTGTTGGTGCAGTACTTATGGATTGTTGATTTGATCAACAGCCCCTCACCTCCTAGCTCCTGGATGGTTTTGCCTTTGGTCACCATGATCTATGGATGGTTTGGTTTGGTTTTGGGTTGATTTACTGAATGATCTATGAGAATACACTACTGGTGTGTTCTTGAGCTGTTCTTGTTGTTCTGAATGATTCAACTCTATCTCTAAACCACTGTGCTATATATAGCACAGGGAGTTGCTCTCCTTGGTCGACAACACTAGTGTGGTTGTGTGCTGTGCTGTCCATTCCTTGCTTCACCTTGCTCATGAAGGAGAAAAGATCTTGAGCCTCCCTTTAGCTTTGGTTGGGACTTGATCCCCCTGCCAAGGCTTATTTGATGATTTTCTGTTTATTTTTACTAGCCAAGTGGAAATGACACTTGTTACTGGACAAATCATTCTATTTGTTGCTCTTATGCAGGTTTCAAGTTGGACAAGGCTTGGAGAAGATCAAATGAAAATTTGATGAAGATTTTAGCATAGGAACAATTCATTGATGTAATCTTCCATTTTCTTTCTTATTTCTATTTTATTATATTCCATTTATTGTAATATAAAAAATTCTGTGATGAAAAAGTAATGTGTGTGTGCAATCAATAAAACTCAAGGTTTTGTTTATGAGCTTTTATATATTTTTGATATTCCTTTATGAATTATTTGTGTAAGTATGATATGATTTTGAATTATGAATTCATAATTCATTTATATATTGGTTACTTTATACTTCTATTGTTTGAATTCAAATATGAAATGCCAAATCAAAATTCCCTCCTAAAACCCTAGGTTTATCATGTCGAAATTCATAGCACTCACATTGCTATAACCCTAATAGCAACGAGAGAGAAACCTCGACCCCTCTTAGGTTTTATGCAATAAGGCGCGAAAATTTCCCCCGTTTTACGATGAAATGCACATCCCATTTGTAAATCTACCCCTCGTTTGTCCTAAGTGCTGGGACATTACAACATCTTTCAGCTGCTTGGCTTTGATGGCTTCACATAGTCTTGGCATCGTCACATTATTGTAGACGATCCTATCTCCATTGATGCAGAGGTAAAAAAAACGACTACCAAAACCTTAGCATAATCTATTGAAAATATTACATTTTACTTTTAATTAAAAATGCCACACATAGATTGAGTTCTCCACCTCTTCTAAGAGCATTCCCACTCGTCTCCCCGACGAGGCCCCCGAGCGACGTATTTTCCATCCGGACGGCGAAATTCGGCCCAGTCGCGCCCCCGGTTCCTCGTTTTCGTTCGGATTTGGCCCTTCATCCATCCGGCGAGCCCACGCCAACCCCGGTTCCCCGGGGATCTATCGGGGAGTCCGGACAAGTGAAAAGCGGGGAAGGGCCCGCTCTGTCGGTGACTGGACACACGAACCCCACCGCCACCTCGCTCAAAATCTCCCCCACCCCTCGTATCTCTCTCGCCGCCGTCACCACCCCGCCAGCTTGTTGCCCAGATTCCGCCGCCCCTCCTTCCCCATCTGCCTATATTCCGCCGTCTTTCGACGACGGCCTATCCGGGCTCGCTCCTCCGCCGGCTCTGTTTTTCGACGACGGCCTACTCCTCGTCGTTTGCGGCTCGGGTTGCCTCGACCACGCCCGTCGGTGTTCGTCCATTTGCCTCGCCGGCCATGGACTCGGACGAAGAGGAGGAGCAGATGTTCGTCGAGCTTATGCGAGAAAAGATGGCGGCCCGCTGCCCAAGACGAGGAGTACATGCTGATCCTCGGTTGCTTATCAAGCCTGTACACCGGGGTGGCAACTGGTCGACGTGGTGGGTCGGCACCACGTCGCCGGAAGTGCAAGCCGAGACAGCGAATGGAGGGTTACTGCATGTTGTACGCCGACTACTTCGCCGACAATCCATTGCACGGTGAGACTATTTTCAGGCGTCGTTTCAGGATGAGCAGAAAGCTATTTCTGTAAATTGTGTATGCCAACTAGTCTGTATTAATTTGTTTTCAAAACTTGTGAAATTGTGTGCTTCATTTGTTTCAGCACTTGTTAAACATTGTACTGGTTATCGCCGAATTTGTTTCAGCAATTTTCTGACTCTTGCTCGCCGAACTTGTTAAATTTTATGTCGAATTTGTTTAAAATATGTCAAATGGTCGAGGTTGGGGGTTTCCTGCCGGGGGACGGCTGGAACTTCGGCGCTCCCCATGCCAAATTTTCCTCCAATCCGGACGAAAATTTCGCCAGATTTAGATGTGGAGAGCGCCAACGAGTGCAGATGCTCTAACATCGGCGAGCCGAGCCGGAGAAGCGGAAACCTATCTAGGGAAGAGGCTTGGCTTAGTTTTTTTTAAAGCGGCTGCTGTCTTCCACAAGTTTGCCGGGCTTGATTGGGCATGATTCATGCAAATCACACACATACCCGCATGGCTGTTCAACACGACCAAATTCAGCTCCAGGTCCCTGACTGAAACTCGTGTTTCCTTGTGGTCGTTGGCCCTAACCCGACCGGCGTGCTCAAAAAAATATTCTAACACGAGCTCGTCTCGAAACGAAATCTTTGCACTGCCCCATTGTCTCTGGTCCGCCGCGCGTATAATACGTTGTACATGTACTCCAATTACTTTCTTTCTTTAATTTCGCTAGACAAAAATCAATGATGACCTGACCAACTCATTGGCAGCTAGCCAGCCAGCAGTACAGACTTTGGCAGCGATCGCGAATTATCACGAATTTGTGTACACATTTCAGTGGCTGTTTACAGCTAATTCCAAGAAAGCGGCCGCCGCACAGCGCTTAGAATAGCTAAGAAACATGCCAAAAAACATAAATTAACATGATTTCTTTTCCTGAATAATAATAGCAGCTTAACAAAAGGAGTAGCGAAATTGCTGGTCCAGGTGGCCTGCCTGCCTGGCGTCCGTGCTCCAATGATTGGCCGAGCTGCCTAAATTAGAGCCCTGAATCACGAAAGGCGTTTGGCAGGCTAGCCTCCGGAATGGACGGCCCAGATGCAGCCCGATTTCACCGCCTGGATTCAGCCCGTTTCTACCGGAGTCAACGCCGCCGCAAACGGCCACCAAGATTCCGTGAACTTGGTTTGATATTTTTTTTACCGCAGCAGCTTGGCTAGGGGTACACACAAAGAGGACCCCCGGGTTCTGCTTGCAGTTACACAACTACTCTTGGTGTATGCCATCGAAAATTTCTGATTTTGTATTTTGTTACTGCGGCATTCTACCGGAAAGCGGTAAAATTGAGGTTATGTTTAACATTTGCGAATTTTGTATTTAACATTTAGCCAAACAAAAGGACGAATACAATTAATTAGGTAGGCTTAATAATTTCTCCGTACCAAGGTTAGTGAGACGGTAACACACACACAATGACCACGCTCGGTGTAATTATGATGATACCTCACACGCACACATTATATATTGACATGTAATTATGATACCTCAAGAGTGTATATATTTCGGACATAATGTTGTACGGTCTAGTACATTGATCGTATATATTGGAAGCAAGGCGGCAAAATCTTTTTACGCATAATATTTGCGAATTTGATTCACTTGTTGATTTAGCTAACTGAAAGGACGAATACAATTTATTCAGTAGGTTTAATTCCTCCGTACCACCACGATCAGTGCGAGGGTAACGCCAACACAATGATGACGCTTGGTGTAAATGATATCTCGCACACAATATATTTTGGAGAAAAATGAGCGGTCCAGGACATTACATTGATTAGAAATAACATGAGTATATTAGTGAGTGTATATTTAACGGTTGTCGTGATATTTATTATTTTTAAAAGGTTGTGGCATATTCATACGGTTTGAGTACATTATAGTGTTATAGGTAAATCTACATTTTACATATTTTATGGACTTTTTTTATAATGGGTGACACCTAGCAGGACAATAAACCCTCTCCAAATAAAAAAATAAGTAAAGAAAATTACAGGGGGTGGAAACTCCAGAAGACCTCGATCAATCATCTGCGATTACAGCGACAAATACTGCAGCGAGAGGGAGAGAATCCAAAGCCCTCCTTTGGGTTTGTCTCTTCCCCTCTCTCCTCCCTTCTCCCACCCACCCCTGCTCCCCTCCTCCTCTGCGGGTGTGTTGTGGAGGGGAGGAAGAGCAAGAACCAAGAGCTGCTGCCAACGCCGCACAGCCTGGGCTCTCCGATCATTGATTGCCCATCTATTACCTTCCTCTTCTGTGATATACAATCCCATCTATCCCTTATATATATCTCCTCCTGGTTCTTGCTAATCTCTCCTCTTTTTAGATTTCGGGGCTTCAGGATAGCCCCTTCTTTGTGCCGTAGCTTTGCTAAGTAGTTGCTGTTCTTGGGTTTCTTAGTTGCTTTGGCTCTCCGATTTTCTGGGTCCACGGTTTCTTTGTCCTTCCACCAAATCTTGCAATCTTGTTTGAGTTATTCTGGGCTGTTTTTTCGCCGTCATGGACGATAGGATTCCGCCTCCTTCTCACTTGCAGTATTCACCCTCTCCTGTCCATCATTCTTCGCCTCATCATCACCACCTCAATTCCATGAGGTATTCTGCCTCTGACAGAGAAAGGTGAGGTCCCCGCTTCGCTATTTCATCGCTCCAGTTTGGTTTTGGTTTTTTGATCCAGCCTTTTGGGAATCTTTCGTGGAGTACGAGATTTGATGCTGGCTGTGGAGATTTCTGCCTAATTACTCCGGTCTTCATGAAGTGCTGAGGTTGTGATGGAGGAGTGATGTGCGGAAATAGGGATTTCGATGATTGCTCCCTGCCGATAGATTTATGTTGGGATTGTTCATGTAAATTCGTCTGTAATAAGCTGGTCATTATATTGATAAAGTCATGTATAATTTTTTATATCTTGCTGGGTCTTGTTGTATAAATCTAATCAAAGTTCTAGTTTTTACCGTGTCTTGGTTGACTTCTAGTTATTCTGGATGCCTCAAATTATGCTTCTACTTTCTGTAATACAAAACTAATCTCTTATGTGAAGGATAGAGTTAGAGTGGCTTGTGTAATACTAATGAACTTGTTTCTTTGGCAGATATCTGGCTGAGTTGCTTGCTGAGAGGCAGAAATTAGCCCCATTTGTTCAAGTTCTTCCCTTCTGTACCAGGCTCTTGAACCAAGGTTTAATTTTCTTTCAGGCATTACTGTAATTTTACATGTTTATATGCTCTTTAACAATGTAGCTACTATGTGTTGTTAATAATGCAGTAGATTCAGTCATTGAGTTGCTATCATTGATTGCTAAATTTAGGTTAACTTACTTTACCCTAAGTGTTGGGTTATCGACTGTTGGTATTAGTTATAAGTTGCTATGGCATTGGGACAATCTTTGTGGATATATGGCACTCTCCCCGTCGGGAAAAATATTGGTATCATTATCATTTATTAGTCGGAGTTAAACTAGATCTTCTGTTAATACGTTTCTCATACATCTAATATACCGGTAAGATTAACAACAAGGTAGTAGCTTGTCCAGTTCTATTAATAACTTTGCCCTCGTAACTCTGTCTCGTAACGGACTTCACACTTTGGAATTGATGCTTTCTTATATTGATCACGAATATCTATTTTAAGTATGGTCACCATGCAGCTTATTCCTTTTCTTTAACTGTGTGAAGTGACAACTTGCTATCTCGTTTCTGCCATAATTCAAGGCATTAGACATTTTTGTAGATAATAACGCCTACTGCCTTTTTCCAAATTTAGCGCAGCACAAATAGTATTACTGTCTTTGCTTTGCTATAGCATATTAAAATCCATACCCAGTTACTGCCTCATCATCACCATGTTTGTTTAATGCAGAGATTTTACGGGCATCTTCTATGCCACCTAACCATAATTTTGTTGATGCCGAGAGAATCGAGCATGGTAGCCCATTAAGGTTACCTGGCCACCCAGTGAATGGTCAGCCAATGGATCTGGAGGGATGGCCAGGAAGGCAAACAGAGGTAATGTAGATTCCGGCAATCGCTGGTTATCATGGGGACTTAATTGTTACGTTGTAATTGCATTTAAATAGGATGCGTAGCCTGTTACAAAAAGGAATGTCTATGAATTGTGGATCTATGCATACCCTGTTGTCAATTTTGTGCATAACATTGCACTTGTTTTCTGCAATTTAATATACCAGTGTAGTATCATTAAGCATGTGGTTCGATAGCCTGAATTTTGTTAATTGAAGACATGAATATTAGTTCTCCAGTTTGACTTCTCATCTGTTCCTGACAACCACAAAAAATCTTACGCTATTTATTTGCTGCCTCGTAGTTACTTAATTGAGATTACCCTTGCAACGGTTTTTGTCAAGGACATTTATATTCCATCTTGCTATGTTAGCAACTTTTCTTAATCTTATTTTGTAAAAAATATAACCTCTCTTTTTTCTTCAGCATATGGGAGTTCTGCAAGCATCACCAATGAGCTGGAATGGTGCTCCACCACATTCTGGTACCCCTGTTGTCAAGAAACTCGTGAGGCTAGATGTACCTGTGGACAAGTATCCTAACGTACGCGTGGATTTCCTTACTGCGTTTTGCAACTTTATTTAGTGTGCTATGTCATGTCATGAATAACGTACGCTCTTCTGTTTATTACTAGTTCAACTTTGTTGGCCGTTTATTGGGGCCACGAGGAAACTCCCTGAAACGAGTTGAAGCTACGACCCAGTGTAGGGTTTATATTCGTGGACGTGGTTCAGTAAAAGATTCTGTGAAGGTAACTAAGCACACTATCATGTACTGCTGTCCACTTCCTGATTTTAGTAACTTTGCTTCATTAAAACCATTAGACGCTTTTTGGATATGCTGATGTACCATGTCTTACTCTTATAATTATCATGTGGAATTAAAATTACATATGTCCCCTCGTGGTTAAATTTGCTTATATATTACTAGTATATCACTAATACCATAAACAACCGAAAATAGGCTGGCCTGATTGATACACAATGATTGCCGCAATATCTGAATCTCATATTATGTTGACAAGGCCAGAACTGATAATGCTGTTAAGGTTGAATATTCTGCTTTTCAAATTCAATATCAGCTACTTTGACTTATCTTTAGTATCATAGGATTCAATCTATGTTCATTGAGATTGCGATATCTATTTAGAAGTTACTGTTGTGTTGCCTGCATCCACAGATATTTCATCATACAAACTCTATTGCTCAATATATCTCCTGCCTTTGTGAGATGGCACAGCCGCACAGGCTACCTATAACACACAGTTCAACTGTCATGAAGTACTGCCGCTCTAGCTTTCTGTTGCCGCTTAGCCTTCATTATTTGGATCTTGTCTTTATTGACCCAGTGTATCTTGTTATTCACTGGATAATGATGACATCTATGTTCTATCTATCAATGTTATGATTCAAAGAACTGGCCCTGTTATCTAAGCCTTTAAGGTTGTGGGCTCAGGGCTGTAAGACAATCTAGGGAATGTCCTTGCATCGTTTAAGTCCCTACTTCACAAATTGAGTTTTACAGTCATGAGCTTCTAGCACAGCATATTACTCTGATGCTAGTTATTTTAGATGCAAAAAATAAGCTTTTCAAATCTGATATCTCATTGCTCTGATGCAAACATAAGCTTTTGAAATTGTGTCGGTGCTACTGTGTTACCTTCGGACACTAAAAGATATCAGCCTTGCTCTTTACCTGTAGGCTTTGACAATGAACTTTACTTCTGTTTATGTGTTGCATAATACACTACTCTTGAATTGTTGATGCATGTAGCTTCATTTCTGTTATTTCGCACCCCCTAGCGAGACAAAATCCTTACTGAATGTATTAATTATTATTGTAATGTAGGAAGAGAAGCTGAGAGATAAGCCTGGGTATGAGCACCTCAACGAGGCACTGCATGTGCTTGTGGAAGCAGAGTTTCCAGCTGATATTATTGATTCGCGTCTAAACCAGGCTGTGACCATCCTAGAAGATCTTCTCAAGCCAATTGTAAGCGCATCTATTTCCTCTTGTCCTTCCATTGACTTTACAGCTTCAAATATGCTGTTGCTAACTAGTGGTATCACCAGGACGAGTCCATGGACTACTACAAGAAGCAGCAGCTGAGAGAGCTGGCCATTCTAAATGGCACTCTGAGAGAGGAGAGCCCAAGCCCCCACCTTAGCCCCAGTGTCTCCCCATTCAACTCAACTGGCATGAAGCGTGCGAAAACGGGTCGGTGATCCGGAGTTGGTCTCTGATAGAAAAAAAAAAAAACTGGTCGCGATTCGATGATGTGTGATGAGAAGCTGATGCTGTACTGCTGGAGATGATTGGTGTCGCATACGCTGGGATGATCATCAGTGCTGGCCTATGCCTGTCATGATCTGCGCACTTTACCAACCGTATGAGTGAAAGACGGTCCGTGGGTGGTGAATGATGATGGTCTCGGCGGGGTTGATGTTTGACGCTGTTCCAATTATTTATTCTTTGTGCAATCTGACCTTTGAGAAATATTAACATTAATTATTGGTTTGGGCAAGTTTAACAAGGCCAGTTGGCCAAAGCTGGGATTCGTCCAAGTGTCGGACAATAATTAGTCGGTCGGTCAGGTATTGTTTATGCCTGGAAGAAAATAGCTGTATTATCATAATGCTGTGTCAAGTGCTGATGCTTTTGTGTGTGCGTGTGCCAGTGGTACGAGACAACCAGACAAAGCATTGCTGGGAGACAGGCAAGCTCTGTTAATGATGATCATTTGCATTCATATTTTTCTCTTTCCTTGTCTCTTTCTCCAGCACTCTTGTGTTGCAAAGTGCAAAGCTGCATATGTTCAGAAATATAGTAGTTCCTAGGAAATACAGTATGTAGGAATTTTTTCTCTATCTTTAGATTGCTCAAGTGAAATCCTATCTTTATTAGTATTAGACTTGCATGCCAGAAATTGCAGTATATTTGTATCGAAGTTGATGATCAAATTTGCATATGGGAGGTCGTTCCTGAAATCAAGTAACTCTCAGTTGTTAAATTGAGCCAGTCACCATCACTCTTTGGGGGTAGCTTGCATGTTAGCACCATGTGCCAAAGTGGCCATGTGATGCATGCGAACTTGAATAAGTTGCACGGTGTCGCTGCGGGCAAAGGTGACTCATTGTCATGTGCACGTTGGCAGCCTAGGTTTCGGCCAATAAAAGTGCCGGCCAGGGCCACTGCGGCCGATCTGGCATCACCACCGGACACCGGAGAGAAAAGGACCTCAATCATTTTGCACAGCTTTTGCTAGAGCAGCTTCGCATGAGACGTCAGGGCGCTAGATTTACCTGCCCCTGATGCTACCTTTCCTTTGTGGTCCTTCCATGGAGAAAGTTCGAATCAAGAAGAAGAATAGTACTGTAGTTTTTTTCTTCTAGGTCTCGTCAGTGGTCAGTCAGTCTATTCTACTCCGGACACTGATTGATCGATCGCGTTGAATACCCAAGCGTATTAAGAACTCAGAATTGTGTAGTATACTGCAAGGTCTCCATTTTCTTAATCTTCCCATGGTACAGGAGAGATTTGACGAAAAGATACTGATAAAAAGAAAACACTACTAATAGCATTTCATTTTCATCTGACGTAGTATGAGAGAACGTTTGGTGTAGCACTGTGGAGGAACACAGATCTTGTTGAACAATGATGCCCAAGAAAAAAGAAAAACAGGAACGACTTACAAGGAGGCAAGGTAGACTAAATAATGGTGGCATGCTTAAGACGAGATAACGAAAGATTTGAGGCGACACCGTGTGCAAGACGAGTATTTCAATGCGCAACAGCGTTCTACAGATGAACATTATACTATAGACAGCGACCCTGCGAAGGATACTACAATGCGGAACGAGCGTCGCGTTCAATCACATGATGGTTGCATCCTGGCACATGCTTCACGAATTGATCCTTCCAGGCTCCACGATAGTAGTTTTTTTTTACTTGGATGGCACCGGGGGTAGAATATTGACAAAGCAAGAGAAACTCTGGAAACAATCGCTGCAAGATCAAACAAGCGAGTGGTCATTTCAGGTTCCACATAGGCATGGAACATCGCCTTGAGCTTCTGGATATATGATATTACCAACCTGTCCGTTCCTTCATGTGCTGCTTAGTCTACATCCGCCTCCACTTGTCGATCTCCTTCGTCGTCGCTTTGATCAGCTTCCTAGTGCTCTCCATCACCTCGTCAAACAGGATATCAAACTCTTGACTGCATAGGTTTTTTTCCACATAATAGTGTTAGGAGGATGGGATAACATGTGCCAGTAAATTATCATGTAGGAAGAATACAAATACAAGAATCATAATCCTTAACTGCCCAGTTTCTTTTACAGAGTTGTGTTAGCAGTATTATAAGATAACATGTTCTAGTAAATTATCATGAAGGAAGAATACGCTACAAGTATATTGACGCCTTAACCATAGGTAGCCTTCAACAAAATTTACCGAAGTTCCAATCAAGTGTAGGAACCATATTTTGACACTCTAACATGTATGAGCATATTCAAGGTCAAACCGACCACTTCTATGTATGTAAGCATGTCAAACAGTAGGAAAACGCCAAATGGAGCCATCTTGCAGTTTTGCAATAATATAAATTAGAGTAACTGCGCATAAGCAACATTCAAGGTCAAACACGGCCCATCTAGGATGTAAGCATGTTGAACCATAGGAGAAGCCCAAATGGAGCCATCTTGCATTGGTAAAAAGCATAGAGTAATTGCTTACTCGTAAGGAAGACTCCTGGAGTTCTGAAATGATCTCCTGATGTTTGAATATTTCCCATTCTCATCATACGCCATTCCCTTTCCAAAACCATAACCAAAACCTATTCCTATTCCACATCCAGCACCAGCTCCGAAGCCCAGCTGTAAGCCAGGGAATCCAGCTCCAATTCCTGCACCTGTTCAGCAACATAAGAAATGAGATAAGAACAGACAAGATAACATGATGTTAAAAAAAAGTCTACAGTCAGCATATGCAGGAACCAGATGTTTTATTGTGTTCACCGTCACCGGCTTAAATGATTTTGCCCTTCTAGATGGTATTCTATCTGTATGAACTGTAAAGTACTTAGAAGCCAACACCAGCAGACCATCTTATATATATTTTGTTAGGGCACCTTACAATTAACACAAGTGATTATAGTGGGAGGACAAATCAGAGCAGCCACATGGAACAAGATTCACAGAGTTGCAGATTTGTATCAAGGGGGAGCAAAGTTATAGGATGCAAGGAAAGGCATAATCTAATACAGTGCAGATGAGCTCAAACACACATGTGAATATCTGACGACCTTATCCTTGAATTAGCAAAAAGAGTGTCACTAGAGCGATCTGGATTGGCAATACTTGTTTTAGTTTTCCAGACTACGGAAAGTTATATGAGCAGCTGTCTCCTTTTCAAGATGGCTACTGGGTTTTGCACAACAAACCTTTTTGTCCCTGGCAATCTCCCCTTATCAGGTGTCTTTGCTCTCAGATGGCTACATTCTACATTAGAACAGACTGTCGCCAGATACACTATACCAGTCATATTATGATTCCTGAGTCTTGACTGCAACTTCCTCTTTAGGTAACCATCAAAATGACAAAAATCTTTACATTAGCGAACCACTCTTCCCAAACTGATCATGATATTTTTTTATTTTTTTCTAACGGAGGCAAAAGCTTTTGCCTCATCTCATTAATTAAGGAGAAGTTTTAGAGAGATCATGATATTTTCATTCCCATAAATATATTGTGTGGGTGTTTTGTCCAGAAAAGATAAATATATCATCCACAGAATCACAAATCAGCCAAGCGGTCACTTCCACTGTATTAAATCATTTTCAAATGAACCGAACCAAACCTGTATGAAAATTTGGGGATACAGGTTTTCACAGGAATTCCACAGTGACGGAATCATCCAGAGTCCAATAGTTCATACATGCCTAAATTACTGAACCTGAACCCAACAGACCTACAGTCTTACGAGTCCAGCAGTTGCTGATAACATGCAGCCGATTAGAAGTGCAGGATATGTTCAAACAAGCAAGAGTCTCGAATCGAATTTCCCATTGTTCGAACTGCCTAGCCTGATCCTGACGGTGACGGCACCAAATATCCAAACTGAACAGCCGGCCAGGGCCAGCAGCCTACCCGCAAAACGAACCTAGTCGGTGGCAAACATCTACTCCGCCGATTCAGTCCAGGCTGACGGAGAGGAGGCGGAAGAAGAGGCACAAGATTATCCTAAACTGGTGAGGCACGTACCGCCGAGGATGCCGACTCCGACGCCGACGCCGCAGCCGGCGCCGATGCCGAAGGAGGGGCCGAGCTTGCCGAGCGCGTCCGACCTCACCGCCGGAAGGCCCCACCTCGACGACCCCCTCCTGCCGCCGAACGCCATCTCCCTGCGCGTTCAGAAGGTTCAGGAGAGTTCGAGATTTCTCTCTCGGTGAGGGGCTGGGAGCAGGTGGGAGGAGGGGACGGAGACGAGAGTGACGGGTCCGTTTGGCCGCGCCTAGCCACCCGATCAGCCTCGTGATTCGTGCATGCCCCGGGTTTATAAATCCCCTGTTTTCCTCGCTTTTCAAACTGCCAGTTCAGGCTTCAGAGTTCAACCTGTCCGTGTATCCAAACATTTTTTTTAAAACAAGACAGAAGCTTTGCCTCATCTATTGATTAAGCAGAAAGTGTACAGTTTTTAGGAGAAAATCGGACGAAAAAAACCATACACCAAGACACCATGAGGCCAAGCCCAAACGAGCCCACTCAAACCCACTACTGATATAAAGCAGACGACACAATCACCAAGACTAGCTTGCCATCTAATCAAGCCGGAGAGAAGACGTCGTGCCTACTATGGGAGGAGCAGACAACTCCAACATAGCTGAAGAAGACGAACCTCTCAGAGAACTGCGCCAAAAACGACCTTGTCGCCCTCGCGACACAAAGTCGATGTCCTCAACACTGTCAAGATGATGAACATTCGAAGCCGCCGCTCCGACATACCGTTGCTCCGTTGCGTCCTACGCGTCCACCAAGACCACCACCTTCCGGGGCTGCCGCCGCGACGTACCACCGCTCGCTCCCGAGCTGCAACGCCGCACGAACCGTCCACCCGCAACCCAAGCTGCACAGGGCAAACGGCCGCAGACCACGGGCATCACACCAACTCATCCGGGGCCGCCGCCCCGACATAACGTTTTCGACCGTCCCCACCAGGACGAGTCCGACCGAGCCGACTACCCTGCCGTCCACACGGCCAGGGTCGCCACCCAAGCCGTGGCAAGCCGCATCCACACACCATAGAGATGTTGCCGCACCGCCTTCCGGGGCCACCGCCCGGCTCACAGCCACCTACCCGAGGCCGCCGCCTCGGCATCCTCCAAAGCAGATGGCAAGGCAACACAACCCTACAAATAAGCCACCCTCACCGAGTGAAGGTCATGCCCTCCAAAGATGATGCCTCCAAGAAGGGAAGCGACGAGATCGCCGTCGTCGCCCGCTCCGGCCGAGGCAAGAGCTTGGGTTTTCACCCGGAGAGCATGAAGCCCTTGAAGCTAGGAGAGGTAGGAGCTCCACGACAATGCCTTCAAGAAGGGGAACGGCGCCTCGGGGCGTCGCCATCGCCGGCACCGACCAAGTCGGGCTGAGCTTTCATCCGGAGCAAGCCCCCTCCCGTCGAGGCCTCCTATACCGACAGGGCAGCCATAGGCCAGCCTGCATACCATCCGCGTCGACCACCTCACCCACCAACACTCCACCACTGCCCGGGGCCGCCGCCCCGGCACCCACCAGAACCCATCTGCAGCAGCTAGCAGCACCTTGCCGTGGCCAGACCACCTCCATCCCTCATCCCCCATCACCACCACGGCCGCCACACCCGCCTCGGCCGCCGCCGCTGCCCGGGGTCACCGCCCCGGCACACCACCACCACCCAGCTGCAGCATCAAGCCTGCAGCACCTCCACGGCCAGGGGCCTGCGCCGGCCAGCCGCAGCGCCGCCACGACCACCCGCGCCCCGAACTGGCCCACCCGGCCCAGATCCAGCGCGGCCGCCGGAACCGCACGCCCCCACGCGCCGCTGCGGCCAGAAGCGCCGCCGCACGCTGCCACGCCCGCAGCCCGCCGCCCTGAGCCGCGCCCGAGCGAGCTCCTTCTCGCCAGGGACGCGGGAGGGGAAGAAGCGCCCCGCCGCCACCTTCCTCGGGGTGCGCGCGGCTTTGCCGGCCCCCCTCCGGCAGCGGCGAGGCAAGGAAGGGAGGAGGTGGGGGCCTGAGGCGGCGGCGGCTAGGGTTCCCCCTGGTCGCCAGAGGAGGGCAACGCAAGGGGGAGGTGGAGGAAATTTTCTTAATGACAATTCCATCCAAACATTTGGTGTTAGCATGGAAATATGGAATCATGAATCATGAAGCAAGAATCTTCATATCGATCTGAAGATTCAGAACAGCTTTTCCATAAACATTCATATGATGGTGATCCTGAAAAGTCTACATCAGTCAGCCATACATCAGAATCTTCATATCGATCTGTAGGCACAGCGGAGCTTGTTGAAGAAATCACGGCCACCCAGGACTAAAGATTTTCAACAACTACACAAACGCGGAAGGTTGCAGACAATGCCTGAAACATGTACACAGGTTACTGGGCAAACTGCTCTTGCTTATTATGTTAATGGTGTTTACACCTTTGCCAACAGCAACTATAATCTGCCCGGTTGGGGGGCATCAGAAAGAATGGGAAACATGTTGTTTATAGCAGGATGGTTGCTCAATCAAAAGGCAACTCCTGTTTACATCAATTACAACACTATGATGGCGCGCTAGATCTCTGCTCCTCGTATCCTCAGCAGAATCTTAAATATATCACAGGAAAATTGGTTAAAATGACTGGGGGTGTGAGTGGGCGACATTTTACATGATATACGGTGTTGGTAAGGTTAATTACAAGCTAACGATCCTTGACAGCATGTACGCATCTTCGACCTCCGCCTCGTTAGTTTCCTGTACATCAAAGCAGATATTACAGGAAGTGGTGCAAAATAGTTGTGGGTTGTTTCTGCTTTTATATGTGTGTTTGGTCTAGAAGATTCCGGTGTTCATAGCATGCGATAGTAATGTAAGTTTCAGTGTTACAGCGATTAAGGACCATACCGGTGAATTCAGGCTGTTACTTCTTGTTATGTACCGCCCCAATGCACCGTCCCCTCGAAGAATTTTAGCCCCGCACCCAGGCCTATCAACAGAACCGATGGCCTCCTCATCCACCACAACAGCATCTACTCGCTCATCTCCAGCTTTCTCATCTGGGATCTGTTCGTGAAGAATGTCAGAATGTACGCCTCAATTCTGCATCATTATTACAGAACAATGCAAAGCATACCTCATACATGGCCTCCAATAAGAAGTTCTCTAAGATAGCTCTTAGACCACGTGCGCCTGTATTTCTGACTATGGCCTTCTTTGCTATTATTCTCAGAGCACCATCAGTAAAGTGCAGCTTAACCTGAGAACCAACAAAACTAGAGATTATAAATACTGCAAACAAGAGTCTATTATCACAATAAGTTTTTGTGGCCTCACATTGTTCAGGCTGAACATTTTCCTGTATTGCCTCGAAAGTGAATTCTTTGGTTCTGTAAGAACCTGAATGCAGATTAAATTACTTCAGTTAGTTTCAGCGAGCTAACAATACGAAAATCATGTAATAACTTATGCAGATGTTGGATCATTTAGTTTATGTGAAAGAGAAGAACAGAACATACTTCTGAATGAATGAGGACATCAGAGGCTTAAACCAGCAACATTATGTGGATACACAAGCAAGAATTAATTGCACTTTATTTTCAAAACTACCTGAACAAGTTGATCTTCGTTCAGAGCTGCTAAACTAACTAGAATTGGCAAGCGTCCGATGAACTCTGGTATAAGGCCATACTTCGCAAGGTCTCCACTCTCAACCTGCCAATGGGCATGGAATTGTTCATAACTATGTGAAGAATATATTTTTGTAAGATAAAAAACCTGCTCCAAGTACCAACGGAAACAGTTAGAACGTCGGAAGGCGTTTCTGTAATTCTATCACTAGATAACGACATGCTTACAGATTCTAACAAAGATGAAGTGATCGTTGGATTGGTCACTCTGGAACTTCTCATGTTTGTACGAATGGGTGCCCCAAATCCTATAGATGAATCTTGTCGTCTGATTCATGTAAGAAGTCACAGTTAAATTCCACATCCACTTATCAATTTCAAATATCTGCAAAGTAAGCAATTTCTAAAATATGCAGTACCTTTCAGAAATAGTCTTTTCCAAATCTACAAAAGCACCGCCACATATGAAAAGAATGTCTTTTGTGTCTATCTGCATTAGAATAAGATCTGTTACAGGCATGACTTGCTGAAAACAATGAAATATGAAGACAGGTTTACAGTGCTTATAATGCACATAGAGGCTGAGAAATAAAATATGCATGCTCTTGGGCATTTCCACCACAGCCCCGTGGATCACTGCTATATTACTATAAAAAGAAACCCTGTATGAAAAGGCAAATAACTGTAGCCAGTCCTACTCTAACAAGAGCATATTGGCCTTTCAGTTGTTAAAACATGCTTCTTATTTCCATGTTCATTATGAACTACGCACTAAGGTAGACTATCTTTTCCACACACACACACAGAAGATTTCCATTTGAAGGAACTATTTTATTAAATGCAATCAATTTTTGAATCCATATCATACTGAATGTATTTATGAAGGATTGTATAGGGATGTAACCTGTATACTATCATTGCGAGAATTTTTGCGAGATCCCTTTTCAGGAATGGTGACAACCTGTGTACAAAGCAAAACTAAGTTAAAATAGTACCCAACATATGGCAGTATCTCCTTGCAGAAATGAATAAACATTATAATCAAAGTAACGCAGTATCACCAAATTATAGGCATTAATTGTGTCACCAACATCTGGAATAATTTTGATAGCCCACTGTGCAACAGCCGTTTATTTGTATATAAGATACAATATCACATAGTTTTGTATACAATAAGGCTATTTCTTACATGACTTATCATCCAAGCATGGATGTAATATATTTCAATGTTGTATAGACTAGTCTCTTGATGAGAGGTTCAAGTCTTTCAAGGAAAGCTCGTGTGAGGTCCAACTAATTACTCCAGCTGTGAACATTAAATGAAGAAAAATAATAATAGATAAATTACCGTTCCTTCTAGGATTTTTAACAAAGCCTGTTGAACACCTTCACCAGATACATCTCTACTAACATTTGCACTCTCAGCCTGCAACGAGGTTGTTATTAGAAGCCTCCTCGTTAAAAAAAAACTAAGCAAAATGGAGAAGACAAAAACCTGTACCTTCTTTGTTATCTTATCTACTTCATCTATGTACACTATCCCTTGCTGTGCAGCTTGAACGTTATATTCGGCCTCCTGAAAATAAATTCAGAATGTCAGGAGGGTCAGGAAATCTTAAATTTCTCTCTGATCATTAATGTGAACATATGCAAAGAAAATGCATTTGATAGCCAGCCACCATACCACTAGTAATTTCTGAAGTATTGACTCTACATCTTCACCTACATATCCAGCCTGCAAAACGATTTAAGCTTAGTTCTCTTTGTTTTCCCCTTAATAACAACATATATCTAGCTTCACCGTACGAGAATATTGCATTCTATCTCTGCAATTATAGTCCACAACATACAAGTATGATAGAAGTCGAAAAGCAGGTGGAAATAGTAATAAAAGCCAGTTCACGATAGAGAAATCTACTTTGATATGAAATCTTGACAAAATTACTTAGATTCGAAAATTGAAACTCAATCGTTAGGCATATTATAAGATAGGGAAGTATTGGTTAAACTGCGAATTTTAGAATAGTGTACACACACAATTCAAGTTTAAGAGCAACAATGCTAATCACTGGGCATTCATAAATCGACTGGATGCATTTAAGTAAGATCTAAGATTCTTCTGCGACAGTTCCCTAAGCAACATGAGCATAAATTGGTGATGGACTTGCCTGTGTTAATGAAGTCGCATCAGCTATAATGAATGGTACATTTACAATGCGTGCTAATGTTTTTGCGAGCAATGTTTTTCCTGTCAGCAGATAGAATGAAGAAATATATCATTATCAGCGCCAACTTGTAACTTGTCCCATTATATATGTATATGGTATCCTTTGAAAACTCTATTTAGAAATGTTGAAGCTCAAATACAAATACTGACCTGAGCCAGTTGGACCCATCAGAAGTACATTGCTTTTATCTATCTCTACATTATTTTGCTCATCATCTGTAGTGTCGGGATACCCAGAATTGGCCGCAGATCTGGATTCACAAACATGTCAGTCAAAAAGCAGAACATGCCAATAAACAACTATTCCCTCTGTTCCAAATTAGTTGACACAACTTTGGTCATATTTGGTCTAGATATGCATGTATATAGACGCGTTTCAGTGTGTAGATTTGCTCATTTTGGAAAAAAACTGCATCAACTAATTTTGAATGGAGAGTAAATCTTAAGCTAAATACTTTTAAATGGGCACATTACAAATGTGTAAAAATACTTCAGCATTTCATGATTTGATACTGTGGAGATATGATAAGAAGGCTAGACTGAGGACAGCTAGTTAAAGGACAGAGACTAACCCTTTCTGTACAGTTGCGTTATATATTCTCTTATAATGGTTGTATACAGCTACTGATAGAACCTGCAATGAAAATAAGAGTTTGGATAAGTATGTTGGAAATATCGTATGTTTTTTCTCAAAAAAACAATGCCGAAAAAGAAACACAATGTAGTACTTATTGTATTTTACTCATTTCGGTTAGTGAAAAAATATATATCCAACTTCTTTCAAGTTCCAACCCAAAAATACAAGATTGAATCTTTCCAATTTTATAAGCAGCTTCAGGAACTATTGCCTAATTCAGTTCACAGCATATCTGTAGTTCGTACACCCACTCACGAGTAGTATAATATGGTAATTCAGAGGCAAAATATTCTGTTATGAGCAGCATCAATGATCATTTACCAAGCACTGTATTTACTGAGCATTGATATCTCTATCTTGAATCACCAGAACCAAATTCTAATTTCTACGTGAAACACCGACAATCCTTACCGAGCCATAAAAAATCACGAGTGTGATATTAAGAAACCGTGGCGAGTGTTACGTATCAGTAACATCAATAATCATTTACCAAGCAATTGTTGCATTACTAAGCTTCGTTTTTTTTCCTTCTTGAATTTCGAGAACCCCGATTCTGCATTTTACTAGAAACACCTGACAAGCCACGGTGATACCTTTCGGCAGCTGAATCATTGAAATCATTTCCTCGTGCTAAGCAGATGGAATTTCATCTTTGTAACCTGTGTATTCTCTGGTCTAGGCTTCTAGCTGCATGGCAAAGGAAGATTCTCTCGATTTGAAGCCAGTGAATAACAGGGCTTTTTGGCCTCAATGATGCCCGTTTCAATACTCAAATTACTCCCGAAATATCATCTAACTATATTCAAACGTACTGAAAATATGGAACCTGAAGGCAAATTGGGAGCCACCATTGAAAGCAACCACAAAAAAGGCGCTTCAGACACAGCCATACATTAATTAAAACCAAAGGAATTTCTGCGTTGCCCCAGCACCCAGCCGTACACGATTTCGCTCAATTATGCCAGCCACCTAGGCAGATCCAGTCTAAAGACCCAAAATTCACCTACTGATGCCAAGGTAGCAGTGAAGTGTGCAAGTACAGCATAGTACATTGCATCACGTACGCCAGGACTGGCAGCAAATCAGAGCGATCGCACCCGTTGGAACCGGATAACGCATAATTGGGACCAGAGCGGAGTAGCGAGTACCTTTTTAGCTTTTCCCTGGCCGATGACGAACTCGTCGAGCCTGCGGGACATCTCCCGCGGCGTGGGGAGCTCCTCCCCGAGGCTGGCGCCTCCCCACCACTCCCTCTTAGGCGCGGCGCTGGTGCCCTCTCCGCCAGAGGAGTCACCTCCGTTACCGCCACCGCCACCGCCCCCGCCTCCTCCGCCTTCCTCCCTCCCTCTCCTCCTCCCCTGTTTCCGGCGCGAGGGGACCTGCGGCATCTGCATCGGGGGCGGCTGCGGCATGGGGGGCCACTCGTCGGGCGGGCGCTCGGTGATCATCCTCTTGATCCGGAGGAGTCCCTCCCTGTGCTTGTCCTCGTCGGCGCCGCCGACGCCGCCGGGGATCTCGAGGAAGGCGCCGCGCAGGGGCTCGATCCGGTGGGCGCGGAAGAGGAAGGCCGCGCGGCAGGTGGGGCACTCGCCGGAGCCGTCGTGGTGGTGGCGGGAGGCCCCGTCGGGGCCCGGGGGAGGGACGGGCTGCACGGAGAGCTGCACGGACATGTGCCCCGTGCAGCGCGGGCAGTTGACGTCCGCGTGGATCCGGGGCCCGCCGGAGCATCGCCGGACGGCGGCGGAGAGCGGCACCGCCGCCGCCTCCCGCAGCCTCGAGATGGTCCGGAGCATGGCGATGGCGATGGCGGGCGAGCGAGGTGGTGGAGATGGTCAGATGGATGGAAGGAGATAGGGAGGGAGGGAGGAAGTGGGTGAAGAAGTTTTTCCGTTTTTTTATACGGGCGGGGCCACTGGCGGAAGTGAGATTTGATTGGGCGAATCTGGGCCGTCGGATGGGGAGATGGAAACGGCTTGCGGCCCGGAGTGGTTAACGGCCGAGGGTGGGTGGATTGGGAGGCTGACGTGTGGGCCGCTGGTTTTTGGCTGCCATGTGGGGCACGTGGGGCCCGGGATTCAGCCGCTAGCGTCGAGTGCGGAGGAATCCTTATCTGCTGCGCGCTTTTTTGGGATGGTTGCGTGTTATCGGAGCCTGCCTGCCTGAGGATCATCATCTTTGGCGACGTGACGTGCCGATCGAGAGAAAACCTTGGCATGCTCTTTACGTTTTCCGTTGGAGCTCAGCTGCGGAAGAAAAATGGCGGCAAGCGAGTACGTACGCGTGTAAGCAAGTGCACTTGCATCGCAACAACAGGAGGATGAGTAGGATCATTTGGTTCGCATGCACGCGCTTGCCCCGAGTGGTTAGTTACCGGTCACGCTAAGAGCATCGTCACTGGCACCTCCAAATGGATCTCGGAATAGCGTTTTGAGGCCTCCATTGGAAAAAGGACTCTCATTGGCAGTCCCAAGTTGATGTTGGCATCAACCCAAATTCAAAAACTCTGTTAGTCAACCTCGTGTCGGCATTGATCCGTAGGGGACAGATGGGGACGCCAACAAGCATGCCACATTGAAAACAGAAGGTCTCCAATAAAGTCTCTTACTCCTCGGCTTCAGCCCCATCTCGACGACGATGTTGAGAAGTTTGTGGGAGTGATGTGCTTCTCGAGGACTTCTGGCTAGGGAGGGGGATATCCAGATCTCCATTGATGAGGAGCCGTTGGCCCGATCTTTCACGATGCACCTTGATGATCCATAGGAGCGATAGATCTTGAACTGCCTTATAGATTCAAGGATACTCAAGCACATATGATTATTTTTGACAGACTCAAGAACTCTCACATTTTTATTGGATAACCGGACGAACGTCCAAGACGCTGTCACGCACGCCGATCCCATAGGGACGGTGATAGTATGAACTCGAGGTTCTACATGTTCTGGATTCAATCTAATCTCCTCAACCCTAGGCTGCAGCATCTCCTTATATGAGGGAGAGGTGGCCGGCCAGCCCTATTGGGCCTAACCTAGTTTGACTCGGACAGGCCCAAGTCAAACAAACACTAATTTAAACCCTAATGACCCACCACATGACCTGACTACATTATTATTTCCTAATAACAAGACTATGATAAAATACTGGTACAACCTTAGACTTAATCATCATATCAATGGATGTCCTAGTGTACCAGGCCTGGATATCCATATCATCCTCCCCTTCTTAAAAAAACGTTGTCCCCAACGCGTGAGGGTCTGCTAGAAAAAGGGTGGCGTCAGATAAGAACATCGTCGATCTTCATCCTCAAGCCTCGCTAGTCTTCCACACCTCATCCTCCCTCTCGACTAGCTTAACTTGACCTTGGCGCCCCTTTAGTCTTCGACGCCATCAACCTGATTGAGACACAGGCATCCTTCCAAGTGCAACTCACAGCGCACCATGCATATCATCCAAAACAAAACAAAACAAATTCCTATCCGCCTTAGATCCAAATAAGCTGAAACAACTGAATATGCACCCTTCTGAAATTCAGAACAAACTAAGCACATCACCCAAAACAAACATGACATATTCGTGTATGCCGAGGTTCCAAATGAACTGAGTAAGCCTCTCTGAAAACTAAAAACGGATGTCTCATTTTCCACCTTTCCTTTCCACATTTTGCTTCTCTCTGTACGTAAAAGCTGTAACGAAACAATTTGTACCAAGGATGTACCGTATAATAACATTAATCCATGCACATACTTTTTTATCTCTCCAAAATTGATCCCACGCAATAGGAAACTGATTGAAGTTTTTTTTTTCTAAGGCAGCAAACGAGCTGCACCAACCAAATCCGATCCAATCTCCTTGATATTAGTCCAAAACTGAAACGACTAAAATATTGTCTTTCCTTTGTGAAAACAAAACTTCCCAAAAATATCTGAACTGAATTGATTCCTTGGTCAGTAGATTTTTTTTTTCCTTTTTATTTCTGTCTAGACTCCACGTGAAGATACCAATCAGCTGATACCTTTCCGTTTTCTTTCTTTCCTCGGCTCGTCCACAAAAAAATTCACGTAGCAACCTAAACAAAATCTGCCAAAAACTGATTCCGATCTGACCTTCTCTTCTGCTACGCTACCAACAGCGATCTCGACGGAAACGGATCTCCACGAAACCGCCCGCGAGAAGACGATCGACAATACGCGCTGTCTCCAAACTTCTGCCCTACAGATCGTCTCCTTTAAAGAACCTTGCCAAGAACAATTCCATGCTAGCTACCAACAGCTCGCCAGCCAACGAATCAATGAGCAACTTGCTGCGGTAGAAAATTCCAGGGAACTCCCCGCAGTGTTACTCCTTCCTCTCTCTTGCCGCCACCACCTCCGCATGAACGTAGGTCTCTTGAACTTAACTCTGCCGCCCACTCCCTCCTCCTTGATATTCACCAACAGCATGGCGGCGACGTACCCAATGGTAGCCACAATAATCGAGCAGAAACAACTGAGCAACAAACCAATCTGCACCGTGATCAACCTAGCAATCTGATATCACATGATGAGGAGCCGTTGGCCCGATCTTTCACGATGCACCTTGATGATCCATAGAACCGATAGATCTTGAACTCCCTTGACAGATTCAAGGATACTCAAGCACATATGATTACTCTTGACAAACTCAAGAACTCTAACATCTTTATTGGATAACCGGACGAACGTCCAAGACACCGTCACGCACGCCGATCCCATAGGGACGGTGATAGTATGAACTCGAGGTTCTACATGTTCTGGATTCAATCTAATATCCTCAACCCTAGGCCGCACCATCTCCTTATATGAGGGAGAGGTGGCCGGTCAGCCCTATTGGGCCTAACCTAGTTTGACTCGGACAGGCCCAAGTCAAACAAACACTAATTTAAACCCTAATGGCCCACCACATGACCTGGCTACATTATTATTTCCTAATAACAAGACTATGATAAAATACTGGTACAACCTTAGACATAATCATCATATCAATGGCTGTCCTAGTGTACCAGACCTGGATATCCATATCATCCATGGAGCTTCATCGGCGGTTATTTCTTCTTCTTCTTCGTCTCCGGGACGGATGTGGTCTTTTTGACCCATTTGGCGACTATCTGTTCGCAACCAACGACATCAGGCCGGCTTAGAGAGAAGCGGCGACGGCACGCCTTCGACACGGTCTAGAGGTTGAAGACGAAGGGCATCTCAAGGATTTCATTATAATTTTTTACTTTTGTTGGAGTGCTATTTTTCTCTTAATGCAAGGGTTCTATTCACACAAAAAAACAGAACGGCGGACTCCAATAGGCAGCGAGCTAGCCATTTTTCACACCCACTTCCCCTCTCTCCTGCTACTCCGCTGCCACGCAACCACCGCTTCGGCGCCTGCTGGTCCGGTCACCGCTGCCAAAAAACACTTGTAGGCACCAACCCCGCCGCAGTTTTAGGAAACCGCCCAATCTCTGACCGGGCTATCTGTCGCCAAATCTCCGATCGAGCTATCTGCCGCCCCATCTCCAGTCAAGCCATTTGTTGTCGTCGTTTCCATTTGCAGTCCCGGATGCTTTTGATGAACAAAGAGTTTTTCATGAAGATTGTGATTGGTATGACGGAGTATGATGTCTACTTCCTCGCAAAAAAACACTGCACCAAATTTCCTAGGTCACCTCGGTTCACAAATGCACGCCTACTCAGAGGTGTCTTGCATATGGCTCTCGTCCTGATATACATGATGACTATCTCCACATGGCCGAGTCGACTTGCCAGCAAATTGTGTACAAGTTTTGCTAGGTGATCGTCGAAAAGTTTGGAGCACTCTATCTAAAAGCATAAAATAAAAAAGACACATCTCAAATTTTGGAACAAAACGCCGCGAGAGAATTTTATCGGATGCTTAGAAGCATCGACTGCATGCATTAATTGAGAATGGAAGAATTTTACATTTGAGCGTGGTTCTTGAAACTATTGCGATCTGAGGATATGGCATGCTTTCTTTGGCTGTGTCTACGGTGTGTACACAAGTTCGACTATTAATTCAGTGCGAAGAAGAAACTCGATTATACCACGATGGCACGCTAAGAGCGTCGTCACTGGCGCCCCCAAATGGATCTCAGAATAGCGTTTTGAGGCGTCCATTGGAAAAAAGAACTCTTATTGGCAGTCCCAAGTTGATGTTGACATCGGCCTACATTCAAAACTCTGTTCGTCAACCTCGTGTCGGCCTTGATCCATAGGGGACAGACGGGGACGCCAACAATCATGCCACACTGAAAACGGGAAGGTCTCCAATAAAGTCTCTCACTCTTCGGCTTCAGCCCCATCTCGACGACGAGGTTGAGAAGTTTGTGAAAGTGGTGTGGTTCTCGAGGACTTCTGGCTCGGGAGGGGGATATCCGGATCTCCACGGAGCTTCATCGACGGTTATTCCTTCTTCTTCGTCTCCGGGACGGATGTGGTCTTTTTGACCCGTTCGACGACTATCTGTCCGCAACCAACAACTTCAGGCCGGCTCAGAGAGAAGCGGCGGCGGCACGCCGTCAACACGGTCTGGAGGTTGAAGACGAAGGGCATCTCAAGGATTTCATTGTAATTTTTTACTGTTGTTGGGGTCCTATTTTTCTTTTAATGCAAGGGTTCTATTCACACAAAAAATAGAAGGGCGGACTCCAATAGGCAGCGAGCAAGCCATTTTTCACACCCACTTCCCCTCTCTCCCGCTACTCCGCTGCCACGCAACCACCGTTTCGACGCCTGCTGTCCGGTCACCGCTGCCCAAAAACACTTGTAGTCCCCAACTCCCGCAGCAGTTTTAGGAAACCGCCCAATCTCTGACCGGGCTATCTGTCGCCCGATCTCCGACTGAGCTATCTGTCGCCCCATCTCCGGTCAAGCCATTTGTTGTCGTCGTTTCCATTTGCAGTTCCCGACGCTTTAGGATGAACAAAGAGTTTTTCATGAAGACCGTGATTGGTGTGACGGAGTATGATGACTACTTCGTCGCAAAAAAAATATTGCACCAAATTCCCTAGGTCACCTCGGTTCACAAATGCACGGCTACTCAGAGGTGTCTTGCATATGGCTCTCGTCCTGTTATACTTCTCCACATGGCCAAGTTGACTTGCCAACAAACTGTGTACAAGTTTTGCTAGGCGATCGTCGAAAAGTTTGGAGCACTCTATCTAAAAGCACCAAATGAAAAAGACACATCTCAAATTTTGGAACAAAACGCAGCGAGAGAATTTTATCGGATACTTAGAAGCATCGACTGCATGCATTAATTGAGAATGGAAGAATTTTACATTTGAGCGTGGTTCTTGAAACTATTTCGATCTGAGGATATGGCCATGGGCGGCGCTGGGGGTATTCCCCTGTCTTCCATGGAATACCCATGTTTTTGATGGGGAAAAAAATAGATCGTATTTGGCCCAGCCCAACAGGCAGACTCGCAGCAGAGTCACAGGAAGACGCACGCGACGCAGCACGCAGAGTCGGAGACTCGCAGGAGGCACGCCACGCACGCGACGCAGCACGCAGACCTGCCCACGACCGCCGCCGGCGATGCATCCCGGAGCAGCAGGCGATGGCCCCGCGCCGCTGCGGCGGCGGCGGCGCCCCGGCCCCGCCCCCCGCCGACCCGTGCCCTAGCCCCTCCTCCCCTCCGCGCCGCCCCATCGGGCCCGGCGATGCATCCCGGAGCAGCGGGCGACGGCCCCGCGCCCACCGCGGCGGCGCCCCGGCCCCGCCCCCTGCCAACCCGCGCCCTAGCCCCTCCTCCCGTCCGCGCCGCCTCATCCCCATCCCAGGCTTCCCAGCGCCGAGCAGCGGTAATGGCGTACTGCCCCCAATTTTATTTCTTGCTGTTACTTTACTTCATTGTTTGCTTTCCAGACAAATCATTCACTCTTATTAGCTTCATAGAATCATAGATGAAAGATTTTAATGTAAGATGGAACATCATCACTTTATCAATCAAAAGGTACCTATGTATTCATGTCATTATGGGCTTATAAATTGAAAAATTGCTATTGTTGCCATGCTAGTGTTGTTTTATTCATATATTGATACACTAGTGGAAAACGGGGCAATAGGCCCGGTCCATTTGGGCCTTTAGACCCGGTTCCCGAACCGGGACCAACTAGGCGGGACTAAAGGGGTACCCTTTAGTCCCGGTTCAAAGATAAACCGGGCCTAAAGGCCTCGACACGTGGTGCGGCTAGGGAGCTCGCGGTAGAAGGGCTTTGGTCCCGGTTCGTGGTACGAACCGGGCCTATGTTTCTCGCCGCGGCAGAGAATTGCTATTTCTCTGCCGCGGCACAGATTTGGGCTGTACCAGCGTTTCTCTGCCGCGGCAGAGAAACAGAGCGTTTCTCTGCCGCGGCAGAGTTTCAGCAATGCATATATATATCATTCAAGAAACCACAAAAAATCGTCATGAATATATATAGACATCGTCAACAGTACACGACATAGTCAACACAGTACACGTAATGCATGCATATTTACAATACAACACGTCCTGAACGAATATCCTCCGCCGTCACGATCTTCCGATAGTGCTCTCCACCTGGGGTAAGGACCTCGGTAATAAAGAATCCCGCGATTTCCTCTTGAATTGCTTTTATTTGATCCGCTGTTATGAGAGTGTCCCGCAGGCGTTTCATCTATATTTAAAAAGGAGATCAATATATGAATGTAACTCAATACAATAGATGGTACTAATTAAGATTAATTGTGAAAATTTGTTATCGTACACGAGTGTGGTGTATTTGGGCATCCCCACCCTTGGGACGAGGACATGTCACGCATGAAGGTGCGGACGTAGTATCCACATAAGTTATTCCCTTGTTCCTGCCTCATACACTTTACGAAAAAATAGTTCGATCAAACTAATAATCAAGCATCGTATTGAAAGTAAATATCATATATAAAGTTTCACGGACATAGCTATATATATAGTACTACTTACAGGGTAATCTCTAAATGTAAGCTCCGGTTTCCATTCGCCAGGAACAGTATTGATGAACCGTTTCCAAGCCCTGCCCGGCAAAAAATAATGAGTAAATGAGTAATTGATTAGTTGATGATATCTTCGAATTAGAGCAGATGAAGATGCCAATACGAAATTGATTGAAACTACCTCTGGAGGATGGCAGCCATGTCCGCTCATTCCGCATATTCTTTACGTTTCGAGTCCATGACGTTTACGACTCCAAGGTGAAGATCAATGATTAGGAGAATAAAGTGGAAACTGCACAAGCATAGCTCAATGATTACGAGAATAAAGTGGAAGGTGCACAAGCATAATGTATGTTATATATAACACTCACTTGAAGTTGTAGGGAAAGAATATATCCTCTTTGTCTCGCTTGCTTCTCTAAAAACATTACGATGTTGTCCTCTCGTGTCCTTGGGGTACCGTCGAACCGTAACTTCATGAACTGTGTTTGGGTCTATGAACCCCAGCGGTAGGAGCTTGCCTCTTTTGTATTCCAGCTTCTTCATTCTGCATAATTAAATGTATAGCGTACACAAAGAATATAATGAGGATAATTGTTAGTGCAAATGAATGAGCTACAAACTTAATTACACAAATAAATCACTTACAGGCGGTAGCAACCGATGACAGCTTTGTCGAGGGCGTCTTGATTGAATAAGCTGAAACAGCTTCTTCTAACTCAAGGTTTATCTCGTCTTCCCCCGGAAGTAATGCTCATCTCTAAGATACACCGTGATGTAGCTTTCACATCTTCGACGAGGCTTTCGGGTACCAGTCATGCAACCTTCGCATCCGAGTCCCTAGACGCGCGAGCTCGCCGGGTTTGACGAGATCAGATCCGTATCTATACTTGTTTACCACTTGAGCCGTTGGATAGTAATCTTCGTACTCAACTGATGCTCCCCGAGCTCTAGCCGCCCGTTCGATCATCGATGCCGTCTCTGGATCATGATATGGCTCCACGATGAAGTGGGGTGCGGCCTGAATGTCCTGCTGTCCAAGCTGGGCGACTTTTTTTGCTTCTTTGACTGTCCAAGAGAGCGGTCATAATCAGCTCTCAGCTCAGGTCTCTTCATTCTCGTCTCGGCAAAGTGCTTCACTGTCTGCGGTGGAATAAACATCTTCTTCGGCGCAATTGCAAGAAACGTCTTTTGCTCTTCAGTCTGCTCATGTGGCAACAACTCTAGAGTATGTGCCCTCATTGGAGTTGATGATCTGTTCGGAGCTGTAGGAGGTGCCGCGGACCGCTTTCTCTTTTGCTTAGGTGGAAGCGGCGGAGTCTCCTGACGAGGAGGAGGAGGCGGCGGAGTATTTTCACGCGGAGGAGACTGGTCATGGATAGGGGAATCATCATCGCGCAGAGGAGAATCATCACGCGGAGGAGACTGCACGGGTGGCGGAGGAGGCGGAGGTGGCACGCTTGTTGGCTTCTCACCCGGAAACACAATGTTCTCCTTCCGCCATTGCACGGTGGTTCTACGGGCTTCTCCCGGTTCTTTGATTTCCCCATCTTCACCTGCAGGGTGCTCAAGCACCAACCCCTCATACTCTCTCAACACTTCATCCACCATCACAACAAGCAAAGTCGTCTTGGACCGGACGGCAATGGTAAGACCTTGTAGGTAAGAGGATGCCGACCGCCGCCTTGAAGGATAGGTTGAAAACTTTAACATGCAGCTCACAAGGACGGCTCTCGGTGAGATCATCTACGGGGGTAGCGAGGAGGCTCGACCACCTGGTCATCATCATCATCATTATCCACCTGTCGAGAGGAAGCCACGCTGCTTTTCCGGTGTGGTTGAGATTGCGGCGGGGCGATGGCATTGAGCGAGTGCAGGATCTACGGCCTGCCCCCGAGCCATCCGAGATGTAAGTACTTGGGTTACCATGGTTAATTGGGCTTGCATGGTGCTCATACCCTCCTCTAAGTTAGCCGGGCGGTCTGTTTCCCTTGCCTTCCTCCTCTCATGGCTTTTATCGGGAAATCTCTTCCTTTCCGCGGGAAAGCCATACTTCCACGGAACGGAGCCTGCTGTGCCTCGTGTTCGTCCGCCGTGTTCTTTGTTCCCAAGGGCGCGTGTCGGCTCATCGTTCTCTCTTTCGGGCTGGAACAACCCCGCCTCCACGTCCCTATGTGCTTTTTCCGGGGCATCAATGGGAACCTTCGGATGAGCTTTCTTATAGATGCACTTCCCTGTTTCTGGATCCAACGTTCCCCCAATCCCGTAGAACCACTCCTTGCACCGTTCGATCCAACCGTGTGTCCCTAATCTGATCCCTTTATCGGTCGGTTCCGCCTCAGCTGCCTGCCACTTAGGACGGTTAGCCCCGTATCCACCCGGACCCGAATTTGGTGATATAGCTTCAACGCAGCATTTGCCTTATTTATTTCCGACCTTCTCTTAAATTCTTCGACTCCGTGCTTTGTACTTCACGAATTCGTCCCAGTGATTTTTTACCTTCTCACTTGTCCGGAGTCTTCTTTAACTTGATAAGGCGGCGCAATCTTTTCTTGTGGCTCTTGAATAGTTCGGCCATCTTCTTCTTGCCAAACTCGCGGAGGGCCTGCTCCATCTTGGCCTTCTCAGCGTCACCCCCTCTTCGGGTACTATGTTGAAATGTGACATGAGCTTGTTCATAATGCTGTTTTTGGCTACATCATCGATATAAAGACCTTGAGCTTCTTCCTCTGCGAGACGAGCACTAGTCCCTTCGGCTTGTGCCATTCTCGAACGGTGATCGGGACGTGGTCCCTAACAAGCACTCCGCATTGAGCTATAAATGACTTTGCACCTTTCTCTCGGAGCAATCGGTTTACCATCCTTCTCGATGTGGGTGATATCGTGCCTAACACCGTCATCCAACTTTTTGGCCGGGCCTCGCTTCCTCGACTTTACAGAAGAAGTGCTCGATCCGGAGGGCTAAAAAAGAAATAGTTCATAGTCAGTACAATTTAATTAGTTAATGCATCTAGTCGATCAACAGCGGCTTAATTAATTTATATACCTCGGTGATAACTACAGTTCGGGAGCCATTATGATGATCTTGTTCCTCACCGGCGCCACTAGGATCTTCTTCCTCAATATCCTCCGCTCCCTCACCGGATTCATTCAAATAAGTTGCGGTGACATCGTCACCGCCATCATCTGGAATAACGTCGTCGTCGCGATCATCCGAGTACCGTTTGCTATGAGTTCCTCCATGAAATTTTCTTGAATTTCATCTCTCTCCATGCTTTCTACAACGACCTGCAAGCTATACATAGGAACCATCATATGATCAAATTAAGGATAATGCAGAAAACTGAAAATGGAGTTACATATGTGTAGTTCTTAACTAAGGATCGATAATATAGTGCTGAAAGCAGATATCTGCAGATTACATGCATACATAGATCGGGTTCATGTTTATTTAACCCTAATACATATCAATCACTACTACAACCACTCAACCGCGCGAGACCGGGTCCTAGAGGGCGCCGACCGGGTCCCGAGCCGCGGCTGGGTGTGCCCCCAAAGCCACGGAACAACAACGGGAGCATAGCTAACATGAGATCCCCGCATAACGCTCCATCCGGTCCTATACATGTTGTCTAACGCGTACATGTAACGGCGAACGTGCTGGTCCTCCGCTTCAATGCGCTGAGCTACCTCCTCCGGCGGGGCTGGCTCCCTCTGAAACGACCGTGGCCCATAAGACCTCCACCAAAGAATATCCGGGTCGACAACGGGACCCGGATTCCGCACCAAGGTGCGCGACCCGGAAGCTAAGACCTCCCAGTGCCACCCCGGCGGAGCCCAGTCCCGGACCTCCCCCATCTGCTCCATCTCCTCTAGAAGAGTCAGACCACGGCGCGGCGGCTGTCGCGGCATCGTAGCTACGAAAACAAATCATATATATATGTACCAACGTTAACATAAATTAAAAAATAACTTCACTATATGTTAGTCGGCGCCGGCACTACCATTTGTGGGGCGCCGGCACTACATACTCTATTCTGGGGGCGCCGGCAGGGGCGCCGGCACTACCGCGTAAGGGGGCACCGGCACAACATCTTCTATTTGGGGGCGCCGGCAAGAGCGTCAGCACAGCACGTAAGGGGCACCGGCACAACATCTTCTATTTGGGGGCGCCGGCACTACCGCGTAAGGGGGCGCCGGCGTACATCCTCTATTTGGGGGGCGCCGGCACTACCGCGTAAGGGGGCGCCGGCGTACATCTCTATTTTGGGGGCGCCGGCACTACCGCGTAAGGGGGCACCGCGCGGCGTACATCTCTATTTGGGGGGCGCCGGCGTACATCTCTATTTGGGGGGGCGCCGGCGTTTTTGCGCGCTAACTATTTTACACTAACACACTAACTATTGTTTTAACAACTAAAGTTCTAACTATTTTTCACTAACACACTAACTAAATATTTTACTAACTAATTTTACTAATTAATTTTCTAACTATATTGTTTTAACTAATTTTTCTAACTTAACAAACTAATCTAATTTTTCTAACTAATTAACAAACTAAACTAATTTTTCTAACTTAACAAACTAAACTAATTTTTCTAACTTAACAAACTAATCTAATTTTTCTAACTAATTAACAAAACTAATCTAAAAAAAAAGACTAAAAAAGAAACAAAAAAAAAAGGCCGGGTGGCCGGCGGCCGGGGCTCTCACCTTGATTGCTTGCCGGCGGAGAGGAGGCGCGCGGCGGTGGAGGAGAGAGGAGGCGGCGGCGGGCGTGGAGGAAGCGGCGCCGGCGGTGGAGGAGTGGCGGCGGAGAGCGGAGTGGCGGCCGGCGGCGGTCGAGGGCCCGCGGCCGCACGCGCGCGGGAGAGAAGAGGCGCGGGCGGTGGCGGTGACGCGGGCGGCGGGCGGCGGCGGTGACGCGGGCGGCGGCGCGGCAGCGCGGTTGACGGCGACGGCGACGGCTACGGCGCGCGCGGCGATTGGGCGGCCTGGCGGCGTGCGCTCGTTCGTCTCCGCGGGATTGATCTCCGTGGAGACGAAGGAGTTGTAGTTATAGTGCCCCCCCTTTGGTCCCGGTTTGTATTACAAACCGGGTCCAAAGACCCCCCTTTGGACCCGGTTTGTAATACAAACCGGGTCCAAAGGCCATTTTCTGCTGCGTTTTCGCTGCCCGCGCAAAAAAAGGCCTTTAGTCCCGGTTTGTATTACAAACCGGGTCCAAAGGCCACTTTTTTTAAAAAAAATTCATTCCCGCCTTATTTCAAATGAAAAAAAGCCACCGCACTGCCACACGTGTCCACCGCCGCCACCGCCGTGTAGTGGCCACTGTCGCCACCGCCACCGCCTGGCCACCACCGTCACCGCCATGTACGGGCCACCGCCGTGTACTGCCCACCACCGCCACCGCCATGTACTGGCCACCACCGCCACCGCCACACGTGTCCCTTCCCCGTGCCACCACCGCCACCGCCACACGTGTCCCTTCCCCGTGCCACGTGTCGCCGCCGCTTCCACGTGCCTCGCCCCGCCGTCACCGCCATGTACGGGCCACCGCCGTGTACTGCCCACCACCGCCACCGCCATGTACTGGCCACCACCGCCACCGCCACACGTGTCCCTTCCCCGTGCCACGTGTCGCCGCCGCTTCCACGTGCCTCGCCCCGCCGTCACCGCCATGTACGGGCCACCGCCGTGTACTGCCCACCACCGCCACCGCCATGTACTGGCCACCACCGCCACCGCCACACGTGTCCCTTCCCCGTGCCACGTGTCGCCGCCGCTTCCACGTGCCTCGCCCCGCCGTCACCGCCATGTACGGGCCACCGCCGTGTACTGCCCACCACCGCCACCGCCGTGTACGGCCACCGTCGGCACCGCCGTGTGCCGCCCACCACCGCCACCGCCACCGCCCGGCCACCACCGTCACCGCCATGTACGGGCCACCGCCGTGTACTGCCCACCACCGCCACCGCCACACGTGTCCCTTCCCGTGCCACGTGTCGCCGCCGCTTCCACGTGCCTCGCCCCGCCGCCACCGCCGTGCGGCGTGTAGATCCCGCTTCCACGTGCCACGCCCCGCCGCTTCCCCGCGCCACCGTCGCCGCCGCTTCCACGTGCCACGCCCCGCCGCTTCCCCGCGCCACCGTCGCCAAACTTGCCGCGTCGCTGTGCTATAAAGCGTCGCGTGCGCGCGGAACCACACGTCGCCGTCGCCTCCGTTCATTCGTCGCCGGGATGCCGCCGCGCCGTCGCGGCTCGTCCGGTTTCCGTGGCGTCCGAGCGCGGCCGAACGGTAGGTTCTACGCCGAGATGCGTGCCGGTGGAATCGCTAGAGGAGGCGGAGTTCCTCGCGCCGATGCCGTGCCTCGTCGACGACGAGGACCGTCGCCGCCACCGCCAGGTGCAGCGCCGGATCGCAATCGCCGAGCACGACGAGGAGTTGATGCGCCAGTGGAGGGCGCGGTTCCCCAACGACGTCGACAACACCGCCGCGTTCTTCGCTGACCTCCGGGCACAACGCAGGTCCAACGGGCGCCATCGTCGGGCCGTCGCCGTGTTCGAGCTCGATAACCCGAATACAACTTGGGCCGACAACGACCCTCGGTGGGACGACATTTGGACCGAGACAACCTCCGACGACGAGTAGATCGACTAGACTAGTTGTTTATCTATTTTATTGTATTTTCAATAAAGTCGTTGTGGCGGACGCGATGATGAGAAAAGTTTCCCGCCGGATTACATGTGGAATTAAAGTACGAACTCAACTGAAAATTAATTAAGATACATGGCCGGATAGTACTCGTGCCTAGCCCTATAGTACTCGTGCCTAGCTCAACTGAAAATTAATTAAGATACATGGCCAGATTCGATCGTTCGAGTCATTCGGTCATACTCGTGCCTAGCCCTATAGTACTCGCCACTCGTAGTCGTCGTAGTCGCCGTCATCATCGTCGCCGGCATCGGGGTCGCGGTAGTCAAACCTCGGCGGGAGAGCACGCGTGGGCTGGGACCGAGGGTAGCGCGGGCGGGGGCCACGGTGGGCCATGATGCCCTGGAGAGTTCGGTCGCGCCACCACAGCCGACGGCCGGCCTCGTTGAAGTTCGAAGGAGGCGGGCCGCCGTCCTCGTGCCTGGCGAGCGCCCTCTCACGCCGATTGATGAAGAAGCTCTCCCAAGTCGGGCTGTAGTCGGGATGCCACCGGGGATTCCTCCGCTGCTGCGGCGTGAGCTCGAAGTAGTAGTGGTTCGTGATGGCCATCTCGCGCGCCACACCTAGAGGGACAGGAGGGACCGGTACCCCTCCGACGCTCAGCAACCAGCCGGTAGGGACACGGTAGCCCGGCGGGCAGGGGTAGTTCGACGCGCAAAGCGCCTCCGCCTCCCGGAGGGTTAGAGATACGATGGAAGCCATGTGACCTGGTGATGAGGTTTGCGAGATATGAGTCTAGATGTGATATGTAAATGGAGGCCAAGCCAACATATATATAGTGAAAAAATGGCGGGAGGACGGAGGCGGGAAGCGGTGGAAAGCGCGGGAAGAAAAATAGGCGGGAACGCGGTGGCGCCAAAAGCTGTCGGTGGGATAAGGACGTGTGGGTAACCTTTAGTCCCGGCTGGTGGGTACAACCGGGACTAAAGATCCTTTTTTGTGTCATCTAACAAAAGCTGTCGGTGGGATAAGGACGTGTGGGTAACCTCTAGTCCCGGCTGGTGGGTACAACCGGGACTAAAGATGTCGGCGAGGATAAGAACGCATGGGTGGACGCACTGCTCGATGAGATAAAGCATGTAGCGCACGACGCCCTGTCGAAGGAACAAGACAAAGTAGAAGAGGTGCCGTGCCTATAAAAGGAGCATCGACACGCCTTGCCAAGCCCCTGAACGACTACATCTCATCTAACGAGTGTTGGGGAAAGGGTTGGGAAATCTCCCGTGGCGCATCTCCACTTTTAATATCTTACATACGGTTACATGATTACACAAAAATAAATGGGAAATTGATTGCCATGTTGAGATACTCATTTGTGCCATGAACATTCTTCAATTAACTTGATGATGGAGCATCTTCATCATTTAATTAATCTTCTTCGGCCGTAACCATGGAGCATCTTCATCATTTAACTTGATGCTTGGATCAATGTTCACTACGAAGGGTGGAATTTCATCAAACTGATTATAATCTTCTGACATGTCTGTCTTGTCCTCCACTCCCACGATGTTTCTTTTTCCAGAAAGAACTATGTGGCGCTTTGGCTCATAGTTTGATGTATTTGTTTCCTTATGTTTCCTTTTTCTTGGTTTGTTAGACATATCCTTCACATAGAGTTTTGATTTAGGGTTCGTGGGGTCTAAGCCTCCACCTCTCGTATATTTATATAGGATCAACATACAATCATAGTACAACACGGCAGGTCTCTAGGTGTTCGTATACAACACGTATACGTGACCGAGACCGTTCTCAACACACCCCCTCAATCTGAACTACTAACTATTACATACAAGATTCAGATTGGACTGAAAACGGTCTAACATCTGCCGTGTAGCTGGCTTAGTAAACACATCAGCTAGTTGATCATTCGTCGAGATGAACCTAACATCTAAATCACCGAAGCAACACGCTCTCGGACGAAATGAAAATCTATCTCAATATGCTTCGTCCTGGCATGGAAAAGCTGGATTTCTTTGTTAGGTATGTAGCCCCTAGATTATCACACGACAGAATGGCGGTACGCTGTCGAGGTACTCCAAGCTCCTTTAAAACAGACTCCACCCACATAGCTTCGGCAACTCCATTACCTAAAGCTTTATACTCTGCCTCAGTACTAGACCTTGAGACAGTCGGCTGTTTCTTGGCACTCCATGAGATCAGATTTGGACCAACGAAAACAACAAACCCATCTGGTAGACCGGCGATCATCTATGTCTCCTGCCCAATCCGCATCCGTAAAAATGCTAACACCGGTGAGATTCGACTTGCGTATACGCGATCCTGTATCAAGTGTCCCTTTAACATACCGCAATATGCGCTTTACAGCTTCCCAATGTTGATCAGTTGGCTGAGACAGAAACTGGCACACTTTATTCACAGCAAAGGACAAATCAGGATGGGTGAGTGTCAAGTACTGCAGTCCGCCAACTATGCTGCGATATCTGGTAGCATCTTCAGTACCTAGTAACATGCCAGACTCTCGGCATAATCGGTCCGAAGCAACCATAGGTGTCGAAGTGGCTCGACAATTCTCCATACTCACACGATGAAGCAAATCCAAAGCATATTTGCGCTGAGTGAGAACCATCCCCCCTGAATTGTAAGACGCCTCAAGACCAAGGAAATACGCCAAAGGACCGAGATCCTTAATAGGAAAAGCTGGCGAAAGCTCTCGAACCGGACGATCAACAGCAGCAGGTGTAGAACCAGCAATAACGATATCATCCACATAGACCAGCATGTAAATCTGAACACCGTGCCGAGAAAATATAAACAGGGATGTATCAGCCTTTGACGAGACAAAACCAAGCTGAAAAAGACGTCCACTCAACCGAGCATACCAAGCACGGGGAGACTGCTTAAGACCATAGAGAGCACGCTGAAGTTTGCACACATGAGAAGGATACCGAGCATCCTCAAAACCGGGGGGTTGTTGCATGTAGACATCCTCAGTCAGATAACCATGCAAAAACGCATTACTGACATCAACCTGGCGAAGTATCCAGCCACGCGAAACAGCAAGAGACAGCACTAGACGAACAGTTGCAGGTTTGACGACAGGACTGAAAGTGTCGCCGTAATCAATACCGTGCTGTTGAGTGAATCCACGAGCAACCAATCTGGCCTTGTACTTATCAATGGAACCATCTGGTCGTTGCTTGGTCTTAAACACCCATTTGCTGCCTACAATATTAACTCCTGGAGGGCGAGGTACCAACTTCCAGGTATTAGTGTGACAGAGAGCAGCAAACTCATCAGACATAGCAGTACACCATGCAGGATCACGGAAAGCATCAGTATGCGAAACAGGAGTCGCAAAGAAAGCCCGGCGAGATGGATCATAACGAACTGTACCGTCCGTGTATTCTTTCGGTCGTCGTGTAGCATCCCGGGTACGAGTCACCATAGGATGCACGGAAGAAGTAGAAGCAGGCGTAGCAGGCGTGTGTGACGACGAGGTACTGGAGTGCTCAGCAGATGCACCAGGCACAGAAGAGGCACCGGCCAAGTCGGCCGTCTGGGCCGGGGACAGCCCATTGGCGGAAACTGGAGACGGCCCAGCTGGGGAATCCGTGCCGCCATGCACGTCGATCGCCCGGTCGCCATGCACGTCAGCCGCCTGCTCTCCTCGCACGTCGGTCGCCGAGGCAGGATCCTGCACAACATGATCAGCAGTGCTACCAGAGGGATTAGTAGTCAAATATGTCAGGTCATAATTTCGCACGAAACACTAGTAGCCGGTTCGGAAGACGGAAAAGTGATAGCTTCGGCAAGAGTAGACACGTCAACAGTAACACCGGGGGTGGCAAACGGAAAAACAGACTCATCAAAGACAACGTCTCGAGAAATATAGATCCGCCCAGTGGATTGATCAAGACACTTGTAGCCTTTATGCATAGGACTATAACCAAGGAACACACACATCTTGGATCGAAACTCGAGTTTATGAGTGTTATACTTGCGAAGACTAGGCCAACAAGCACAGCCAAAAATACGAAGAAAATCATAATTAGGCTGAATATGGAAAAGACACTGAATAGGAGTGTCTTGACGAAGCACCGGTGTAGGCATGCGATTAATAAGATAACACGCGGTGAGAAAAGCTTCATCCCAATATCGCAACGGGAGAGAGGAGTGGGCTAA
>NC_061513.1:54245973-54369302 GCF_022539505.1 Lolium rigidum | reverse complement strand
CCTATACATGCAGAATCTGCCTAAGTGTAGGAACCCCCTGTCCGAGAAGCCGGACACACCTGGGGGGGTAGCCTTGGATATAAAACCATCTCAAATCACTTTTGTGCATTCCATGTGGACACACACAAGTTTTGGGGCCATTCCCTACGCCCTGCTACTTCTCTCCCGCCCTTTTTTCCCGCTCACCCTTTCCCGCTGCTTCTCCCCCGCCCTTTTTTCCCGCCATGATTTCCCGCCAAGTTTTCCCGCCCACCCTTTCCCGCTCATTCTCTTCCGCCAAGTTTTCCCGCCCATTCTCTCCCGCCAAGTTTTCCCGCCGTTTCAGCCCCTCGTCGGCCTATATATAGCCATGTCTTCTCCACTAACGACACCGGCAACATTTCTCCCCTCATCACTTCTCTCATCCAACGAGCACCACAAAATCCTCCGAGCTGAGCTGCCGCCGAGATGGCTCCTCGTCGCCGTAGCAACACGGGCTTCATCGGCGTTCGCCCGCGGCCTGCGGGACATTTCGCGGCTGAAATCACCGCCGGTGGTACGCGTGTGTGGCTCGGCACCTTCTACACGAAGGAGGGCTGCTGCCCGCGCATACGACGTTGCGGCTTGGAGGTTTGGCCGGCCGCGCCACGAAATGAACTTCCCGGAGGTCGGGTCTCCGACGGAAGCTCGGAGTCTCTCTGCGAGCCGCTACTTCGCTCACGGGGTGAAGCGCGGCGGTACGGGTCCGGCCGGCGGCGGATTGATACCACCGAGGCGGACGAGCGGTTCATGGCACGGTGGCGCGGAGACCATCCCGGAGCCGTCGAGGCGAGAGCGCGCATTCCGGAAGGACAAGCGGACGTACAGGGAGAGAGAGGAGGGCGGGAAAGCGGCGAGAGGAAGGCTGCGGTTGAAGCAGAGTACGCCAAAGGAGAGGCGTCGACATGGGGGAGGATGATGAACGGTGGTCGTGGATCTTCACAACCACCGCTTCAGAGGACACCCCCAGCGAGGACGAAGATTTCGACTTCTCTGATTAATATGTGTGTGTGTCGAGTCCGTGTGTCTAGCGTTAAGTGCTTTATTGGTGTGTGGGTGTAGTTCTTTAAATGTTTTGGTTTGTGTGTGCGTCTAGTTCTTTAAGTGTTTTGGTTCCTGTGTGGGTGTAGTTCTTTAAGTGTGTTGGTTCCTGTGTGTGGGTGTAGTTCTTTAAGTGTTTCAGTTCGTGTGTGGGTCTAGTACTTTAAGCGCTTTGGTATGTGTGTGGGTCTAGTTATTTAAGTGTTTTGTATAGTGTCCGGGTCTTAAGTTCTTAAATGTATCACTTTTCTCTCCGAGTTCACCTCCGAGGGAGTTCCCCCTATACATCCGGAACTGCCTAAGTGTAGGAACCCCCTGTCCGAGAAGCCGGACACACCTTGGGGGGTATCCTTGGATATAAAACCATCTCAAATCACTTTTGTGCATGCCATGTGGGCACACACAAGTTTTCCAGCGATTCCGACGCTCCGGTGGTCTGTAACTTGGAAAACCCTAGGGCGGGGACCCCACACATCTACCCCTATAGCTTTCTCCGTGCGAGGGTTTACCCGTGGACTTTTTATTTATTTTGCTTTGTTTAGGACATATGTACATGGAAACCATAGGTTGGGCATACTTTACCATAAAATAGGCTCCGTTCGAGCCATGGCGGGGGTTTCCACATACGGATCCCGGATTTTACCAACTCGGTAGCCCATTATGCGGAAATCGTCAACGCCGGGTACATCCAAGGTTAGCCAAACCTTACATCACACTTGTACATGTATGTTAGGGGCAGAAGCAAGTTTTCCAACAATTCCGACGCTCCGGTGATGCTGTTTCTTGGGAAACCCTAGGGCGGGACCCCTAGGGTTAGGGTTTTACCAAGTGATCTGTTAGGGTTATAGTTAGGGTTAGCAATGTATGTGGAAACCCTAGGGTTAGGGTTAGAGTTAGGGTTAGGGTTAGGGTTAGAGTTAGCAATGTATGTGGAAACCCTAGGGTTAGGGTTAGAGTTAGGGTTAGGGTTAGGGTTAGAGTTAGCAATGTATGTGGAAACCCTAGGGTTAGGGTTAGGGCTAGAGTTAGGGTTACGGTTAGGGTTAGAGTTAGGGTTAGAGTTAGGGTTACAGTTAGGGTTAGGGTTCGGGAAACCGTAGGGCGGGGACCCCGCGGATCTACCCATATGTACATCGATAGCAAATGTTGGGCCTAGTGGCTCCGGTTGACCCGTCTGCGAAGAGCGTCACCCATGGGACCTACATATGGCATCTACGAATTCTTAAAAAATAGAACCATTTTTTACATAATTCATACTAGTAAATAAATAATAGAAACATATTATAAAGTAATATGAGAGAGGAAAAAAAAAACCTATATGCCGAGGGTGGCCGTCGGCATAGGGTGCCCAGGCCCTATGCCGAGGGTGGCCGTCGGCGTCTGACTGACGCCGTGAGCGGGCGACGACGGCGCGGGCTGGGCCAGAGGCGATGCCGGTGCTACGCCGAGGGCCAAGGTGACGCCGACGGCTGCCCTCGGCGTAGCCTCCTCTACGCCGACGATATTTGTACGCCGACGGTCGGGTTCGTGAGCTGCCCCGGCGAGGCCGTACGCCGACGGCCCCGATAAAAAGCCGTCGGCGTACAGTTTGGCCGTCGGCGTCTTCTCCCATTCCTGTAGTGACACCGCAAACCTCACCATTGCAGTCCCTAATACAGAAACCCTAGCCGCCCGTGCCATATTCCCTGTGAAACAAACCATTAATGTTGATTTTCAAGTAGTCTGCAGGGGATTGGGTCCATCGAATACTGGCTGAAACAGTAACACCATGACTTTTACACAAGTAGGTAGCGCATTCAGAGTTATACTGAATTGTCGTTGAGGCAACAATAGCCGGAACAGGAGACTTGTCCTCGGCGTTCGCTGAATTTCGAGTACTCCAGATCTTCCAAAGAAGTGTGATGCAGAGCAGGCGGGAGTTCTCGTCCAACTTCAGTAAAGCATCAATAGTTTGAGGACGTAAAATAACATTTTAATCTTACAAATTTCTGAAAGATTCCGCGCAGGAGAACTCGCGATGGCAAACCAGCTTTTGTGCGATTCTTCCCAGTCAGCTAAACAAATAATCCGTCCATTTGGTAATTCTTGCTGTAGTTTTCACTTGCACATTTGTATTAAAACTACGACAAATATTATGAAACCTCTCGGTACTAGACATCTTCGAATCTCCATCTGGGACTGGCGATCTGCACTTTTGTTCCTCCGGAGAAAGGAAAGTGGTAGCTCATGCACCGACGAGTTTTCTCGTTAAGGGCTCCTTTGATTCATAGAATTTATAAAAGAATTGTATAGGATTCAGATTCCATGGAAAAAAAATTATATAACTTGTTTGATTCATAGAAACATATCTTATAGAAACTAATTCTATAAAAAAATTGTAGTGTAAATTTTAAATTTATAGGAAAAACATTAGGTAATACATCATGGAAAAATTCCTTTGCTACAATCAAACACACTCCATCTTCCCATAGGATTCACATATGCATAACATCCCAATCCTATGCTTTTCCTATTCATATGTTTTTCCTATTCATATGTTTTTCCGTTTTTCCTATCCTATGAATCAATGGAGCCCTAACTCCCGCCCATTTTGTTCCTTTTTGACACTCGGTGATTCCCACGACATGCATGAAGAAAATTCCACTTAATTCATACTTCCTTAATCTTCCACGGAGAACGAGCAACGAGATCCTCTGACGTACAGCAATGTTGCAGAGGGACGTTGATGATTTCAGTCAGTTCGTTCCCACCCGACGACAACAAGTTGAAGTCATCAAAACACAACGCAGACTTGGGCCAAAGCACAGCCGTCAGATGGAAACGAAAGGGCCAAAATCATCAACGTCCCTCAGCAGTAATTTGATGTACATATGAGGATCTCGTTCGAGGATGATTCATTTGTTTCACTAGCAATGAAAGGCGCGGCGGCACGCCGCGCCATATGGTGGATGGTTGATGGTAATTTTTGTAGTGACACTGTACTTGCACGGGATTCAGATGCAAAAAATAAATACATGATCCCAATTTTTTTCATTCTCTTCTTATATGCGATTCCTAAAATGTCAACCATCTTTATTTATTTACTGTAGAATCAAATTTATGACACCCGGTGAGGGAGAGTACATTCCAATGTTTACATCTTACTTCCGACACTAAAATTTTACATTTTCTAATATTCTCAAGTTTATAACGGGGAACCAAAACTTATGAGTAGTTGCAACTTTTAAGGCGGGCTCTCATTTTGTCCTAGTCTTCTCCCTCCTCTTGAGAGTTGCGCAGATACTCCCCTCACCTCTCCCATCCTCCTCTGGCGGCTCTACCGGCTGGAGTAGGGATTAGAGGGGTGGCCGGCCTTCTCCTTTGTACAATATGTTAGGTTGTAGGTTTGGTTTGCCGCTATGGCATCTTGACGTTATGTCGTGTTGTGGATGATGATCTTGGTCGCGGTGGAGCAGCGACCTAGGTCGTCCGGCGTGCTTTCCTGTCGGATCTCCATGGTGGAGGATGGTAGTAGAGCATCGATCTGGCATCGGTCTCAAGAATAAGCTCGGGGCGTCACGGATGTTGGCGGTTTCTGCTAGAACTGTCCATCATGGAGGTGGACTGAGGGTTGCAATCTTACCTCAACAGCCGTTGGAGAAGATCTTAAAGCTTCACATGGTGGAGGTCATCAACGACAACAATTTTGCTCTGAAGCATCGGTGCTACTTGCGCCCATGGGTTTTCTTCCTCCAGGCAGCCGTGCCAAAGCAGAGGAACTTCAGTTTAAGCATGACCATTGCTTCGAAGCTCTGAAGCACCAACGGTGGAGAAAGGCTGGGTCGCTTTTCTCAGTTTATTTCAACATTCTATTTGCCAAGTGTGGGAACCATTATGTACTTTCTGTAATGCTTAGGGTCCTGCTTCTAAAGTTGTCCAACCACAGTTATTGAAGCTTCTTGGTCGTTTGGACCCTTCTCTTGTTCAAAAAAATGTTGAGTGCAACATGTTATACCCCCTTGAGGCAATATAAATATTTGCAAATTATGAAATAAAGCGGTGTGGGGTAGAGGTTCACTATGTTTGGCCCTTGTTACATACAGCAGGAAAACAAAAGAGCGCGCTAATTTTATTCATGTCCCATTACATAGTCCACATGACAGTTTAGCCGAGATAAGATATTGCGGAGAGTTAGTTGCATCCAGTTTAGTATAGAGTACATCTTAATAGCCATAGTCTAAAAGTAGAATGAAAAAGACATAGTCTAAACAGTCAGACTGTCCCAAGATGTATAAAGATAGAAGAGGACTCGGGGCCCAAACATATGAGCCTTGAACAACAGAACCGGGGGCCATAGCGAAGCAACCTTGTTGCATACACCAGCCAAATAGTAGCTTGTAGACAGTAAAAACACCAGCATAAAAAAAATCGCTGACAATAGAACCACCATGCTCTTCACGTTAAGCTCACAAACACGTGCCCAGGAACCTAGTCATCAGCATCCGAAAAATGTAACCCTTTCTTCGACCTGGGTGCTCGCCATCACCGGGATTGTTGCGCTTCATTCTCCCAATGGAATCGGAGGCAGTCTACAATAGAAATACATCGCCTGTCAGAAACGCAAAAACACTGATGTCCTGCAAAGACAGTACAATTATACCTCATCAATAACGGAAGCTGAATATGTTGCGTGCAGTCTGTGGCGTGAGATCCATGAACAGTGGCAGAGTTGATGTCTCAGCAGGATCTGGAACATGCTTTGGGGTTTCAGGAGCAGGGATGCCAACATTGTCCTGACCTACAGCTGAACAATTCACTCCCTCTCGCAAGACAACATTGGCATGGACAATCGGCTCAACAATTTGTACCTGGAGGTAGTTGTGCAATGAGTATAGTCATTCACGTCTATGAGTAGAACAACACTGAATTCTCAAGTAAAAACTTGGGCACTGCATTAGTTAGTCCTCTTACACTTGACACAAGCAGCAACGCCTCTTTTCGGACGACAGTTTCCTCAGGAGGTCCAAACAAATGAAGATCCTCTTTTTGGACGACCGTTTCCTCACGAGGCCCAAACAAATAAAGGTCCGTAAATTTGGCAGCGAGAGGATCTGTAGAACCAGTGTCAACTGCTCCAACAATGAGCCTATACCTGGCAGAGCAATGACATAAAAAAATAAGAATTAGTGTCTAACAAACAGAACATAAAAAGGGTAAAATAAAGTAAGCAATATACATCACGAAAAACGGAGGACATGGAAATCAGGTGCACTATACCTGGGCAGATGTATAACAGTGGGACACCAAGGACATTTGTATACTCCATCCTCTAAAGTAACCATTTTCCAATATTCTTTGCAGCTTATATAATACCAACCCTTGGTTATGAAAACATCGGTAATTATACTGGATATCTTATAACACTCACCCTAAACACGATTAACAACAGATTTAACCAGAGAATGCAGGGGAGAAAAATATTCACCATAGTACTCTGAACATACCATGATATCATTCGGCTCAAAGGCCGCTATCTCCTCGATTGATGATACGGTCGGCTTAGAACGACTTTGATTTGCACTGTGCAGCTCAATGCACCACGGTAGATGTTTCGATCTGTAACACACGGAAAATACACATGTCACCAAACAAACAACAATCCTGACACGCAGCAGGAACTGATTCCTTGATAAACATGCCTCTCCCGAACATCAGCTATCTCTAGAATTGGCAGATTAACATGCCATCTTGTAACAGATGTACACTTGAAGGCCTATAAACCTGCAGAGCAATAAATACTACAGTTTGCATAGACCAAAAAGAAAGGAAACAAATAAAAAAGCGAAAGATAACAGAAAATAGTGCTAGAAAGAGAGAGTGCGGCACCTGAGCAATGACTAACTGTCATGCCAACAAATAAAATGATAATAGGCTCCTCATCCGATGCCACTATCAGCCCATCAGCATCAAACAAATCAGCGTGCTCCCCACAAAGGGTAACAATAGCAAGCTCGCTTCATGAAGCAACATAAACATAAATCAGATAACAATCAAAAGAGGCAAGTATGTTGTTGGAAAAGTAGATATAAAAGTAGCAGCAACACACACCTAACATCTGTGATATACACTTGACGTTTCTGGCTCCTAGCATTACCAGAAGGGGGCAAAACACAAGTGACCTTGTTCACCAATCCAACAACGTCTACAAATCCACATGGAGCAATCAAATTATCACAACATAAAACACATGGTATTAAGGATACAGATGACACAATAAAATAAACCAAGCACCAAAGCGGTCACATTCTCACCAGATAGAAGTATATTGACTATATTCCGATCGATGCGATGCAATAACATGCTAAATGGGAGAGCAGTATAGGCGAACAAAGGAAAGTTCTCCGGCGGTGGCACCACCTCTGCTAGAACAATCTTTAGACTAAAGCAGATCCGAAAAGAATGATCCACTGATATGTAGCTTTTTTGGGGATCATATAAATCAAAATGATCAATCACATAGTCTAAACAGTCGGCTGGCCCAATTCAGGGATAAACTTGCAAGCATCCCAACTTAAAAGAAAACACTGTATTTTCAAGGATGGGTTAAGTAGTTCTAATTATTTTTTAGTTTAGGTTGACTATCATACTCCCTCGAAAAAAGCCTCCTAGATACTTTCTTAAGACGCTGATGTGTTGTTAGAGAACTAAGTTGTCACAGTTCCCGAAACTTCATCTATGGGGTACACATGTGGCAGAGACATTGAACTAATGAAAGGATAGCTATCTAGTATGAAAGCACCTTGTCGAGCTTATTATGAACCACTTGGATCCAATTGCAGAATGACATGGCACTAAATGGTTGGAGAACAGTTGACAAAATATATACCGGATTCAGCAATTGGCAAAAAAAAACTCCGTTGCAGAAGTTTCTCTCCCGACTTTACTTTCCAATAGATGTTATTCATGTGAGACAAATAAGTGGTGACGACTGTATCTCAAGCAGTGCATAACATTGCCAAGAGATGCATCTTCTCAAGTTACAATACGCCTTCGTGTTCTCAGCTTCTAAGGACAGTTAGTATGATGATATCAGGAATTAATGAAGATATGTTATTTCTATTTGAGCCATGAAGAATAATTTTTACCTAAGCAATTACTTGCATTTGTGAGAAAAAATTGGGCTCCAGCCTGGAAAAATCTTTTCAATCGAATTGGAAACATCAGGGACAAACAAATTAAATAGGAACAGGTAGAGTGTGACAAATCAACATTTTCTAACATGTATGAAATAGCATAACTAATTGTTTTCTGGAGTTGCAAATACAAAAATGGCCGACGTGAATGTCATACAGAAGTCGCATTATTTCCTGCCATTCAGGATAGAATGCCTACAAATTTTGAGTAACAAATACTTTAGCCTGGATACACCATTCTGAGTAAGAAGAAAAGGCATGACATTTTTGTTTGCCTACAGATTTTGTTCAGAAGAAAGGCAAGTATGGCAATAATAAGCACTCTGTGGTTTCTACAGAAACAATTATGCAATGGATGGGAAGCAAATTTTGACCGAAGCAGCGCAAGCGCTCTATGATTTCTCTATGAAGTAGACAATGGACGGTAGGCAAATTTCTACCGATGAGGCAGCAAGCACACTGAACACCGCAAGCAATTTACCGTGAAAAGCAACACATGAGATAAAGTAGCACCTCCTAGCATCTTACCTTTTGGGAAAAGCTTATCTTGAAATGGAAATAAGTCACTTCTATATGTTACAAAATAGGCATACATTAATCTTCAGATATTTTGCTGAACAAACCGAAGATACTGAGACTGTGTTTCCTATTTGTAGAATAAAAAATTTAAGATGCTAACTCTACTACTGCTTGATCAACATCAGTTGTGAGGATCATTCAAAAATACACTTCCACTAAATATGGAACTAATTGCTGCATTTAAATTTAAGAGCATCATCATAAGGGCTTGGACGAATAAAAGTTTATTCATTACATAACTACCTTAGCTGATCCAGAGCATATACATAGTGAGCAACTCTTGCAAATATTGACTGATAAATTATCGAAATAAGACAATTTTAATCTAAAATAAGAAACATTTTTGACCTTTGAGCAAGAAGACAAAAATAATGTAGCTCAAAACAATCCGTAAATGCGAGGAGTTCAATGAGCTCTTACAATCCATTGAACCAAACTGCATCTTTATGGCGCAGCGGCACGCCGCGCCCGTGGTGCTACACTTTTTGAGTGTGCATATTTTGTACAACTTGAACTTATTGCAGGGGTAATATGAGCAGATGATATAAGTAAAAACATTAACAAAGCTGATGCATATATGGGACACACATTAGTTTATAGCAATAGTAAGCCAGAGGACACCTGTTTACTGGATTATATCGTAGATGGATTTATATTGGAAGGGGAGAGATTATCTAATATTTCTGACCTACACTACGATAACAGAAGGAAGGTGATCTAGCTATTCTCCAGCTCTGCTACCTGTATGTGCCTTGTGTCACTGTCCTCGTCAAAAAAGAAGATGATGATTGTTTCCCTCTTTGGCACTGCTAGGGCATGAACAAATACATTAGTTGTGTGCTATTCATACCCAGCTAAAGCGGCAGATAGGTGATTAATATTTTACACCACGATTTGTGGGCACACCTTGAGACAAAATATATTTTTTCACATAAACTACTTGGTTCATCAATTTGGGCCCTTGCCTGTTTGACCTTTAGCTGGAGTTCAGTTGATCTAGATTAATTATATTTGCTGCAAGGGAAAGAGGATTGAATTAATTTTATTTGATCTACCGCAGCCTATACTGTTCAGTTGAAATCTGTCCCAACAAATTTACCTCGCAAGATGCAGTGATCTATTTAGCTGGGAATAGTTCACTTGAAGTTTTGTTCTCATTTCCTGCACTGTGGACAATGAGTATACATTTAGCTGCTAGTATAACTTTGCAAGTATGGTTATTTCCATAGTTTAGAGAAATTATCAAAAATGGTAATGAAATACGGTATGAAATAATCAAAGAATGCAAATGAAATAGATAATAAATCGTATGTCATGTTAGATAAGTACCCTGAAAGAAGAGTATTATCTCCAACGTGTGCTGCCAGAGGTGCAAACGGTTATGTATTGTAGTAACACTGAAAAATTGGCAGGATGCATAATAAATTATTGGGTCTTTCTTCGTGATTCAGGGATGATGCATATATCGACTGGATAGGTCGATTATGGTTACCTGGCACACAACCCTCCATTTTAATTGTATGAATAAAGATTGCATAGCTCAGTAAGCAAAATACGGAGTAGATGATATGGCACGATATGGTTGATTCAAACTGTAACACGTGATGGAAGAGACAGCGAGGATAACTGCAAAGTTCCATGCAAAGTAATGGCTATAAAAGGAGGGGACTAAAGTATCACATTTTTGGACAGAGTAGTTAAAGTAACTGAACATAAAAACGTATATATATACAGGCAATTGCAAGTTAACTGAATCTCTAAGTTATAGGCAATTGTGTAAGCATATCTGAAGTTATAACCGGGATAGATATTACCCAATAGCATCACATGTGACAAATAGCACGGTGCAGGACATTTCCCGCGCTGTATAATTTTATCTATCCCAGTTACAGTCTAACCATGACAGAGCAAGTAGATGGCCAGCAGCAGATTTGGCAGCAGCACTCATGTGCAACACCTAAGATTGGACCATGCGGACATAAAGGTGGGGTAGTGAGTTGATCGAACAACGGTGGTTATTTAAAAAATGGAAATTAGAGTAAAGATGTTCTGTATAATATATACCTGGCAGCCTATATGACCAAACCTAATTCTTATGTAAGTTGTCCAGTGTTTTGATCTCTGTCTTTTCAAATGCTTTGACATAATTCTGAGGAAGGCTGTTTGCATATCCAAAGGCAGGTCAAACCATAGAAATTCAGGTTTTGAATGCAACCAAAGAAGCAATAACTCGTGAACTTAGAAATTTATTTGACCAAAAAAGAGAGACTTTTTATCACTTGCTATGTGTTGAACCAATATACTTTTATCTAGCTAATGAAAACGGGAAATTTACAACTTCCTTTTGATCCACGAAAAGAGGCGTACAGGGGGAGCTGACATATTAGATGTTTTTGCCTATTTTTTGCAAGTATTATGTTGTTCTTGAGGACACAAAGCTAGAGCTTCCACCCGAAAAAATATTTTGATAACATGTTGCTACTCCGGATAGCAAGAATAGCAATGGACTCTGAAGAAAACTTATCTGAGGTAAATGTATCCCTTTCTGCTAATTTGCTACAACTAACTTGGTTTGAACAAATAACTCATATGTGAGAACATGATGCATTCAGTGTTCTAAGGCATGAAAACACTTAGGAATTAAGTCCTTTGAGTAAACCGACAATCAAAATTCCAAGGACTACACTCTTTTGCTTCTCCCAAACACTTCAGCTAGAGATGAGTTAACAAAGTAACTTGGATGAGAAATGGAAAGCTATCTTGAAGTAGAGCAAGTATGTGTACCTGTAATGAAGGCTTTTTTTCCTAGCATAGAACTTGCATACAAAAATAGTGATACATATACAATAATGCTCAGCGGGTTTAATAGAAAATATATCCACATGTACTTAAATTTTTTTCCTAGCACCGAACTGCATACAATATATTGTTAACACGTTTAGACAATGGAAGTTAAATGTTCGGTGTTGTCTAAAATACGACACCACAACATGCAAAAAGAACATAATCAAATTTACAACAGCCAAGTATAGGATAGAAATAGTTTTTTTTTAATCATATTCAACTTAAATAATGGAATCTACAAAATCAGATATGTTTTGGATCAATAATGAATGTCATATAAATAATTATTCTCCACACATTGATAGTAAAACATTGTAAAGGAAAATAGCACATGAGGAGCTCTGCCACTCGCTGGGCCTCAATGCTTTGACCATCGTTATCCCAGTAAGTATTAGCTACGCGAATTATCTGAATTGTCCTAGCAGTGATACACGTACCCACCGGTTCAGCCATGAGTCTTTCGCACACCACCTCGCCGACAGAGTTGTATGCATCCTGGACTCCTGGTCGTCGTCCGGGTGGTCCACACAATGACAAAACGCCGCGCCCCCAGACTCAGAGCAGGCGGCGGCGCTGCTGGCCATCCAGTCCCCACATAGCGAACCAACCAGCAGGTCGCAGACCGCCGTCCAGGTGAGGAGATGTATGGGAGAAGCCAGAGCACGGGACGGCAGGAGAGCCTCAGAGACAGAGGAGGACCCGACCGATGCCACGGCCGCCGGCCAGGGGGCTCTCACGGCAGGGGAGAGATCCGGCGGGGAAGATTTTGGGGTAAGCAGCAACTCAGGACGGGGGGAGGATGGTGAAGGTGTCGACAGGGACTTTGTGGATGGAGCCCGTCATCGTGCCCGCATCCGCTTCCTTGCTCGTCTGCAACCTGATGGATGGATGTAAGAAGGGGAAAAACAGAGAAAGGAGAGGCGGATAGTGGAGGAAGGGAGAGGCGACGTGTACCTGAGATAAGAGACTATTGTAGGACCGCTGCATTGGAGGTAACCCACATGCCCTAAAGCGACGGCGACCACGGCGACACGGCGAGAATCGTGTAGATGCAATCTAGGAAAACCAGGTCGCTGCTCCCTACTCGCCGTCTGGTCTCAATGCCGACAGCATCGCCGCCACCCGCCACTCCAACTTCCTCCCGAGGTCGCGCGGTGGCCAGGTCGGCGCGCCGCCGCCATGCCTTGGCTGGCTTCGGAAACTCGGCGCGATGTCGCTCCTGTCAGTGTGCTGCTCCCATCACTGCTACTTGTGCAGTTGAGATCTCCGGGTTCGGATAGAAGAGGTCGGGGATTGGGGAAACTCGGGCGGGGACGCGAATTATCCTTCTGTTCGCCAACACAGCGCCCTCCTTATGCCCCCCGCCTCCCCTCTTCTCTCTCCTGGATAAAACGACTATACCCCTGGTTGAAGTCGCGGCAGAGAAGCGGCGGCCAGACGCCCGCCATAGCCACTCCCACTATATCCCCATCGGGAGGAATACCCGTTCATGGAGCGCCAAGCCTGAGGGCCACCGCCGGGACCTCATCCGTCCGTGCGCCCCACCTTGCCCATGGCGTCGTCCTTGGTAGCAGGGCGGTCCGGAGGCAAGTTAGTGCTCACCGATCAGGAGCAGCAGGCATCGATTCTGGGAGTGAAACAAAGCACATTAGAAGGGGAGAAAGAATAACACGATGTAGGGATGAGGCAGGCGTACCTGTCAAGCGCGCATGGTCTTCCTCGTCGCGGAATCGGGTTGTCTCTGTCCTTGGGGCGTCCTCTCATGCTTGTGAGAAAAGGTGAGGCCAGGAGGGAGAAAGGAAGCGGCGCTCGAGACCTCCATACACGAATTCTAGAGAGGAAGGAGGCGGAGCCAAAGCGGACACCATGCGGAGTCGCCGAGGAAGAAGCGGTGACGCGCCGCCGGCCACGGAAGGGCTCGTTCCGGGAAGAATTTAGGCAGAACACGGCGAGGCGTGATAATACGGGGGGATCAGGAGAGAGACACGCATAGAGACACAGGTCAGAAAAGAGGTCAAAGCGGTGAGTAATACCAGACAAAACCTGAATCTGATCAGGACCCATCCCAAACAGCAAAAGACACATGCCTAAGTCTACCAATAGGACACAGCGCTAAAGCAAAAAGGAGGAGATCTGACCAAATCGTACCTAGAAAAAAATTTCTACAGGGCACCAAAACTGCACCTAGAAGAAACCCTACGGGAATAAAACTATCAAATAGCATACGTGTTACCTCCACATTAATCTCAAAAATAATTCAAAACTCTTACAAAAAAGATGTTTGTTCCCAAATAGTATAGTAGTTATTCTAAACATCAGCAACTCAAGAACTTTAGAAGCCGTGTTGTGAATAATCTAATAAAAAAACCATATGCATCCAAGGTATGTAGAAGCTGGGGTGATATTTCCCCTATTTCGAAAAAAAGAACTCTTAGAAGCGACATGCGCCTCCTAGGTCGCTCTCTAGGGTGGCCCCCAGAGGCCCCACCAAAACCCTAGCTAGCCAACCCACACACACGTTCTCCATCGGCCGCCGCCGGCGGTGGTGGCGGCGCCCGTCCGTCAAAGGCGGAGGGCGGTGGAGGATCTTCCCAGCAACGCATCTGCGAGCGGGAAGGGCGGCCTCTGCGTGGCAACAGTGGCCGAGTGGGCGTGGCGGCGACGTTGGGTGCTGTGGTAAGACCATGAAGGGCAGCAGGGGGTGAGAAGGCGGAGCTCGGGTGTGGGGCGCCGCGCTCAGCGGCGGCCAGCACACAGGCTCAATCTGGGCTGAGACGACCCTTGCCTCTCCACGCCTCGTCTTGTTTCTTCGCGTCGGTTCTGGTATGGCGATGCGAGCCTCTTAACATTGCCCCTCCAGGGCCGGTGGTGGCCGGAGTTGTTGCTCCGGTGGCGATAACGGTCCTAGTCTGCTTGGTCTTGACCACCTTGGTCTTAGATCTGGCGAGCTAGGGTGCTGCTGCGGTGGTGGGCAACATCCTCCTTCCCCAGCGACTGAGTTGCTTCCTTCGGCGGTAGTCAATGCCTGCAACCTACTGCTCATCTCCATTCCGTCGGAGGAAGGTCTCTGGCCTGAGTGTAAACCCTGTTCTGTGCAGGTGCCACTTCCTCCTTCGAGGCGTGTTCATGGGCCTAACCTTTCCTCCCATCGATGTTAGGGAAACCCCAGGTCTGCTTTGTCGGACCGGGTCGAGGCGTTTCATAAAAATATTGCATAGACTGTAGTAAAAAATGTACAAAGAGGCAGGCAGGAGAAGAAGACTGAAAAAGGGAAGTTTCATACAAATATTGCATAGACTGTAGTAAAAATCTTGAGATCATAATTTTTTAAGCATTTAATACATAAAATGAAAATGACGGAGTATAGGCAGCCATCAAGATGTAGTGGACCATACTCGTTTCCACTCAACCTCTGTTGTAGAGCAAAGAACAAGTCACTTGCTAACAAATTTATCTTACATAGGAAAGCTTATAGCTTAAAGAGCAATTCATCACCGCGAATAGCCGTAGAGAACAATCATTTCTCCAAAATTGCTTAAATTTCACAAGCTTTCAGCCCCTTTTTTCTCTATGATGCATGCATGAATTCGCAGTAAGTTGAGAGCACATTTCAATAACACCATTGAATAGTATTTGCCTTGTGGCAAGGTTTTACAAATAATATCAACTTTAAATAAGATATAGCACAAATCCACACATTAACTTAGGATTATTGTTTTTTGAGAAAAAATCCAGAATATATTTTTTTGAGAAAAAAACATACAGAATATAGCACAAATCCACATATTAACTTAGGATTTTTTTTTTGAGAAATTCTGGAAAGAAATTAGGTAATGTAAGCTCTAAATCCAATAGATTAGTGCCGTCATGACTAACTCAACTATGTGTACTGCTTAGATGTGGCCTCCAGAGATCAAGGACATCGAAGCTCTAGCGCCACCACTTTGATCTTCTACCTTTGCTACTAAAGCTTGCCATTGATTTATGCATGTCCCCTCTAATCAAAGGTGATGCCTTACGGCGATGTTTTGTCGTAGAAACACCAAGGTGGCACACCATATTCGAATGTAAGCTGATGTGTTCAAACTTATTATAAAAACAAAAATATGGATGAGGTGGGAGAGGATGCATTGTTTTTAGAAGACCGCGATAAACAAAAAAAAAGCATTTGGTACCCCATTTGTTCCAAAACAGGTCAAACACTTCACAAGGATATATTGAACAAGAGCCATTGCATGAAGGTATCTGTGAAGGTACGTGGGAGGCGATAGATGTTGAATTGCTCCGAGATGGAAACTCGGAGCGAGCATGCCCGTGTGATTACATTGTCTTTCACTTCGAGAACTCAATGGTAGTGTACCAGATAGTAGGCAAAGGTGTCGAGCCAGATCAAGATATCACATTAGACTCCTTTTTCATTTCATATTGAGCTTTCTTTTCTCGATGTCTTCTATTCTTGTTGTAGGGACTTAGCTGCAGGATAGAAAAGAAAGAAGGGCTAAAGTGCAAAGTGAAAGTTGTATATGTTAGATGTGAAAGGAATGGATCGGCTGTGTGAAGCTCCCAGAATATTCCCCATGTTCTTCCTCTCAAATCCCTAGAGCCCAAATCCAAATTTCTACAAATTACAACATGGTATCGTAGCCGACATCACCGCAGCCGCTCCATCTGGCCCTAGAGGAGAGGCAGCTTTGGTGCTGAAGAGGTGGACGTGCTGCTTCTCTGAATCGGAGGTTCGGTTGTAGCGGCCGGCAGCAGCGTGTGGCCAGGAGAAGTAGCGGGGCTGCAGAAGATTGGGGACCGGCGGTGGCTGGGTGCAGAGGAGTGCGTCTTTGCCCCGGTACGTGATTGATTTGGTGTTTGTTGGAAAATCTTCCTACCAAGGAGGAAGGAGCTGCTGCTCTGTTCCAGCAGGGAAGAGAGGAGAAGGAGCCCAGAAGGGAGCAGTTGCAGTTTATATAGCTGCGATCTGCAAAGGGGTTGATTGGAGGCTCACACAACAGTCCAAAAGTGGTTGGTGACGTGGTTGCAGAGTGAAGAAGCTGAGGCTGGAAGAGAGGAAGAGGTGTGGATAGAGCCGATTTGTTTGAGGCAAAGTTGGTAGACAGATGGCAGTGGGAGAGGCTGAGATTGTGTCGTTGTAGGAGAACAAGATGGGTATTGGTGAGTTTTGTGGTTATAGAGGTGGATATGCCGGTGCAGCCTAATATAGTCACTAATGCAAGTGGGATTTGCTTCAGAAGAAGACCAATGGAAAGAATACATGGTTCTGAGGTTGCTGGGGAATTATTACACACCGTTAAGGTCCAAATGACAATTGATGAATGGGAAAAATGGCAAAGATTTAAGGAACCAAGCTTCCGTGGTAAATCTGATTTGCACAGACACAATTGCTCCAATGCAAGATGGCTAATAGACTCCGGTGCATCTAAACATATGGCAGGGTCTTATAAGGAATTCTGTGAGTATACTCCTGATTTTACACACCGTAATGTCACACTTGCCGACGGTTCTGTCCAAAGTATTGTGGGGTCGTGAAAGATTAAATGTTGTCCAAACATAACACTATCATCGTTGTTGCATATTCCCTCGTTCCCAATTAATCTTTTGTCAATCAGCTTGCATCACTAGTGAGCTTAATTGCGCTCGCTATCTTTCTTCCAACTAGATGCATTTTTCTGGAACTTGAAAGCGGAAGGGAATTAGGGACCGGGAGTATGCTTGATGGCTTGTATTACCTGAACAAGGAGGTTTCTCCTTTAGTTGCATCTGTTATATCTCCTTCACCACTAGAAGAGTTTCTACTTCAACACCGTAGGTTGGGGCACATGCCTTTTGCTACCTTGGGACAGCTCTATCCTAATCTCTATAATAAAGTTAAGAAAGAAAACCTAGTATGTGATGCATGCCAATTTGGGAAACAAACTAGGAGAACTTATGTGTCATCTGACAATCGGAGTGACACACCACTTGAAGTTATACATTCTGATGTGTGGGGTCCTAGTGGAGTTTCAGCTTTAAATGGTTACCGCTCATTTGTTACCTTCATTGATTGTTGTACTAGAGTCACTTGGGTTTATGTGTTGAGGAATAAAGATAATGTGTTTGAATGCTTCGTTGATTTTCATAATATGATCAAGACACAATATAATGCATGCATGAAAGTGTTCCGTACTGACAATGGTACAGTAGTATGTGAACAAGGAATTTGATAAGTACTTATCCAGTTTTGGGATAATTCATCAAACAACGTGCCCAGGTACTTCTCAGCAGAATGGTTTGGCTGAAAGGAAGAACAGGCATCTACTGGAGATAACTCGTTGCATAATGACAACTATGAATGTTCCAAAGTTTCTGTGGGGAGAAGCTGTGATGACAGCCGCTTATTTGATAAATAGAATGCCATCGAGGGTACTTGGATATAAGAGCCCCATAGAGTGTCTAACTGGTGAAACAACGTATGTGGTTCCACCCAAGGTCTTTGGCTGTGTGTGCTTTGTAAAGGACTACAGGCCATCTGTTGGCAAACTTGATCCAAGGGCATTGAAGTGTGTGTTTGTGGGTTATTCCGGTAAACAAAAGGGTTATAAGTGTTGGTGTCCTTCTGAAAGAAGAATGTTTGTGAGTGCAGATGTGGTATTTAGGGAGCACGTACCATTTTATGGTGAACCAACAGACTTAACTGATGTATTTCCCGATATGTTTACTAATGAAATCCTAGGTGAAGATTGTGAGGCAGGGGGAGAGGAGGTAGCGGAAGATGATACATCCACATCAAGAGAGATGATAATCGGGGTAATTCCGTCAGAAATAGAACATGAAGAAAGGCAGGGAGAGAAAAATGACTCATCAAATGAGGCACTTCGATGGCCTAAACCAAATGAAGAAAATAAGATTCAGGTATATACACGAAGACCCCAGTATCAAGAGCCGACGCAAGTAGTAGAACTCGAAGGTGAGGCCCATGGACAACATCATGAGCAGCAGGTTGACCAAAGAGAGGACACTCAAGGTCGAACCGATGATACCGCACCGCCTCTGGATAATGGTAACATCTCTCCTTGCTATGATGAGCTTGATGTGCCTATAGCTCACGTAAAGCAACCACGCCCTAATGCTGGAAAATTGCCCTCCAGATTGGGCCCTTATAATGTTTCTAACTATGTCACGTATGACGCAGTTGGTTCATCTTATAAGGCATTTATTACCGCGCTAGACTTCGCAGGACCTCTACCGAGGGACTCGGCAGGAGGCAAAACTGAACCCAAAGTGGAGGGCAGCAATGCTAGAGGAGATGGCTGCTCTTGACAAAAATAATACATGGGTAATCACTCCACTTCCTCGCTAATAAAAAGATAGTTGGTCGCAAATGGGTGTTTACCATAAAACAAACACCCGAAGGGAAAGTAGAGAGATATAAGGCAAGACTTGTGGCAAAAGGATATAGTCGTACCTATGGAGTGGACTATGATGAAACCTTCGCCCCGTTGCAAAGATGAGCACCATCAAAACTTTAATTTCAGATAGCAAAGCAAATAACAAGTGGAAGTTATTCCAGCTAGATGTGAAGAATGCATTTCTTCATGGAAATATTAATGAAGAAGTATATATGGAAATTCCACCAGGGTTCAATGGGCCTGAGACAAAGGGTAAAGTGTGTAGACTGAAGAAATCACTTTATGGACTTAAACAATCTCCAAGGGCTTGGTTTGGGAGATTTCGCAAGGAAGTTTGCTACTTGGGTTTCCAACAAAGCAATGCTGACCATACCCTCTTCTTTAAGCATCACCAAGACAAGATTGCCATTTTGGTCGTATATGTGGATGATATTGTGGTTACAGGGAATGATGATGAGGAGATTAGGAACTTAAAGAAAATGTTGGCGAAGTCTTTTGATGTCAAAGATCTTGGCTTCCTTCACTTCTTCCTGGGAATTGAAGTAGCTTACGGAGCTCAAAGTATCTATCTCTCTCAAAGGAAATATGTACTAGATCTTCTTGCTGAAACTCGGGATGCTTGGAAGTAAACCTCGCTGCCACGCCAATTGAACCAAATCGTCGTATCACCGTAAATTCGGGGAACCTGTTGATAGGGTGAGATATCAGAGACTTGTAGGTCGTTTAATCTATCTATCTCACACTAGACCCGACATTGCATATGCCGTAAGCCCGGTGAGTAGATATATGCATGATCCTCGATCAAATCATCTAGATGTCGTAAATGAATTCTGCGGTATCTCAAGGGTTGTCCTGGAAAAGGAATTCTCTTTTCAAATCATGGACATTTAGAAGTAGAAGGATTTACGTATGCCGATTGGGCTGGATGCTTGGATGATAGAAGATCCACGTCAGAGTTATTGCACTTTTGTGGGTGGAAATCTAGTTAGTTGGAGAAGTAAGAAGCAAAGTGTTGTTGCTAGGTCCACGGCAGGCGTAACCGCGATCCATGGCTTCGTGTCTTTGCGAGTTACTATGGCTTCGATTGTTGTTAGCTGAACTTCGGTTGTTCCGAGGAAGATCTCTCGAGCTCTATCGCGATAATCAGGCCGCAATCAATATTATAAACAATCCAACTCATCATGATAGAACAAAACATATTGAAATTGACAGGCATTTCATTAAGGAGAAGCTTGATGAGGGAGAACTCCAGGTAGGCTTTGTCAAAACGGGAGATCAGCTCGCTGATGTATTAACAAAGGGTGTGAGTGTTGTATCCTTTTCGAAGCTATGTGACAAGATGGGGCTCTTAGACATTTTCGCCCCATCTTGAGGGGGAGTGTTGTAGGGACTTAGCTGCAGGATAGAAAAGAAAGAAGGGCTAAAGTGCAAAGTGAAAGTTGTATATGTTAGATGTGAAAGGAATGGATCGGCTGTGTGAAGCTCCCAGAATATTCCTCATGTTCTTCCTCTCAAATCCCTAGAGCCCAAATCCAAATTTCTACAAATTACAACAATTCTCAAACTATCCCTCCCTTGTCTTAATTTTCTCTTGCATTTTATTTGCTAGCATGTAGCATAGAAAGGGAGCGGCGAAACTCTTGAAGTACAGAGATAACACATTGTGCCAGTTGTTATATATAAACTCTTAGCCTTGCAAGGTTTCAAAAACTGCACAACGAGTTGTTGGATACAGTTATTCTGAAACATTTCCTTCCAGATTGCATAGAAGATTTTCATAAATAATTGATTCTCCATTGGAACAAACAACATGGGCATGCGATGTTTCTATGCTATACTCCATTCATATCACACAAAAAATGTCGTGTTGTACATTTAAACACTATTCAATATTTACCTCTGACAAGTATTTTTCCCATATGATTAAAAAGATCTTAATATAAATGTCTGAAGCAACATTTTTTTAACCATGCAGGAGGACTGCATGTATTATACTATTAGAGGAGAAGCAAGACCAAGAAAGGTCAGAGGTACATAGTCCATACGACAGCAACCCACAATGAGCAGAGTACAACATAAACAGACAGAAAAACCGAAACAGAAACTAGAAGAGACACTGCCATTGCCAACTCACCTACTAGCACATATGAGTCTATTCTCAATCGGGTTCATGTAGTAGGAAGCGACCTCTGATTGCAAAAGCCCACAACTTAGTCTCACTTTTGGTCCAATCAATGATTTGCTGCACCTGTTTGAATGTATTTTCAAAAACTTCCGTTCCTCTCTCCAAATGCTTTAGACAGCTCGGATTATAAGGGAATTCAAACGTCAAGAGATCTCCTTCAGAAATAACATTCATAGTATAAACGTTTTCGAAGTCTGACTGGAGGCATGTCCAGAACAACATATATCTGTAGTATGGGGAGAGAACTTAGTCTCATCTCATGTCCTGATCGTTTCAAATTCAATGAGACAATTCATTTAATCCCAACATCCATGTGGTGATCTGATGGCATGGTCTTGGCGTGAGGAGGCGGTGCGTTAGTGCATATATCGTAGCTGGTGTTGATCTGCTTTTCAGAGTTTAGTGTAGCTGGACTAAGGAGCTGCTGGTTTCTGTTTTGTATGTCTTTTCTTCCCAGGTGCTTAAGACCCCAGGCTAGCTGGTGGGCTGGATCTTTTCTTTTTCTTGTCGTTAAAACGTTTATATGTTTCATTTTCAATGAGAATGGAGAGCTGGGGAGCGCTCCCTGTTAGTCTAAAAAAAATTCATTTAATTTGGCCTTAGATTAGTATGGGCAACTGTACTCAAGTATTGTAACGACTTGTTAAGAGAGGTGAGCTTGTGAATTCCTGGTGCTATAAAATCATATTATTTGAATTCCAAAAAATTTGAAATTAAATACCCACATACATATAAATATTCCGAAGATTCAGTAAAACTTTTGGAGAAAAATATATTACATTTTGAGCTATACAAAAAAGACAAATTTCTGACAAATATACGTCCCTATACGTACCCACAAATTTGTTTTTTTTCTGTAGCTCAAAATACAATGCAACTTCTAGCGAAAGTTCTCACGAGTATTCGGAACATATATGTGTATTCATGAAATAAATGTGATGATTTTTTGAAACACAGATACATAATTTTTTTAATATTTAAAAAAATGAGAGCACTGGTGCTCATGTGCACCAAATGCTCACTCCATATCCATGCTATATCTTCGCCTCCCAATCTCTCTTACCGAGAGTATAGTGCTGGTTTGGTATAGAGGCTCGGTTGCCCATATGAGGTCATAAGCCATTTTTCTTCGTTTTTTGAGCGCATCCGGTTGAGGTCATCTGAGTTTTGGAAGTACAGCAAGGCCCAATTGCAACCAAGGTAGATGTGGAACTGTGGAATCATGGACGTACGAGGATGACCCAACGGAAGACATTGGGATCCATTTATCGTCCAGCTTGGTGGACCGGCTTTTATGACTCAGCCTGTCACCCATAGTCATTGGAGCTACATACAAAGTTCGATTTCCTTCAGCTAAAAAAAAAGTTCGATTTCCTTCACCTAGAAAGAGATTGTTGATTTGCTAATCATGTCGTTACGAGCCTACGAGCTTCTGGAACCTTCCTCGCAGCATAATTTGTGACATCAGAGTAGCAATTAGCTCTCTACTCTGCACTTTGCACTTTGTTCTCCTTTTCCCCCTTTCCCCTTTTCCAATGCGATTCTTCACACACTCAGCGAAATAGAGCTTCGAGTTTCATCTGGTTAGAGAGAAGGAAAGAAAGACAGACGAGTCTCCCCGTACGTTCGTTGCTTTTTGACACCTGATGATGCTTCCGCACTTCCCACGCGTGATGAAAAATTCACGTTCATTCCATCTGTTTCACGTGACCAACGGCTCAGGAGAGAAAAGGAAAGATCGTGTGATCGAAGAGTTTCTTCTTTACCTTGCAGCATGCGCGGCAGCGTCACCATTAGTATAGTGAAATGCATTCACGACTGTGCAACACCTCATCAGGAACCGATTAAGTGCCGCCACACACAAGAAAAAAGAACCGATTAAGCGTGGAACCTTATCTGAATTTCTAAAAAGCTTTCCATAGTGTCTTCCTATCTGGAACCGATTCAAGCGTAGAGCCAGATAATGAGTAAGCCGATCACACGATCAACATGCATGTCAAAGGAAGAATACAAGACAACATGGAAAGATTTGCCGCCATAACAACAATCAGATCATACTCCCTTTTCACTTCATAAACAAGCTTTCCATTCTCGACGGCTCCTATTCTCAAGATATCTTCCGTTGAATATCTCTTCTCTTTTATTGTCTTTCCCATCAGTTAACGCATAAAATAGAGGTGGTGAAACTTTTGAAGCACAAAAAGAACATACCCCATCGATGGTCATATATAAGTTCTTAGCTGTACGGGGTGCCAAAAATGCACGGAAGTTTGTTGGTTACTTTTATTACATGAAATTTCATTCATATTGCACGGGAGGTCTTCGTACATGATGTACATGATGGGTGCCTCCAAGGGAAATATAGCACGGGCATGTGATGTTTTTTCTTTCGTCTTATACAAACTATCGACTGGTCTGTATCATTTCAAATTCGACGAGCAAGTCCACTTAGTGATATCCTTTATTGATTAATATGTACATATATTGAAGTGTGAGTAGTACTAAGAAATATGTGTGATTTGTCCATTACATATAACAAAACCGATAAAATGTGGAGATGTGGACGGTGCGGGTTCTTGAGGCTTAGTGAGTGGGTTGTGAGTTAAAGTCTCGCCTTCTAATCGTTTGCAAGGGGTGGTTGTAACACAAACTTCAACAAGAGTTGGAGAAATATAAACTCGTGCTTCAGCTACTAGGTCCCATAATGTTTTCCATATCGAGGTCTAGTGCAAATAATTGTGCATCATAATTTGATTTTATTTTGTGAAAAATATGATATGATTTATAATTTGTCCTCTGGAGATTTTTTTCAAAAGAAAATAAGGTGATGTAAGATAATAAAATTTAAACACTTCGTCCTTTTTGCGTTAGGAACGCTGGAGATGCCCTTAATTATGGTAAAGTTTTTTTTTAAGTTGTACCCTTGGTCTCTGCTTCAAAATGGCGCACACAACTTGTTATGTTAATTTATTCAACGAAGTCTTACAAGATAATATATCGATCCACCCAAAGTCACCTTCTTGGCAACAAATGTCGCTACACTTACAAACTTATGATGGGGGTGGCCAATATCAGACCGTGTGCCATGACCTCACATCTACACACATTATCTAAAACCGGACCACCGATTCAACGGAACTTCAGCACACACCATATGTGCATGGTGTAGAAGTTGTCGCCGCTATCTTCCACGAACCCATCTACAAGAGAGACCAACACATTGAACTTCTAAGGCCGTTCGCTCCATCACGACGCCAAACATCGCCACCGCCCTGCACGCGTCCGATATCATGCGTCCGCATGCCAAAACCCCATTGCATCACGCCTAGAGAGACTCGCCTGTAATGGAGTTTATTGCCATAAAGTTTATTGCCATTCATTTCGGATGTGGCCCTGCCCACCCATTACACTTCCTTTCACTTCATAATAACTTTTTCTTTGTCAATGTCTCCAATTCCCGGTCTAGCTTATGTTATATTTCTCATCTCATGAATTATATTCGCTAGTACTCAAACTTTTGAACTTTTGAGCTAGTGAAACTTTTGAAGCGCGAGGAGAACACGCTATGTCGGCGACCAACAATGTTGTTGGGCACATTTATTACAAAACTATTTTGTTCTTGTTGCATGGAAGGTGCTCCAAGATACTGATATCCTAAACTGGGACATATGGTCGACATGGGCACATGATTTTTTTATATGTTACACCTACTATAAATTAGTCCTAATCGTTTCAATTTCAATGAGCCATTTCACATTTTTTGCGGAGAATGAGCTATTTCACTTAATTTCAATCTTAGTTGATTAATAGGGTAAATATCGCGATGTAAATAAAACTAAAGTAATATGCTTGAATCTCTACAATAATGGTCAAAACAGGTCAGAAAATGGGATGGTAGTGGGTGCGAGGTCACCGTTGATTTATGCATGCCCCCTCTAATTGAAGGTGATGCCTTATGGCAGTGTTTTTTCGTAGAAACACCAAGATGACACGACATATTTAAAATGTAAGCATATATTTTCAAAATGATTATAAAAATAAAAACATGGATGAGGTGGGAGATGATGCATCGTTTTTAGAAGACTGCGGCAAAAGCAAAAGGCTATTCCCTAACCCATTTGATTCCAAAACAGGTCAAACAGTTTACAAGGATATATTGAACAAGAGCCATTGCATGAAGGTATCCGTCGAAGTACGTAAGAGGTGGTAGAAGTTCAATTGCTCTGAGATGCAAACTCGGAGCGAGTGCATGAAGGTATCCGTCGAGGTACGTAGGAGGCGGTAGATGTTCAATTTCTCTGAGATGCAAACTCGGAGCGAGGATGACCGTGTGATTACATTTTCTTTCACTTCAGGAACTCAATGGTAGTTTACGAGATAGTAGGCAAATGTGTCGAGCCAGAGCAAGATATCACATTAGGCTCCTTTTTCATTTCATATCGAGCTTTCTTTTCTCGATGTCTTCTATTCTCAAACTATCCCTCCATTGTCTTTCTTTTCTCTTGCATTGTATTTGCTAGAATTTAGCATAGAAAAGAAGGTGGTGAAACTGTTAAAGTACAGAGATAACCAACATTGTGCCGGTTGTCATATATTTTCAAGGTTTCAAAAACTGCACAACGAGTTGTTGGATACATTTATTCCAAAACATTTCCTTTGAGATTGCATAGAAGATGTTCATAAATAATGGATTCTTCATTGGAACATACAACATGGGCATGCGATGTTTTTATGATGTACTCCGTTCATATCACACAAAAAGTGTCGTGTTGTACATTTAAACAATATTCAAGATTTACTTTTGATAATTATTTTCCCGATATGATTAAAATATCTTAATATAAATTTCTGAAACAACATTTATACTTTTTTTGAACCATGCAGGTGGACTGCATGTATTATATTAGAGGATAAGAAAGACCTAGAAAGGTCAGAAGTACATAGTCCATACAAGAACAACAACACACAATGAACAGAGTACAACATAAAATTAGAACAATAGAGGAGACACTACCAACTGACCTACTAGCACATAAGAGTCTATACTCAATCGGGTTCATGTAGTAGGAAGTGACCTATGCTTGCAAACGCCCACTTACTTAGCTTCACTCCTGATTCGATCAATGTTATGCTGCACCGGCTTGAATGTAATTTCAAAAACTCTATCGTTACTCTCTCTCCAGATGCTCTAGACAGTTAGGATTATAAGGGAATTCAGATGTCAAGAGACCTCCTTTAGAAACAAAATTTACAAACACTTTCAAAGTCTAACAGAAGGCGTGTCCAGAGCAACATATATCTGTAGTGTATGGAGAGAGTACTTAGTCTCATTGTCCTGATCGTTTCAAATTCAATGCGACATTTCATTTGATTCGGCCTTAGATTAGTATGGGCAGCTGTACTGAAGTATTGCAACGACTTTTTTTGAGAGGTAGGCTTGTGAATTACCATATTCATGCTATATTCGCCTCCCAATCTCTCTTTCCGGGAGTATTGTGCTGGGTTTGGCATAGAGGCTCGGTTCCCAGATGAGGTCATAAGTCATTTTTCTTCGTTTTTTGAGTGTATCCGGTTGAGGTCATCTGAGCTTTGGAAGTAAAGCAAGGCCCAATTGCATCCAAGGTGGAAGTGGGACTGTGGAATCATGGACGCTAGCTGAGGACCCAAGAGAATACGTTCGGTTCCATTTATCGTCCATCAAGCTCGGTGGACGGCTTATTGTTTACTCTACTAGATCAACTAGTGTAGCATCCGTGCGGGTAGACACTATATCTATATGTATACTGCAAGATCGGAGAGAGATTGAGAGGGGTATGGGAGACAAACCTTCTCCCTTCGAGGAGGAGCTCGAGCCGTTGTCCATGGCGACGGCGCGAGTGGCGTGAGTGAGCGGTGGCGGCGGTGGAGCTTCCCGTCGGCTCAGCGCTAACCCTAGATCGGTTTGGTATGTCGGTGGGGCGTACGGCAAACGCGGTGAACCTCGTACTGCGAGCCGCCGGCCCCCACCTCTCTTTATAGCGCTGGCGACAGGGGCCCACCAACCATAACGGGTTGGGCGCCCCCGATCAGGGCGCAGGTCAAAGGGGCCCGGTGGGCCGTTGGGCCCACTCGGGAGAGATCAATCTAACATTCTCCCCCTTGATCTCAACTTTACTTTTAACTTTATACTTTCGCTTTATTCGTTTCATTTTGGATCAGTCCATAGGGCATGTTTCATCGTCACAGCTCTATTGCCGATAGAATCAGACAGCCACAATACACTTCTCTGTTTTGAAATAAATTCTTTTACTTTTGGGCCTCTTACGATCCAGGATAGGTAAGACTTTCCCTTAAACCCATGCCGGCTACGTGCTCCTTGAACACGCTGGGTGGTAAGCCTTTCGTTAGCGGATCCGCAAGCATATCTTTTGTCCTTATATGCTCGAGACTTATTGTTTGATCCTGGACCTTGTGTTTCACAACATAATACTTAACCTCAATCGGTTTCGTAGCATTACTCGACTTGTTGTTGTGAGCATAAAATACTGCAGTGCTCATTGTCGCAGTACATCTTTAGTGGTTTGTCAATACAATCTACTACTTTCAAGTCGGGTATAAATTTCTTTAACCATAATGCCTGCCCCGTGGCTTCATAACATGCTATAAATTCTGCATACATCGTGGATGATGCAACTATCGTCTGTTTGGAGCTTCTCCACGAAATAGCTCCCCTGCGAGGGTGAATACATATCCAGATGTGGATTTTCTATCATCTTTATCCCCCGCAAAATCTGCATCTGAATACCCTCTTATTTCTAGGGAATCAGATCTTCCGTATGTTAGCATGTAACTCTTTGTGCCTTTCACATAACGCAATGCCTTCTTTACCATTTTCCAGTGTTCAAAACCTGGATTTTCTTGATATCTACCGAGTACTCCGGTGATAAATGCTAAGTCAGGGCGAGTGCACACTTGTGCATACTGTAGCCTTCCAATGGCCGAAGCATATGGAACCGCTTTCATTTGATCGAGCTCGTATTGATTTTGGGGACTTTGATGTTTCCCAAAACTGTCGCCCTTGACTATAGGGGCAGGTGTGGCACTCGCACTTATGCATATTATACTTACTTAGAATCTTTTCTAAATAAGCCTTTTGCGATAGTCCTAATACTCCATTGTTCCTATCTCGGTGAATTTCTATGCCCAAAACATATGACGCTTCACCAAGATCTTTCATATCAAAATTTGAGGACAAGAACTTCTTTGTCTCTTGCAGGAGACTAACATCACCGCCGGCAAGCGGTAATATCATCCACATACAAGATTAGGAAAATATATTTTCCACTTTTAAACTTTGCATAAACGCAATTGTCCTCAATATTTTCTTTAAATCCAAATCTCTTAATTGTTTCATTAAACTTTAGATACCACTGTCTGGAGGCTTGCTTTAATCCATAAATGGATTTCTTTAGACGGCATCCCATTTCTTCCTTGCCTTCCATGATAAAACCCTTAGGTTGTTTCATGTAGACATTTTCTTCTAAATCCCCGTTTAGAAATGCCGTCTTTACATCCATTTGATGCAACTCTAAATCAAAATGTGCAACTAGTGCCATGATGATTCTGAAGGAATCCTTACATGAGACCGGAGAAAATGTCTCATTGTAATCTATCCCTTCTCTTTGTGTAAATCCTTTTGCCACAAGTCGTGCTTTATACTTTTCAACATTTCCATTGGAGTCATATTTTATTTTGTAGACCCATTTGCAGCCCACGGTTTTGGCTCCTTTAGGAATATTCTCTAAGTCCCAAACATGGTTGGCACTCATCGACCTCATTTCGTCTTCCATGGCCTCCACCCACTTTGATGAATTTGGGCTTCTCATGGCTTCTTCATATGAAGTGGGATCACCTTCCATATGAACTATGTTGTAAACTTTGTAATCAGTCGAAATGGCTGATTTTCTAGCTCTTGTAGACCTTCTAGGGGCCTCAATCTCTGGAGCATTCTGTTCCTCAACTTGTGGCTCAGCTTCTGGAGGTGGCTGTTGTTGCTCCCTTTCATGCTCAACCAATGGTTCATTCGGCTCCTGACGGACAGGTTCCGAATTTTCACTCATCATTGTCATGGGTGGAGTCACAACAGGCGCTTGCACCACAATCGCAGGGATCGTCGGTACAGGTGCACATGGTAGCGCAAAAAATGGCTCCTGAGTCATCGGATTAGGTGCATGCACCCTCTTCTCCTCAAGATCAATTTTCCGAGCTACCATGCTCCCCCTTATCATTTCGTCTTCTAAGAAGACAGCATGTCTCGTTTCCACAAACTTTGTGTATTTCTCTGGACAGTAGAAACGATAACCTTTTGACTTTTTAGGATAGCCAATAAAATGGCAGCTGACTGTTTTGGTATCTAACTTTGCGATATTTGGATTGAATACTTTGGCCTCAGCAGAGGCTCCCCCACACTTTCGGGTGGTTTAGAGAAGGCACTCTCCCCGTCCATAGCTCATACGGCGTTTTGGGCACCGATTTGCTTGGTACTCGTTTAGAATGTGAATAGCGGTTTTTAACGCCTCAATCCACAATCCCAATGGTAGGGTGGAATAGCTCATCATACTCGCGCACCATATCCATGAGGGTACGGTTGCGCCTTTCAGCTACCCCATTCCGCCGAGGTTCGCCCGGCATCGAGTACGGGCGACTATTCCGAGCCTCCTGCGAAACCTTGCAAAAGGTCCAGGGACTTGGCCATATGGAGTATGTCGACCGTAGTACTCCCCTCCACGATCGGACCCGACTATCTTTATTCTTTTATCATGCTGATTTTCAACTTCAGCTTTGAATATTTTGAATTTATCCAACGCTTCGTTCTTTCTTTTATTGGATAAATATAACCATATCGGGAGTAATCATCCGTGAATGTTATGAACGAATCATAGCCATCCACACTTTTCACAGGAAATGGTCCACATATATCGGTGTGAATTATTTCTAGTGTTGCTGTGCTTCGATTTGCACCCTTTTTAATTTGCTTTACAAATTTTCCTTTAATGCAATCGATGCACTGTTCTATGTTGAGAATTCTAATGGAGGAAGAATATCATTTTTAACGAGTCTTTCTATTCTTCCCCTCGAAATATGGCCTAGGCGACAGTGCCATAATTTCGATGATTCATCAGTTCTTTTCCTTTTCTTTCCTTCTGTTTCCGACGAGGGTATTTGTGTTGGGGGGATAACCCCCGGTATGCCAAAGGCATGCCAAACCGGATGGTTTGGGCCATCAAGATACCGGTTTAATATTCTTACCGGAACACCAAGGTAGGAGTTTGGGCTAAGTGAAGCTAAGCCGGTATCCCCAAGGGGGTATGCCAGAACCCGGTAAAGAAGATACCGGAGAGAAGGGCATGTCGGCAGGACTGGTCAAAGATTCCCTTCAGAGCAAGAAGACAAGGATGAGCTAAGCAAAGCGGCTTTAATCGAGCCACGGCGCCAAAGAGAGAGGTGACGCCGAAAGAAGCCGGAGGACGTCGGCGTCCTCGATTAAAGAAGACCCCGGCGTCATCTATGATTAAAGTAGCTTTGTAAAGTAGTTTGTCCAATCAAAGATGCCATTAGGGTTTCTTGTTCTGTAAGCCACCCTCTCCCCTATATAAGGAGAGGGGGTACTGCCTCATACAGGCGCGTGTCCACAGAGGAGATTAGACGATAGAACCTGTATCCAAGAACTTGTAACCATGTTGAGATCAATGAAGCTAGCGATCTAGTAAAGAGTTCTTCCTCTTGCATCTCTTCTTGCATACCGGCCTTTGGTTGTGTTCTTGAGGAAAGCATCCGGAAGTTCATACCATCTAGTCGCAAACCCTCCCCCGAATCCTCTAGCGTCCATTCGGCCCCAATCTAAGCCATCCTATGGCATCTATCTGTTCGCCACGACGACAGTTGGCGCCCACCGTGGGGCATGAAGTGGCGCTTGAAGGAGTTCACATTCGGGCGGGCATCCTCGAGGTCTCCGGCGAGCGTACAGTGTCCGCGCTCGTGCAGCGCATCTACGCCATGGACTTCATCAACGACAACGCGGGATGCTTCGCCAACGGCGGCATCTTCCCCAAGAACGGCCGCATCATCGAGTTTGGCAGCCACCGCGTCTACTTCGGCACCGTCCCTGTGCGCCAGCGCCTCTCGTCGGTGCTGGTGGCACCGGACCCGCCAAGATGGCTCTGTGCTGGCCGCGCCGCCGGCAGCGTCGAGGTAATGATGACCGGCGTGGTTGGTGCAGGAAAAGAAGCTGTGGGTGAAGGTGCTGGTCGCGCGGTTTCGACCCGTGCGGCCAAGCCACCGCTGGAGCGCGACGCAGGCACAGCGGGAGCATCGTCCGCGCCACCGGAAACACCACTCCAAGCGGCGATGAACGTCCTCGCCACCCCCATCGCGCAGAACATCGACCCGGCAGTGGCTCAGGCGGAGCTGGAGGCGCAGCGCCAGAAGGTGTTCGAGAGCGGCAAGGACATCGTCCGGGCGCAGCGCGAGCTCAACCTAACCCTACGTGAGTATAACGCTGCCCATGGCTTTGCTTCAGTTAGCGCGCATGCTGCTAGGATGCCGGAAAACCGGCTAAAAGCTCGCAACCTAGATCAAGATTTGCGGAAAGAAGTTCTTGCCGGCAAAAGTACTTCTGCATCTGTTAGCATCGTGGAAAAACCTAAGTACAGTAGCCCGGATAAAACTATAAAAGCTGCTAAGGCTGCAGTAGAGCTATGCGAATCGCTTTCCGGAGATGCTTTGGCAAAACAGCAAAAGCGTGTTAGAGAGCTGCTGGAAACTATTGAGCAGCAGAATGCTGAGCAGCTGGCTAAGCTGAACAAGGCTGCGGCCTCAAAATCCGCGCGTTCAACAAAGAATGCCGGAAGCAAGTCCCATGGGCAGGCATCGTCCCCCCATCCGGACAAAAGAAGAGAAAAAGAGATGAACGCACAGCAGATGACTGTGTATGATCCGGTTCTTGCCGGAAAGCAACAAGCCGGGCAACACGATGCCGGCAGAAAAAGCCAAGGGGCAGAACGAGGCTACGCCAGAGGAGGCTATGCCGGAAACAATCATGCCGGTAGACATGAGACCGGGCAAAATTATCGAGCTGCAGGGGCAGCGTATGAGGAAATGCCACCACCAAGGTACCGGCAGGCAAGAGCCGCGGAACCGGAAAGATACGGAGAGGGAGATTCCGAAGTGGAACGAACAAGAGTCTACCGGAACCCCTTGGGGGATCGCCTGGGGGAAAGATGTTTGCCAGACCAGGATGCGAGGCACAGGCTGGACAGAATACATCTTTCCGAAATGATTGAGTCCGAGGGTCCTCCTGGCCCAAAATGTTTTGGCCCACGGATCATGGGAGAAGAACCACCGGTACGCAATTTCCAGCTGCCCCGAGACACAAAAACGTATGATGGCACGACCAAGCCGGAAGATTGGCTGGCGGACTATGTCACAGCTGTTTATGTAGCTGGAGGTGGAGTAAACCGGCGTTGGGCGGTGAGAATCATACCGTCCTACCTGGTAGGCCCTGCACGGATTTGGCTTAACAACTTGCCGGCAGGAAGCATTAACGGATGGCTGGACTTTGAGGAAGCCTTCGTGAACAACTTCAGTAGCACTTACAAGAGGCCAAACCGGCCCCAACAGCTCGCTTTATGCCAGCAACGTGCCGGTGAGACAGACAGAGATTATCTTACCCGGTGGAACTCAACAAGAAACACGTGTGAAGGAGTGATTGAAGCACAAGCAATTGCTTGGTTCAGTCAAGGATGCCGGAGAGGATCACCGCTGTGGCAAAAGCTGCAGAGAAGCATGCCAGCGACTTTGGCAGAGATGATACGCGTGGCGGATAGCTATGCATTGGGAGATCCATTGCAACCGGCGGTGCAAGCTGAGCCGGAGCAGCGACAGGAACAATACCGGGACAATCGGAACAACAAGAGAAGGGAAGATTTCCCAGATCGAAGGTACGCTCCGCAGCACGTTGCTGCCGTGCAAGAAAATTATGATGCCGGCGGCAGCCAAAGGCAAAAAACCGGATCGCAGCCATGGGCGGGTCCAAAAAGCGATGGGTCGAAAAGAAGCCCCGGGGCCGAAAAAGAATTGGCAGGAACCCGTAAAATACACCATGGAAGCCGCCATGGATCAACCTTGCCGGTGGCACACGCCAAACCCGGATCACCCGTCGAACCACCTGACGAAGGATTGTTCTTGGACCAAGTACTTGATGCAAAAGGGAGCGGTAAAAGACGCGCAGGCACAAGGGTGCTCGACAGTATTGCCGCCGTCACAAGATATGCTGCGTCAGCAACAACTACCACCGCCGCCACCACTCACCAGAGCAAACGCTTTACCGGTACAGCAGCAGCCAAATAGGCAACAATATCAGCAAGTTAACCGGGTGGAGCAAAACGATGATCAACCACCTCCACCGGCACCTTTAGGCCGGAATGTTTACGAAGGCCCGCATATGTGCTGTGTTGTCTTTGTCACTGAGCCAACAGACAGGCAAAGTGTGCACCGTCGCTCCATGGAGGTCAATGCCGTGATGCCGGCAGTTCCCAGATACATGCTATGGTCAGATCAGGAAATTACCTGGTCATTTAAGGATCACCCCAAAATCATGCCAAATCCGGGTGGATACGCTCTTGTTGTGGACCCAATCATGAAAGGGCCGCAAACTCGAGTGAAATTCAGCAAGGTGCTGATAGACAACGGTAGCAGCATAAACATCATGTACAAGCATACCATGCATACGCTGGGCATAACAGAAAACATGCTTCAGCCAACGCGCACAACGTTCCACGGGATCATTCCGGGCTTGTCCTGTGCTCCGGTAGGAAAAGTTCGGGTGGACGTAGCGTTTGGAGGACGTGACAATTGCCGGGTTGAAAATGTTGAGTTTGAGGTGGTGGACCTAGACAGTCCTTACCACGCGTTGTTGGGAAGACCAGCATTGGCGGCTTTCATGGCTACGACTCATACAGCTTACCTTAAAATGAAGATGCCGGCACCTCGTGGACCCTTGACTGTGGTGGGGAACTATAAGGTCTCACTGGAAACTGCATCTGCCGGATCAAACCTAGCGGAATCGCTGGTGATCGCGGAGGAAAAAGAAGAATGCAAACCGCGGTTGCGCCGGCTCAATCCTCACGAGTTGAGTTTAGCGGCAATGAGTGGAAGCTTGGGCTCACCGGCATTCAAGCCGACAAATGAAACAAAGGACATTGTGCTGGATCCGGCTTACCCAGAGCGCACCGTTCGCATCGGTGCCGGACTCGATCAAGCATAGGAAAGCGCGCTCGTCAGCTTCCTCCGTGAGAATTGGAATATCTTTGCATGGTCAACTGATGACTTGGTGGATGTTCCGAGGGAGCTGGCTGAGCACTCTTTAAACGTCCGGAAAGATGCCAAGCCGGTGCGATAGCCCTTGCGCCGGTTCGCTGAAGATAGAAGGAAAATCATAGGAGAGGAGGTGACAAAACTGCTCGTTGCCGGATTCATTGTGGAGGTCACGCACACAGAGTGGCTGGCCAATCCGGTAATGGTCGAAAAGAAAAAAGATGAGAACCTGGAGGCAAAAGCTCCAAAGGTGTGGCGCATGTGCATCGACTACACCAACCTAAACAAAGCTTGCCCAAGAGACCCTTTTCCTTTGCCACGGATCGATCAAGTGATTGATTCAACTGCTGGGTGTGAGTTGTTATCCTTCCTGGATGCGTATTCCGGTTTCCACCAGATTCCCTTGAAAAAGGAAGATCAAATAAAAACTGCGTTCATTACCCCGCACGGGGCTTATTGCTATGTCACTATGCCCTTTGGTTTGCGCAACGCTGGTGCAACGTACCAGCGCTGTATGCAAAAATGCTTGTTCGATCAAATCGGAAAGAATGTGCAAGTCTATGTAGACGACATTGTGATAAAAACTAAGGTAAAGAACACCTTAATCGATGACATCCTGCAAACATTCGATAACCTAAGACGGTTCCGGATGAAGCTTAATCCGGCAAAATGCACCTTCGGTGTCCCTGCCGGCAAGTTGCTTGGTTTCCTTGTGTCAAGCCGGGGCATTGAAGTCAATCCGGTAAAAATCCGGGCAATAGAAAGAATGACTATCCCACGAGAACTAAAGGATGTGCAAAAGTTTACCGGTAGCTTGGCATCGCTAAGCCGGTTCATAAGCAGATTGGGAGAAAAAGCTCTGCCACTCTATGCTCTCATGAAAAAATCTGACACGTTCGTCTGGACCCCTCAGGCAGACGCAGCGTTTAAAGAACTGAAAACAATGCTGGCCACAAGCACCTATACTGGCTTCACCTCTAGAAAGAGAGCCTATGCTATTATACATAGCGGCAACAAACCGGGTTGTGAGCGTAGTAGTTGTAGTTGAAAGAGAAGAGGAAGGAAAAACCGTCCAGAGGCCGGTATACTACCTGAGCGAGGTGCTTTCCCTCTCAAAACAGAACTACCCTCACTTCCAAAAGATGACTTATGGCGTGTACATGGCCGCCACAAAACTCAAGCATTACTTTGAAGAACATCCTATGAAGGTGGTGAGTGAAGCACCAATCTCCGATATCATGTGCAACAAGGACGCTAGCGGAAGGATTGCAAAGTGGGCAATCCAGATATCACCATATGTGCCGGTATATGAAAGAAGAGATGCCGTAAAATCACAGGCTTTGGCTGACTTCCTCGTCGATTGGGCGGAGATGCAATACAAACCGCCAGATCACAAGATAGAATACTGGAAAATGCACTTTGATGGATCCAAACTCAAAGAGGGTCTAGGTGCCGGTGTGGTGCTCACTTCACCAAAAGGAGATCATCTTCGGTATGTTTTGCAAGTACACTTCAGGGCATCGAACAATGTCGCTGAATACGAAGCTTTGATCCATGGGCTTAAGGTCGCAAAAGAAATTGGTGCACACCGGATCATTTGCTATGGAGATTCAGATCTTGTGGTACAGCAGTGTTCCGGAGATTGCGATGCAAAAGATGCCAACATGGCCTCGTACCGGTTTCACGTGCAAAAGATTGCCGGATTCTTCGAAGGGTGTGAGTTTCACCATGTGCCGCGCGCAGAAAATGAAGCCGCGGATGCTTTGTCCAAGCTGGGCTCGTCCAGGCAAGTAATTCCTCCCGGAATAGCTTTAGCTCACTTAAGAGCACCATCGATTAAACCAAGCCCGGAATCAGAATCAATTTTCGTACCAGAATCGCATGTAGTACCCATGGACATCGATGAAGGAAACCCGGGGACTGCACCAGTAAACTCGGGGACTGCTCCGGCAAGCTCGGGGACTGCTGTACCCATACCGGAAGAAATGATGCTTGTAGATAGCATGGAGATAGATGCACCGGTGTTTTTGGTTCGAGAGACACCGTCGTGGGTTAAACCGATCAAGGAATTCCTGATCAACGGCACCTTACCGGATGACGAAAATGAATCAAGGAGAGTACAAAGAAGGTCCAAGGCATATACATTCATCAACGGTGAGGTGTACAAGAGAAGCATTACCGGTGTCCTTCAAAGATGTGTGGAACCGAAAGAAGGGAAAGAAATGCTTGAGGAGATTCACCAAGGAGAATGTGGGCATCATGCTTCATCAAGGGCGCTGGTAGCAAAAGTATTCCGGCATGGGTTTTATTGGCCAACTGCTTTGGAAAACGCTGAGGATTTGGTAAGAAAATGCAACGGGTGCCAGAGGTACGCCAAGCAAAATCATACCCCAGCGTCCGGTTTAAAAACAATACCATTAACATGGCCGTTTGCCGTTTGGTGCCTCGATATGGTTGGCCCATTCAAAACTGCAAGGAGCAGCATGACTCACATCTTGGTTATGGTAGATAAATTCACCAAATGGCTAGAAGTGAAACCTATCGCAAAATGTGATGGGCATACAACGGTGAAATTCTTAAAAGATGTCATTTTGCGGTATGGATACCCACACAGCATCATCACTGACAATGGAACCAACTTTGCTCAAGGTGAGTTCAAAAGGTTCTGTGAGGACAAGAACATCCGGCTGGATTTGTGCTCAGTCGCACACCCACAAGGCAACGGCCAAGTGGAAAGAATGAATGCTTTGGTACTTTCCGGTATCAAACCGAGACTCATTGTGTAGGATAACGTTGCATAGAAAACAAAAATTTTCCTACCGCGAACACGAAATCCAAGCCAAGATGCAATCTAGAAGACGGTAGCAACGAGGGGATTATCGAGTCTCACCCTTGAAGAGATTCCAAAGCCTACAAGAGGAGGCTCTTGTTGCTGCGGTAGACGTTCACTTGCCGCTTGCAAAGCGCGTAGAAGATCTTGATCACGATCGGTTCCGGCGCCACGAACGGGCAGCACCTCCGTACTCGGTCACACGTTCGGTTGTTGATGAAGACGACGTCCACCTCCCCGTTCCAGCGGGCAGCGGAAGTAGTAGCTCCTCTTGAATCCGACAAGCACGACGGCGGGGTGTCGGTGGTGGTGGAGAAGTCCGGCGGAGCTTCGCTAAGCTACGCGGGAGATATGGAGGAGGGGGGGCGGCTAGGGTTTGGGGGGGGGTGGCCGGCCACTTCAGGGGGGGCGGCCAGCTTGTGGTCTTGGGGTGGCCGGCCCCCTCCCTTGGCCCCTCATTATATAGGTGGATTCCCAAGAGTTGGTCTCCAAGTCTTCGAATAAGACCCGAACCAAAAACTTCCCATAAGAGAGGGAAACCTAGCCAAGCTAGGACTCCCATCAAAGGTGGGATTTCCACCTCCCATATGGGGGGTTGGCCGGCCCCCTAAGGGGGAGTCCACTTGGGACTCCTCCCCACTAGGGTTGGCCGGCCATGGAGGTGGAGTCCCATGTGGACTCCACCTTCCTTGGTGGTTTCTTCCGGACTTTTCTAGAACCTTCTAGAACCTTCCATAGAACCTTCCGCGACATTTTAATTCACATAAAATGACATCCTATATATGAATCTTATTCTCCGGACCATTCCGGAACTCCTCGTGATGTCCGGGATCTCATCCGGGACTCCGAACAAATATTCGAACTCCATTCCATATTCAATTTCTACCATTTCAACATCCAACTTTAAGTGTGTCACCCTACGGTTCGTGAACTATGCGACATGGTTGAGTACTCACTCCGACCAATAACCAATAGCGGGATCCGGAGATCCATAATGGCTCCCACATATTCAACGATGACTTTAGTGATCGAATGAACCATTCACATATAATACCAATTCCCTTTGTCACGCGATATTTTACTTGTCCGAGGTTTGATCTTCGGTATCACTTTATACCTTGTTCAACCTCGTCTCCTGACAAGTACTCTTTACTCGTACCGTGGTATGTGGTCTCTTATGAACTTATTCATATGCTTGCAAGACATTAGACAACATTCCACCGAGAGGGCCCGGAGTATATCTATCCGTCATCGGGATGGACAAATCCCACCGTTGATCCATATGCTTCAACTCATACTTTCCGGATACTTAATCCCACCTTTATAGCCACCCATTTACGCAAGTGGTGTTTGATGTAATCAAAGTACCTTTCCGATATAAGTGATTTATATGATCTCATGGTCATAAGGACTAGGTAACTATGTATCGAAAGCTTATAGCAAATAACTTAATGACGAGATCTTATGCTACGCTTAATTGGGTGTGTCCATTACATCATTCATATAATGATATAACCTTGTTATTAATAACATCCAATGTTTATGATTATGAAACTAATCATCCATTAATCAACAAGCTAGTTTAAGAGGCATACTAGGGACTTCTTGTTTGTCTACATATCACACATGTACTAATGTTTCGGTTAATACAATTATAGCATGATATATAAACATTTATCATAAACATAAAGATATAAATAATAACCACTTTATTATTGCCTCTAGGGCATATCTCCTTCGTCTCCCACTTGCACTAGAGTCAATAATCTAGATTACATTGTAATATACCTAACACCCATGGCATTCTGGTGTTGGTCATGCTTTGCCCTAGGGAGAGCTTTAGTCAACGAATCTGCTACATTCAGATCAGTGTGTACTTTGCAAATCTTTACTTCTCCATCTTCGATGTGCTCGCGAATCGAGTGGTAACGCAGCTTGATATGCTTCAGCCTCTTGTGTGACCTTGGTTCTTGTGCATTGGCGATGGCACCCATGTTGTCACATTATATGACTAGTGGGTCCAATGCACTAGGAACCACACCGAGCTCTATAATGAACCTCTTCATCCATACCGCTTCTGATGAAGCCTCTGAAGCCGCTATGTACTCCGATTCTGTTGAGGATTTCGCCACCGTGCACCGCTTCGAGCTTGCCCAGCCTATCGCGAGCACCATTCAATATAAACACGTACCCAGATTGTGACTTAGAGTCATCAGGATCAGTGTTCCAACTTGCATCGGTGTAACTTGTTACAACGAGCTCTTGGTCACCTCCATAACAAAGAAACATATCCTTAGTTCTTTTCAAGTACTTCAGGATATTCTTGATCGCTGTCCAGTTGTTCCATTCCTGGATCACTTTGATATCTCGCTAGTCAAACTAACGAGCATGTGCTATATCCGGTCTTGTACATAGCATGGCATACATGATAGAGCCCATCGCCGAGGCATAGGGGATCCGACTCATCCTTTCTCTTTCTTCGCCGTAGCCGGACCTTGAGTCTTACTCAAGACCTTGCCCGGTAACATAGGTAAGAATCCTTTCTTACTTTCGTCCATTCTAAACTTCTTTAGAATCTTGTCCAGGTATGTACTTCTGTGATAGCCCTATTAGACGTCTTGATCTATCTCTATAAATCTTGATGCCTAATATATATGATGCTTCACCAAGGTCTTTCATTGAAAAACTATTATTCAAATAACCCTTTACACTCGCTTAATAGTTCTATATCATTCCCAATCAATAATATGTCATCTACATATAATATCGGGAATGCTACGGAGCTCCCACTCACTTTCTTGTAAATACGAGCCTCTCCATGACACCGTATAAACCCGAAGTCTTTGATCACCTTATCAAAGCGTCGGTTCCAACTTCTCGATGCTTGCTTCAGTCCATAAATTGAACGCCGAAGTTTGCATACTTTGTCGACATTTTTAGGATCGACAAAACCTTTGGGTTGTACCATATACAACTCTTCCTCAATGTCTCCATTAAGGAACGCCGTTTTGACATCCATCTCGCCAAATCTCATAATCGAAAAATGCAGCTATTGCTAACAAAATCCTCACAGATTTTAGCTTCGCTACAGGTGAGAAAGTCTCATCGTAGTCAACTCCTTGAATTTGTCGGAAACCCTTTGCGACAAGTCGAGCTTTATAGACAGTAATATTACCATCAGCATCTGTTTTTCTCTTGAAGATCCATTTATTCTCAACGAGCCTTTCGGCTATCGTGTAAGTCTACTAAAGTCCATACTTTGTTATCATACATGGATCCCATTTCGGATTTCATGGCTTCTTGCCATTTGTTGGAATCTGGGCTCATCATCGCTTCTTCTGAAGGAGATATGCCCTAGAGGCAATAATAAAGTGGTTATTATTTATATCTTTATGTTTATGATAAATGTTTATATATCATGCTAGAATTGTATTAACCGAAACATTAGTACATGTGTGATATGTAGACAAACAAGAAGTCCCTAGTATGCCTCTTAAACTAGCTTGTTGATTAATGGATGATTAGTTTCATAATCATGAACATTGGATGTTATTAATAACAAGGTTATGTCATTGTATGAATGATGTAATGGACACACCCAATTAAGCGTAGCATAAGATCTCGTCATTAAGTTATTTGCTATAAGCTTTCGATACATAGTTACCTAGTCCTTATGACCATGAGATCATGTAAATCACTTATACCGGAAAGGTACTTTAATTACACCAAACACCACCTGCGTAAATGGGTGGCTATAAAGGTGGGATTAAGTATCCGGAAAGTATGAGTTGAGGCATATGGATCAACAAGTGGGATTTGTCCATCCCGATGACGGATAGATATACTCCGGGCCCTCTCGGTGGAATGTCATCTAATGTCTTGCAAGCATATGAATGAGTTCATAAGAGACCACATACCACGGTATCGAGTAAAGAGTACTTGTCAGAGACGAGGTTGAACAAGGTATAGAGTGATACCGAAGATCAAACCTCGGACAAGTAAAATATCGCGAGACAAAGGGAATTGGTAATGTATGTGAATGGTTCATTCGATCACTAAAGTCATCGTTGAATGTGTGGGAGCCATTATGGATCTCCAGATCCCGCTATTGGTTATTGGTCGGAGTGAGTACTCAACCATGTCCGCATAGTTCACGAACCGTAGGGTGACACACTTAAAGTTGGATGTTGAAATGGTAGTACTTGAATATGGAATGGAGTTCGAATATTTGTTCGGAGTCCCGATGAGATCCCTGACATCGCGAGGAGTTCCGAATGGTCCGGAGAATAAGATTCATATATAGGATGTCATTTTATGTGAATTAAAATGTCGCGGAAGGTTCTATGGAAGGTTCTAGAAGGTTCTAGAAAAGTCCGGAAGAAACCACCAAGGAAGGTGGAGTCCACATGGGACTCCACCTCCATGGCCGGCCAGCCCTAGGTGGGGAGGAGTCCCAAGTGGACTCCCCTTAGGGGGCCGGCCACCCCCACATGGGAGGTGGAAATCCCACCTTTTGGTGGGAGTCCTAGTTGGGCTAGGTTTCCCCTCTTATGGAAGGTTTTTGGTTCGGGTCTTATTCGAAGACTTGGACACCAACACTTGGGGATCCACCTATATAATGAGGGGCCAAGGGAGGGGCCGGCCACCCCAAGACCACAAGTTGGCCGCCCCTTGAGTGGCCGGCCACCCCCTCCCAAACCCTAGCCGCCCCCTCTCCTCCATATCTCCCGCGTAGCTTAGCGAAGCTCCGCCGGACTTCTTCACCGCCACCGACACCACGCCGTCGTGCTGTCGGATTCAAGAGGAGCTACTACTTCCGCTGCCCGCTGGAACGGGGAGGTGGACGTTGTCTTCATCAACAACCGAACGTGTGACCGAGTACGGAGGTGCTGCCCGTTCGTGGCGCCGAACCGATCGTGATCAAGATCTTCTACGCGCTTTTGCAAGCGGCAAGTGATCGTCTACCGCAGCAACAAGAGCCTCATCTTGTAGGCTTTGGAATCTCTTCAAGGGTGAGACTCGATACCCCCTCGTTGCTACCGTCTTCTAGATTGCATCTTGGCTTGGATTGCGTGTTCGCCGTAGGAAAATTTTTGTTTTCTATGCAACGTTATCCTACATCTTCATACGTCACAGGGTCCTCATCATTGTTATCCACAATCATGACATTTAGACAAGGATCATACCAATCAGGAGTGGCACGTTCCCTTGTCGATCTGCGAGGTTCAGTAGTTTCCTCGTTCGAAGTTTCATGATCATTATCATTAGCTTCCTCTCGTTGTCGGTGTAGGCGGTACCGGTACAACTTCCGGTATCGTGCTACTCCGATCAACGAGTATAGATTCATCAATCTCATCGAGTTCTACTTTTCTTCCAGTCACTTCTTTAGTGAGAAATTCTTTCTCAAGAAAGGTTCCATTCTTAGCAACAAAGATTTTTCCTTCGGATCTGTGATAGAAAGTGTACCCTATAGTTTCCTTAGGGTATCCTATGAATACGCATTTCTCCGCTTTGGGTTCTAGCTTGTCCGGTTGTAACTTCTTTACATAGGCTTCGCAACCCCAAACTTTCAGGAACGACAGCCTTAGGTTTCTTATTAAACCATAATTCATACGGTGTCGTTTCTACGGATTTTGATGGTGCTCTATTTAAAGTGAATGCGGCTGTCTCTAATGCATAACTCCAAAATGATAACGGCAAATCAGTAAGAGACATCATAGAACGAACCATATCTAAGAGAGTTCGATTACGACGTTCGGACACACCGTTACGTTGTGGTGTTCCCGGCGGTGTCAATTGTGAAAGTATTCCGCATTTCTTTAAATGCATGCCAAACTCATAACTCAGATATTCACCTCCGCGATCAGTATCGTAGAAATTTAATCTTCTTGTTACGTTGATTTTCTACTTCACTTTGGAATTCCTTAAACTTCTCAAAAGTCTCGGATTTATGTTTCATGAAATAGATATACCCATATCTACTCAGCATCATCCGTGAAGGTTAGAACATAACGATAACCACCGCGCGATGCTACACTCATTGGTTCGCACACATCGGTATGTATGATTTCCAATAAGTCGCAGCTCGCTCCATAATACTGCAGAATGGAGTCTTAGTCATTTTTCCCATTAGACATGCTTCGCATCTATCAAGTGACTCAAAGTCAAGTGATTCAAGTAATCCATCGATATGGAGTTTCTTCATGCGTTTCACTCCAATATGACCAAGACGACAAGTGCCACATATAAGTAGAATTATCATTCAATTTAATTCGCTTAGCATCAATGTTATGTATATGTGTATCACTACTATCGAGATCTAACGTAAATAAGCCATTCTTTTCGTGTGCTCGACCATAAAAGATATTATTCATAAAAATAGAACAACCATTATTCTCAGACTTGAATGAATAACCGTCTTGCATTAAACAAGATCCAGATATAATGTTCATGCTCAACGCAGGTACAAAATAACAATTATTGAGGCTTAAAACTAATCCCGAAGGTAGATGTAGAGGAAGTGTGCCGACAGCGATCACATCGACTTTGGATCCATTTCCAACGCGCATGGTCACTTCATCCTTTAGTAGTCTTCGTTTATTCTTTAGTTCCCGTTTCGAGCTACAAATATGAGCAACCGAACCAGTATCAAATACCCAGGTACTAGTACGAGAACCAGTAAGATAAACATCTATAACATGTATATCGATATACCTTCTTTCTTCTTCTTGACAAGGCCGCTCTTCGGATCCGCCAAATACTTGGAGCAATTACGCTTCCAGTGTCCCTTCTCCTTGCGAGAATAGCACTCAAGCATCGGGCTTAGGGCCAGCTCTTAGGTTTCACAGAGGCGTGGCAGCTTTCTTGCCACTCTTCCCTGTTCTTGCCTTTAGACTTGCCCCGTTTCTTGAAGCCGGTGGTCTTGTTGACCATCAACACTTGGTGCTCTTTCTTGATCTCAATCTCAGCAGATTTTAGCATGGAGAAGAGTTCGGGTAACTCTTTGTTCATGTTCTCGCATATTGTAGTTCATCACAAAGTTCTTGTAACTAGGTGGCAGTGATTGAAGGACACGATTAATCCCCGCCTATTAGGAATCACTATTCCCAAGTCACCGAGTTTCTTCGCATGCCCGGTCATGGCAAGCATGTGCTCACTAACGGAGCTGCCTTCTTCCATCATGCAGTCGAAGAAGTGTTTCGATGCTTCATAGCATTCCACGGCCGCATGAGTCTCAAATATAGTCTTCAACTCATTGATCAACTCATGTGGATCGTGGTGCTCAAAACGTTTTTGAAGATCGGCTTCCAGACTGCATAAGATGGCACACTGAACTTGAGAGTACCGAGTTTTCCGAGTTGCGTAAACAGCTTTTACTTCATCGGTTTCAGGTTCTGCAGGAGGGTCACCTAGCGGTGCATCAAGCACATATTGCAGATTTCCGCCATTGAGGAAAATCCTCACATGACGGAACCAGTCGGTGAAGTTGCTACCGTTGCTCTTAAGCTTTTCTTTCTCTAGGAACTAGTTAAAATTGATTGAGGATGCCATATCTACAACATGTATTTGCAATAGTTTAGACTAAGTTTATGACAAATTGAGTTCAAATTTTAATTCAACTTAATTAAAAACTAGGTGAACTCCCACTCAAAACAATATCCCTCGCATTGTCTTAGTGATCACACGAACCAAATCCACCGCACCTAAGTCCGATCATCACGAGACAAGGTGTGATTTCAATGGCGAACATTCAAAGTGTTCATCATATCAATCATATGATTCATGCTCTACCTTTCGGTATCACGTGTTCCGAGACCATGTCTGTACATGCTAGGCTTCGTCAAGGCCACCTTAGTATCCGCATGTGCAAAATCGGCTTGCACCCGTTGTATGCACTTGTTGATTCTATCACACCCGATCATCACGAGATGCTTCGAAACGACAAGTCTTGGCAACGGTGCTACTAAGGATGAACACTTTATTATCTTGAGATTTTAGTGAGAGGGATCATCTTATAATGCTACCGTCGCGATCTAAGCAAAATAAGATGCATAAAAGGATTAACATCACATGCAGTTCATATGTGATATGATATGGCCCTTTTGTCTTTGCGCCTTTGATCTTCATCTCCAAAGCACGGACATGATCTCCATCATCAACGGGCATGATCTCCATCATCGTCGGCGAAGCACCAAGGTCAATAGCGCCGTCTTCATGATTGTCCTCCATGTAGCAACTATTACAACTACTTTGAAATACTACTCAACATGAAATTTAAAGACAACCATAAGGCTCCTGCCGGTTGCCACAATACAATAATGATCATCTCATACATAGTCATCATCACATTATGGCCATATCACATCACCAAACCCCGCAAAAACAAGTTAGACGTTCTCTAATTTGGTTTGCATATTTTACGTGGTTTAGGGTTTTCGAGTAAGATCCAATCTACCTACGAACATGAACCACAACGGTGATACTAGTGTTGTCAATAGAAGAATAAATTGAATCTTCACTATAGTAGGAGAGACAGACACCCGCAAAGCCACTTATGCAATACAAGTTGCATGTCGAGCGTGGAGCAAATCTCATGAACGCGGTCATGTAAAGTTAGCCCGAGCCGCTTCATCCCACTATGCCACAAAGATGCAAAGTACTCAACTAAAGATAACAAAAGCATCAACGCCCACAAACCATTGTGTTCTACTCGTGCAACCATCTATGCATAGACACGGCTCGATACCACTGTAGGATAACGTTGCATAGAAAACAAAAATTTTCCTACCGCGAACACGAAATCCAAGCTAAGATGCAATCTAGAAGACGGTAGCAACGAGGGGATTATCGAGTCTCACCCTTGAAGAGATTCCAAAGCCTACAAGAGGAGGCTCTTGTTGCTGCGGTAGACGTTCACTTGCCGCTTGCAAAAGCGCGTAGAAGATCTTGATCACGATCGGTTCCGGCGCCACGAACGGGCAGCACCTCCGTACTCGGTCACACGTTCGGTTGTTGATGAAGACGACGTCCACCTCCCCGTTCTAGCGGGCAGCGGAAGTAGTAGCTCCTCTTGAATCCGACAGCACGATGGCGTGGTGTCGGTGGCGGTGGAGAAGTCCGGCGGAGCTTCGCTAAGCTACGCGGGAGATATGGAGGAGAGGGGGGCGGCTAGGGTTTGGGAGGGGGTGGCCGGCCACTTCAAGGGGGGCGGCCAGCTTGTGGTCTTGGGGTGGCCGGCCCCTCCCTTGGCCCCTCATTATATAGGTGGATCCCCAAGAGTTGGTCTCCAAGTCTTCGAATAAGACCCGAACCAAAAACTTCCCATAAGAGAGGGAAACCTAGCCAAGCTAGGACTCCCATCAAAGGTGGGATTTCCACCTCCCATATGGGGTTGGCCGGCCCCTAAGGGGAGTCCACTTGGGACTCCTCCCCACTAGGGTTGGCCGGCCATGGAGGTGGAGTCCCATGTGGACTCCACCTTCCTTGGTGGTTTCTTCCGGACTTTTCTAGAACCTTCTAGAACCTTCCATAGAACCTTCCGCGACATTTTAATTCACATAAAATGACATCCTATATATGAATCTTATTCTCCGGACCATTCCGGAACTCCTCGTGATGTCCGGGATCTCATCCGGGACTCCGAACAAATATTCGAACTCCATTCCATATTCAATTTCTACCATTTCAACATCCAACTTTAAGTGTGTCACCCTACAGTTCATGAACTATGCAGACATGGTTGAGTACTCACTCCGACCAATAACCAATAGCGGGATCTGGAGATCCATAATGGCTCCCACATATTCAACGATGACTTTAGTGATCGAATGAACCATTCACATATAATACCAATTCCCTTTGTCACGCGATATTTTACTTGTCCGAGGTTTGATCTTCGGTATCACTTTATACCTTGTTCAACCTCGTCTCCTGACAAGTACTCTTTACTCGTACCGTGGTATGTGGTCTCTTATGAACTTATTCATATGCTTGCAAGACATTAGACAACATTCCACCGAGAGGGCCCAGAGTATATCTATCCGTCATCGGGATGGACAAATCCCACTGTTGATCCATATGCTTCAACTCATACTTTCCGGATACTTAATCCCACCTTTATAGCCACCCATTTATGCAGTGGTGTTTGGTGTAATCAAAGTACCTTTCTGATATAAGTGATTTATATGATCTCATGGTCATAAGGACTAGGTAACTATGTATCGAAAGCTTATAGCAAATAACTTAATGACGAGATCTTATGCTACGCTTAATTGGGTGTGTCCATTACATCATTCATATAATGATATAACCTTGTTATTAATAACATCCAATGTTTATGATTATGAAACTAATCATCCATTAATCAACAAGCTAGTTTAAGAGGCATACTAGGGACTTCTTGTTTGTCTACATATCACACATGTACTAATGTTTCGGTTAATACAATTATAGCATGATATATAAACATTTATCATAAACATAAAGATATAAATAATAACCACTTTATTATTGCCTCTAGGGCATATCTCCTTCACATTGATGCGGTGGAAAAGTCACCGGGATGTTGGCTCGATGAGCTACCATCAGTACTGTGGAGTATAAGAACAACTCCAAACCGGTCTACCGGATACACTCCATTTTTCATGGTTTATGGAGCCGAGGCGGTCATACCAACTGACATTATTCATGATTCACCAAGGGTACAGCTCTATACTGAGCAAGAGGTCAAAGAGGCCAGGGAAAATGATGTCGACTTGCTAGAAGAAGCAAGAGAGCTAGCTTTGGCAAGAACGGCCATTTACCAGCAAAACCTCAGACGCTATCATAGCCGGAAGGTTAACCCGAGAGTTTTCCGAGAAGGAGATCTCGTGTTACGCCTAGTGCAGCGCACTGAAGGCCGGCATAAGCTCTTGCCACCATGGGAAGGTCCCTTCATTGTAAGCAAAGTGCTTCACAATGATGCATATTACTTGATCGATGCACAGGAGTGGAAAAAAGGAAAGGCGGACAGGTCCGGAGAGGAGAGCAAGCGTCCATGGAACGTAGCTCTGTTGCGTCCTTTCTACTCTTGAAGCTGTGGTGTAAGGAGTTCCTTTTTTGTACCTTAATTGCTATGAATAAAAGATGTCGGAACCTTGAATGAATCTCGGGGACTACCCCAACCTAAGTTGCATGTAACTTGTTTATTTTTTTCAGTTTACCGGTTGCTTATTGAACGTCTTTTCTTTCCGGTTTAGCACAAGACCAGCTACCAGGAGCTCAAGTCCCAGCTCATCCAGTTGGGGCTTGATCATGCCAAGGCCCTCAAAGCTGCTGAAGCTGATGCAGCGGCCAAGATGGATAAGGCTCTTGAAGATGCCAGCAATGCCACCGTGGTGTTGCGAGCTGAGCTGGAGGAGCTGGCCAAAGCCCGGAAGGGTGCCGAGGAGAAAGCTGCACGGCTGGAGGAGGAGCAGAAGGAGTCCAACCGGCTGGTTCTGCAAACTGATACACTTGCCTACCGTAAGTCCTTTCCTTTTGCATTTTCTGACTACTGCACACGAGCCTTTTTTCTTCCGACCGCATTTTCTTCTCGTTATCTCTCCTTCCGGTTTCCTTTTCTTCCGGATTCTTTTCCTTAGCCTTTTTCTTTCTTTGCATAGGCCTCTTCCCGGACTCTCAGAAGTTTGCTGTCAAGAAGGTTGACGAGCGCCGCGCTGCCCAGGGCCAAGCGAATCTTGCCGTGCCATGGACCCCCTACGACCATCTGGTCGCGCTGAGTGCGCGGGTGTCTCATATGCGCGCCATAGATCGCAACTTATCTGATATTCCTGATGTAGCTACCCAGCTCTTCAGGACTCTGTGGCCTGGCGAGGAGGTGCCGGATACTTTCTCCCTCATCAGCGACCGTCTCAAGGGCGCCGGCAAGAGGATCCGCGAGTGGCAGTGCTCTGCTGCCCGCGCCGGAGCAGACTCTGCCCTCCGGGTTGCTTGCTCATGGTACCCGGAGCTGAACCTAGACGCCCTCACCGGAGTGCGCGAAGGCGCGGAAACCGATCTGGACCCGATTCTCACCGCCAAGCGGCAGGATCGCGCGTACCATATCGCGGAGTACGCCGATATGCGCACCTTCATCCCTCCCCCTCCTGACGTCCAAGATTATCTCGACGAGGAGGAGGATGAAGCCGAGGAGGAGCCTCTGGGCGATGCCGGTGCTGGCGATGCCCCTCCCGAAGCCCCCACTGCCTGAAGATTTACCTGTGCCATGCTGTTTGGTCCTGCGTGTCTTAAAACAATGTCCTGTTAAATTCTGCCCCGGTATGCCGGGGCTTATGATGTAAAACTTTAAGTGCGTTTCTGGTTATCGTACAACAGTTTGTGCCGGTAGGTTATACCGGTAGCTAATTATCTTGAATTTGTCTTAGCATATTTGCTTTTGGTTTTGCTTTTATCCTGCACTGCAAAGATTCCCAAATTGTTTCTGCATCCAATTCGATGCATACTTGGTTCTTTTGCCTTGGCTCTGCCTGCCTTCTCTGGGCGTTCTTTGGCGTATGAGCACAAGGTTCTTTCACCAAACAAGCATTTTCTTGAACTTAGAAATAATCTCGAAATTTTGCAAAAAACCGGTTTAACCGGGGTTAGTTAAATTTTCCGGATTGTTCTTTCCCGCTCTCCCTCTTCGCAGTTCATGTGCTTATCCCCTACCGGTTTATCTTGCTTGCCATGAAGCCGGGTTGCGGACAGCAGCAGAGTCGAAGACTCCGGTAGGGTTTAGCACACTAGGCGCTCAGCTCCTCCTGATGCTGCCGGACGAGCTGGTCCTTCTCCCCTGGAACCCGGAAAAGAGGAAGTTAACAAAACTATGCTAGTTAAGATGAAAAAGAAAACCAAGCCAACAGGAAAGAGGGAAAATTGTACGTTGGGCGGCGGCGAGCTGCTCCTTGAGAGCATCGATGGAAGCTTCCGGGATCACTGTTAAGCAGAAATTACAAATGTTAGGAAGAAAAAAGGGTTTCCGGTAAGAAGATGTCGGTAGAACAAAAACTTACCTTGGCACTTATCATGTGCCTCAGCGAGCTCCCGATGTTCCCATAGAAGCTCCTCAAAGAGGGCCTTCCGAGCGTCAGCCGTGAGCTGTTCAAGAAAAGGAGATTAGTTAAGTTTTGCGCCGAGAACAGGGTTCTTAACCCGAAACTCGGGGACTGGCAGTGCTAGTTTCGCGCGTTTCAAGCTAAGTTTTGTGCCAAGAACAAGGTTCTTAACCCAAAACTCGGGATCGGCGATGCCGGTTCCGCACTAAGTTTTTAAGTTAGAGTTTTGTGCTAAAAGCTGCGCTCTCACCACAAAACTCGGGGACTGGGAAGATAGACAAGAGAGAAACCGGCATCAAACTAAAGAAAAGATAGAAAAAAACCCGGGAGTAAGGAAACCGGAAAAAGTTGAAAAAAAGTTAGTAAAACGTACCATCAAGTTGTTCGTGGCGTCGTACCACGCGCTGTCGAGATCCTTCACGGCGCTGCGGAGCCGCATGAAGTGCTCCTCGGAAGACCGGTCCCCAACAGGGTCAGGTGCCGGCAGCCTGTCCTTGCCCAAACCGCAGGTCGCCGGAGTCATATCTGCGGCGTTCCACTTCTGGGCGTAGGGCAGCAGATGCCCCAGGTCCCGGCCCCTGCGCTGGAACTCAGTGATACGGCCAAGCAGGCCGGTGGCCTTTGTGGCGGTATCCCTGGCGGCCTTAAAGACGTGCAGCACCAGGGGCTGCTGGCCGTCGGAAGAAGCGTTGGAGGCCGTCGCCTTCCCCTTGATAAGCTTGGAGATCTTGGGCGGCGGCGCAGTCGGAGCGGCCCCGGAGGGCTTGATGCGAGGAGCACCTGGCGGTGGCATGAGAATGGTTCGTGGAGAAGGGGGAGCGCTAGGCGCGTCACCCAGGTTGGAACTTTCCGGCGCGGAAGAATCCGGCGCGGAAGTTGTCGTCTTTTCAAGGACGGGAGGAGCCGAAGGCTCCGCCCGCCCGGCAGCTTCTTCTTCTTCGGCGCCGATGTTGCTGGCGCCGGTATCCTGGTTCTCTGGGAGGAAGGAAAGATCCTCCTCCGTGCGGTGATCTGATGATGAAGGGGCCGCACGCCCCGAACTTGTTGTGCCCCCCGAAAGGGAGGCAGAGGTGTTGCCGGCACCAGATGGTGCCGGGCTTGAGCGAGGAGGAGGGGTTGAGGTCCTTGCGGAACCTTCAGAGCCCGATGGCCTTGAGCCAAGCTTGAGCGCGGGGCTGAGAGAAAGAAAGAAAGTTAGTTGGAGAAAAGCAACCGGAAAAGAACTTGGCAAAAAGAGGCAAGCAAGAAAATGAAAAATTTACCCGGAGGCAGTCGGCATCTGCTTGCGCTTGTAGCGACGCATGCCCACTTCCTTCTCCCCCAAGGGCTCAGTCCGGAAGCGCTTGGAGGGAGGGGCCTGGCTGGAACCGGCATCAGATGCCGGTTGTTTGTTCTTTTGGCCCTGGGCCACGAGTTTGTCCACAAACTCGGAGCCGGCCTCGGCGTCCAAGGGCGGCACGTGCTCATGGATCTATGAGTTAAAAATGGCTAAGTAGCGATTCGCGAAAAAGCGACAATAAAAGAAGAAGAAGAGACCGGAAAAGAAAAATACCTCCAGCAGGGTCAGATCATCCGAAGAACCGGTTGGCTTCGGCGGAGACTTGCCAAGGCGCGAGGCCGGGGTCTTGCCCATCTTCAGATCTTTCCAAAAAATGTAGGGATCCGGGTCGACGGAGTCAAGGGCGCGTTTCCGGCAAGGGCCTCGCCGCTCTGCTTCAATGAGGGGAAAGCGGTCTTTAGCCTGAAACACGAAAAAAGAGGGTTAACAAGAGCGAAAAATTACCGGCGAAACCGACCCTAATTGCGTAATCCCTTACTTCTTGGGTCGGAGGGTTAGTAGTGCTGAGGGGAAGGAGACCCCATTCCCAGTCAAATGGCATAGCAGTTTGGCAGATCTGCTTAGCCTTGCGAACGACGTCCTTCTTGCTAAGGGGACGGCCTGTGATCTTGGTGGGATCGCCAGGACCGTACATCTCGCTCATCCTATGCATCCGGCGCTTGAGAGGAAGCACCCGGCGCGAAATAAACGTGCGGATGATATCATCCGAGCAGATGTTGGTCTCCTTCTTCAAAGAGGCCATGAAGCGTACCACCCGGTTGGTTTCAATATGATCAGACTTCGGGTTGTAACTCCAATTGGCTCTACTGGGAGGCCCCACCTTGAACGGCGGAAGATCGATGAGATTTGCGCGGCCATTGTTCTTCACGTAAAAGAAAGTTCCCTACCAGGCGCGACAGGACTCGAGGCCGGTAAACTTGAAGAAAGGACTCCCCTGACGGGAGCCAACGATGCAAGATCCGCACTCCACAGGCGGCTTGGGCTTAGGGATTTCCTTGCCCTGGACGGAATTAATCCGCAGAGAGAAGAAGCGGGCAAACGTCTCACGAGTGGGATGAATGCCAATGTAGGCCTCCATGAAGGTGGCATAGCAGGAAAGATAAAAGATGGCATTGCCAGGAAGGTGGTGAGGTTGGAGTTCATAGAAATCTAAGAACTCCCGGAAAAAGGGAGAAGCAGGAAGGCCGAAGCCACGCTCAAAATGAGCAAGGAAAACAACATGTTCACCGGGCTGGGGCTCCGGCACAATTTCGTCACCGGGAAGCCGGCAGATTACTCCTTCCGGAATCCTGCGGGACCGATATAGCCAATCGATCTCATATTCAGTAACATTGGAGCCCATCCAGGCTCCACGAGTGATGGGGGAGGGCTCCCCACCAGATGATTCGCCAGAACTACTTGTTTCTAGGTGGCTACCGGATGCTTGGCTAGAGCTACCGGATTCTAGATGGCCACCGGACTCTTGGCGGCTACCGGATCCCTGCTGGTTGCCGGAATCGGTATCCATCGGATCTGAAGCCGTAGATTCGCCGGGAGATTGTCTACGCTGGCTAATGGAAAGGGAAGAAGACGAAGCAGAGGAAGATCCCTCGCCAGACATTGGTTGGGAGGCGAAAAAACAGAAATCCCACAGTTGAACCCCGCGCGAAGTTCTACGAGTAAGAAGAAAATCAAAGAAAAAGAGGAAATAAGAACACCATCGACCCAAGATCTAGAAAGCAAGCAGATGGCAAGCAAAGTGAGATTGGCACTAACCTCGAGCGGCGCAGTCGCTGGGGAAGACGTTCGCCGGTGAAGGAGTGGACCTAGTGTCGCCGACGAGCACCGCCGACGGCGAGGCGGAGAAGGAAGCAAAGAAGCAAGAATGCAGCGGGCGCGACGGAGAACTTGCGGAAGATTTCCGCACGGCGAAGTCCGGCGGGAACGCGGTGTAAGTTCACCAGGCGACGGAGCTCAAGCGGACGACGGCGGACGAAGAGCGGCGAAGGCGCAGAGGCGAGTAGCACTGTGCGCGAAGGTTGGGGAATGCGAGAAGAGGAAGAAGAAAGGGCGGTTGTCCTTATAAAGAAAAGAGGAGGTGGGCCGAAAACCGCCGGGCCGCGGCGGTTCGCCTCGCGGCCTGCGACGGTTCGCACCACGGACCGCCACGTGGCGAGGAAGTACACACGAGAAAGTGAGAAGCCACACGGAGGCACACACAGGATCCAAAGTGGCTAGTAGGATCCGCAGTGGTACATTTAATGAGCGCGCGGGGGTCGAAGCGAATTGACATCTGACACTGGCGCGCCAGTGGACAGTGCGCATGTCACTGACAGGCGCGGGGCCCGAAATATTCTCGACTTCGCCGAGGAAAGAGTAAATGCAAATAATACCGGAAGAAAGAGATGCCGGGAGATGCCTTGCAAAGAAAGAAAAGACAAACAACGGTAAAGATGCCGGAACCAAGCTCAAAGCCGGAAAGATTAAACCGGTATCCTAAAAACATGAAAACCTGGCATGGTCTGAAGGATAGAATCCGCCAGACTATACCAGCTTCGGGGACTAATGTTGGGGGGATAACCCCCGGTATGCCAAAGGCATGCCAAACCGGATGGTTTGGGCCATCAAGATACCGGTTTAATATTCTTACCGGAACACCAAGGTAGGAGTTTGGGCTAAGTGAAGCTAACCCGGTATCCCCAAGGGGGTATGCCAGAACCCGGTAAAGAAGATACCGGAGAGAAGGGCCTGTCGGCAGGACTGGTCAAAGATTCCCTTCAGAGCAAGAAGACAAGGATGAGCTAAGCAAAGCGGCTTTAATCAGAGCCCTGGCGCCAAAGAGAGAGGTGACGCTGAAAGAAGCCGGAGGACGTCAGCGTCCCTGATTAAAGAAGACCCCGGCGTCATCTATGATTAAAGTAGCTTTGTAAAGTAGTTTGTCCAGTCAAAGATGCCATTAGGGTTTCTTGTTCTGTAAGCCACCCTCTCCCCTATATAAGGAGAGGGGGTACTGCCTCATACAGGCGCGTGTCCACAGAGGAGATTAGACGATAGAACCTGTATCCAAGAACTTGTAACCATGTTGAGATCAATGAAGCTAGCGATCTAGTAAAGAGTTCTTCCTCTTGCATCTCTTCTTGCATACCGGCCTTTGGTTTTGTTCTTGAGGAAAGCATCCGGAAGTTCATCCCATCTAGTCGCAAACCCTCCCCCGAATCATCTAGCGTCCATTCGGCCCCAATCTAAGCCATCCTATGGCATCTGTCTGTTCGCCACGACGACAATTTGTTCATTCACTTTACACACAGACAATACTTTTTCACGCAAGGACAATAAATAAAGCTCATCATGGAGTATAGCAACCCCAACATAAGAATTATTACACCATATGGCACATTTGCCATGTCCAAAATAACATTGATAACTCGTCTTTATCTAAGCGCGATACACTTATTAAATTTCTATGTATGGAAGGAACAAATAAGACATCTCTAAGCAGAATAGTCAAGCCATCAGCTAGCTCCAAGAGGACGTCGCCAACAGCTTCAACTTCTGCTTGAATTCTATTCGCGACTTCAACGCATCCTTCGCCTCTTTTCATAGTCCTCATCGAATGGAATCCCTGTAAAGAATTTGCAACGTGAACAGTTGCACCTGAGTCAATCCACCAAGTAGATTTCGAAAACTGTGTATACAAGGATTCATTTACAAAGGAAACTAAATTGTTACCTTTCTTTGCCATTAATTCTTTCAGCCATTCTGGGCAGTCTTTCTTGTAGTGCCCAGTCTTCTGACAGTGAAGGCACTGATCTTTGTTCACTGGCAGTTGCCTGTGCTGGAACTTCTGATGATGCTGCATTGGGGCTTTTGCATATGGCTTTGAAGGAGAACCATTGTTGCTTGGTGTGAAGGGCCTTTTCTTATTGTCTTTCACATAATTGATGGTACCTCCATTCTGTGCCTTGAGTCTATCCTCCTCTTGCACACACATGGCAATGGTCTTTTCAATGTCCCATTTCTCAGGGCTCATGTTGTAATTGATGACAAAGTTGTCAAACTGTTGTGGCAATGAAGCCATCACCAAGTGAACCAGAAGTGCAGACTTCAGCTCCAGGTCAGCATCCATGGGCTTCAGCTTTGCAGCCATGTTGCTCATCCTGAGGATGTGCTCCCTGATGCCATGTGCACCTCCAGTATACTTTTTCCGTCACCAGCTGCTTCAACAACTGGGTTGCATATGTCTTTGAAGAACCGGTGAACTGGCTCTTTATCTTTTCTAGGTACCCCCTGCGGAAGCACACTCTGTAATTGAGCCCACAATGGCGTTCTCAATTGTATTCTTTATGAATGCCATGCACTTTTTGTTGGCAGTCTGCCACTTTCTGTTCTCTAGAGTGTAGGACATCTCCACAGGAGCATGGTCCCTTTTCTTTTAGCCCATGCATCATCGTATCCCCGTCAGCTCGACGGGGTCGTAGGCTTGGTGGGCTGCGGTGTGTCAACCACCCAGTCCACCTCAGCACGCACGAAGGCGAAATCCACCTTCTTCCTCCATTCTGTGTAGTTATCCCCTCTAAGGGTGGGAACATCCTTGATGCAGCTCATCAAGTAGAACCCTCCTGAAAACCACAAAGAAGTGAGAACAGTACAATTGCAAATTATAATCCAACGTTGGTCCGAATTAAAACATGCAACTGTTAATGCAAATAAAACTATATCACCGTTGGGCAGAAATAGAGATAAATGCACATATCATTGCTATTTGCAGCGGAAACTGTGAATTTTAAACTTTAAACTTTGAACTTTTCAGAGGCATTTCATTTACTTTTTAATTTCTGAACAAATATTTCGTTGGTCCTACTTATCCAGAAAAAACTAGACAAAATTTTGGCCAAAAAATGACCCAAAACTGGCTAAAAATGCCTCTAAATAATAAAACTGTGCAAAACTGTAAAAACAGACTGTTCTGTCACTGTCCACGCGGCCCGCGGCCCACGCGGCCCGCTCGCACCGAGCGGCACGCAGCCGACGCGGCGCCCACGCGGCCGAGCGGCGCACAGGCACGCTGCGCCTACGCGGCCTGCCAACGCGGCCCACCAACGCGGCCTGCCCGCAGCCTGCCCGCGGCCTGGCCAGCGGAGCCCACGCGGCCCGCACACGGCGCCGACGCGGCCCGCACGCGGTGCCCACGTGGCAGCCCCTTCTGACCGTCGGATCGACGGTCGCCTTTCTCTTTCGGCCGGTATAAGAGGGTGGCCCAACCGGCCAGAACCCTAACCCTAGCCATTTTCCCCCGAGGCCTCTCTCTGTCCATTCTCTGTCGACTCCGGCGGCGGCGCGGAGGCTCACCTCCCGCCCGCGCGCGCGGCTTGCCGCCTTGCCGGCGACGGCTGCGCCTTCCCGCCCGGCTGCTCGCCCCGGCGACGGCAGCACGCAGTCGCGCCGCCCAGCAGCCTTCCGCGCGCTCGTCGCGTGGTTGCTGGCGGCTGGCCGATGGTGCCGCCCGCCCTTTTTAATTTCTTTCCTCCACCAGATCCCGGCGCGGCGGCCAAGGAACGGAGGCAAGCTGTGGCGCCCCCCTGTGCCTCTTGCCGGTGAGTGCGTCCATCCAAGAGGTGGGCGCACCGCCGTCAAGTGGTGCAGTGGTGGCTCTTTCTTTGCCGGCGACGAGCCGCAGCACGGTAAGCCGGTAGGTTTCCTTTTCTTTGCCCCCGGCTCGCAGAGCGAGTGGAGGTGGCCCTTCTTCCCGATGCCTCGGCATGCCGATGCGCATCGGGATCGAGAGGGGCGGCGCGGCCTTGCGGCGGCGCTAACTGTGCCGGCGAGCCCGAGGGCCTCGGCCGGTGTACTTTTCTTTGCATCAGGGAGGATCTAGGATTTCTCTTCTTTCTTTTCTACCCGAAAAAATAAACACGAGATCTACATCTAGATTAGCTCTGATACCAATGTTTACTCTAATAGATCAACTAGTGTAGCATCCGTGCGGGTAGACACTATATCTATATGTATACTGCAAGATCAGAGAGAGATCGAGAGGGGTATGGGAGACAAACCTTCTCCCTTCGAGGAGGAGCTCGAGCCGTTGTCCATGGCGACGGCGCGAGTGGCGTGAGTGAGCGGTGGCGGCGGTGGAGCTTCCCGTCGGCTCAGCGCTAACCCTAGATCGGTTTGGTATGTCGGTGGGGCGTACGGCAAACGCGGTGAACCTCGTACTCGTGAGCCGCCGGCCCCCACCTCTCTTTATAGCGCTGGCGACAGGGGCCCACCAACCATAACGGGTTGGGCGCCCCCGATCAGGGCGCAGGTCAAAGGGGCCCGGTGGGCCGTTGGGCCCACTCGGGAGAGATCAATCTAACACTTATTACTCAGCTGTAATGCCATTGGAATACCGAGGGTGTACAAAGTTTGACTTCCTTCACCTAGAAAGTGATTACTGATGTTGCTAGTCGTTTCGCTACGAGCCTACGAGCTTCTGAAACCTTCCTCGCAGCATAATTCGTGACAGCAGAGCAGCAATTAGCTCTCTACTATGCACTTTGCGCTTTGTTCCCCTTTTCCCCTTTCCAATGCGATTCTTCACACTCAGCAAAAGAGAGCTTCGAGTTTCATCCGGTCAGAGAGAAGGAAAGAGAAGACAAACGAGTCTACACGATACCATCTCCCCGTGCGTTCGTTGCTTTTTGACACCTGATGATGCTTCCGCACTTCTCAGGCGTGAAGAAAAGTTCACGTTCATTCCATCTGTTTCACTTTGAACATTGGCAGAAGAACGAGACGATCAAACGCGACCAATGGCTCAGAAGAGAAAAGGAAAGAGCGTGTAACCGAAGAGTTTTTTCTTTACCTTGCAGCATGAGCGGCAGCGTCGCCATTACAGTACGTGCAATGGAGCCATTGTGCAACACTCATCAGGAACCGATTATGTGCCGCAAAAGAAAATAATCGATTAAGCATGGAATAGTATTGTTTTTTCTTTAAATTTCGGATCCGTAGATAATTCACACTTCTACCCTATCTGAGTTTCTAAAAAGCTTTCCATATCGTCTTCCTATCTGGAACCGATTCAAGCTTAGAGCCAGACCGTGAGTACAGCGACCGAACGGTCAACAAGTCAAAGAAAGAGTATAAGACAATAGGGAAAGATTTGGCGCAACAACAACAATCACATCATACTCTCTTTTCACTTCATAAACAAGCTTTCTATTCTCGATGTCTCCTATTCTCAAGATAGCTTCCGTTGTATACTTGCATTTCTATTCTCTTCCATTGTTTTTGCCTTCAATTATATTGCATAAAAGAGAGGTGGTGTGGAACATTTGAAGCACAAAAGGAACATACCCCGTTGATGGTTATATATACGTTCTTAGTTGTACATGCTGTCAAAAACTGCAGGAAGAGTTGTTGGTTACACTTATTACATGAAAATTCCATTCACATTGCACGTAAGGTATTCGTACATGATGGGTGCCTCCAAGGGATATATAGCATGTGCATGTTTATTGTGGCATACCACCTATTGACTTGTCCTGATCATTTTAAATTCGACGAGCAACTCCATTCAATTATATCCTTTAGTGATTAATATGTACATATATTGCAATTTGAGTAGGACTATAGTATTATGTGTGAATGTCTATTACACAAAACAAAACCGATAAAAATTAGGAGATGTGTTGGGTGGTATGAGGTCTTGATGCTTAGACTGCTCATAGTGGGGGTAACATAGGTTGTAACATCACATATCTCAAGGCATTTTGGTGACATAACATGGCAATAAAAGAAGAAAGAGAGTGAGGTGGTAACTAGCTATGTTACCATAACATCACACATCTCAAAGCAATATGAGTCTACAATATAATTAATGACATATTGCATGAAACCACATCTAAGTTACTACCCACTATGAAGATAGTAACTTAGACTAGTAACATACATGGCTGTACCCGAGAAAATAGAGGCCCTGTATGAAGCAAAGAAAAAGGACCCTCACTGTAGCCATTGGCAATTATGAAAACACAGTTTTATATTTTTATTACCAAGTTGGTGCAATCGTAGTCTAAAATAGCTAGCTATTGGTCTATTGCATTTAGCCGCAACATTTTTAGGAGCTAAGAAATGATATAGCGTAGTTATAGCGGGCTAATCCATTTAGAGTTTTATAAAATATAGAGGAAATTCTAGTTATATCTTGCCAATAAAAGGAATAAAACTATTACTCAAAACGATTCGATCAACAACTCATTCAACTATTCACAAATATTCATTTATTTAGTTCACAAGTTTTATTGAATTAGATTGAATAAAAATTCAAAAAATAGGAAATGAGAAAAGAGATCGAAGAGAAGAGATATTCAGAAAAAGGTAAGTTTAACGGCTAAATTAGGGGTAAATTAGAGGCTAAATAGGGCTATAGCCGGCTATTAGAAATTTTCTAATTTATAGCTGGGAGATATCCAAAAATCCGGCTATAGCCGGCTATTTAAATCTTTGACAATAATTTAAATTGGGAAAACAAACATCAAATAAACATCCTTAGAAAAACACCAAATAGATGGGCGGCGGATTGAGGATGCAGCCTGCAGCGGACCTTGTATTTATTCACTACACCAACGGATCTATTCTGGGAAATCGCGATGAAATTAAGTCCGCTTACGAGCTGCCATTGTAAGAACTGCGCTAGTGCAGAGTTAAAGAGAAGGAGAAGAGAGAGAAAGGCAGGCGTGCGTGAGTTGGAGGCCTAAGAGCAAGTACAATAAGTCCTAGTCAGCTGGCTATAAGGATTAAAATAGTATATTGTTGCTTAGTTGGAGGAGAGATGAGATGAGAGATAAGGAGAGTGGACTCTTATGCAAGAGCCAGCTCTAGCACGTGCTCCTAGGTACTTTGTGAGAGTGAAAGATGGACCATACATTGATAAAATACTACATTTTTATAGCTCACTATTGTATATGTTGGCTCTAAGTTGGCTATAGATGACATGACACTTAGCTTATAGCCAGCAGCTGGCTACACTATTGGAATTGCTCTAAGCAGTGGGTCAATTCATTAATTAGGTCCAACAAAACCTGCCATTAGCAGTTACTAAGTATAATATAGCTAAACATAAAAGTTGAAGGCCCCTTTTTTGGAGGCCATGTTCGGTCGCACAGGTTGTACTTGCGTCAGATACGGGCCTGGTAACATGACATATGTTATTAGACTAAGTTACTCTCCACTATGAGCAGCCTTAGTGAGCTGGTTTGAGAGTTTAAGTTTTCTCTCTTGATTATCTTTCAAGATTTGGTTGTAACTCAATAACTTCACCAAGAGTTTGATAGATATAATAATAAATAAATGACTTCAACTAGAGCTTCGGCTACGGGCCCCATAATGTTTTCATAGAGAGTTCTAGTGCAACTAATGGTGCACCATAATTTGATTTTAATGCGAGAAAACATAAGTTTACTAGTATAAAACTTAAAGCATGTATTCTAAAGATTTTTTATGAAAAGAAAATAGGATAATGTAAGTCTTGAGTCACTACATTAGCAATATCACAACCAACATGGCTATGTTTGTTGCTTAGGATATGGTCTCCCGACTTAGGGGCATCAGAGCTCAAACCGCCACTCATGCATTGGTTGAACTATACCAACGCGGACGTTATCGTTGATTTATACATGTCCGGCCTCCACAATTGAAAGCGAGGCCTTTTTGGCGGAGATGTTTATGGGGCATCTCTTGGCACATTTTTTTTTTTTTTGCGTTGAATGATGTAATGGGACTTCCAGGGGAACTCCCCAAATCGGGATGGGTTGGTGAAGAGATTCTAATAATGCACAGTTCATTTAGAGTTAAGATGAAGTTCTCAAAATTAAAATTAAAAAAGGAAACATTCATACGGCGAGAGATGTTGTATATTTTTACTAGACCACGGCAGATGCAAAAGTACCAACCCAAATCCATTTTCATTCCAAAGATGTTAAAAAAACTTCTTAGGAGCTTATGTAGAAGGGCCATCACATGGAAAAAAATAAAGGAAGGAACCATGCGAGACACAAACCGAGAGATGTTGTATTGTAATCACATTCAGATTATGAGCGAGAAAGATCGCATAAGGACAACATATTTCTGTCTCAACAAGTCAGGCGAAGACCACCCGACAGTAGAAAAAGGTGTCGAGCGCGAGCAACACAACATATTAGACTTACTTTTCACTTCATAGCAAGATTTACTTTCTCTGTCTCCTGTTTCAAGCTAGCTTTCATTGTCTTTCTCTTCTCTTACACTCCATTTGCTAGAATATATTACATGATAGAGAAGTGGTGAGACTAATCTTAAATCATGGGGAGAATGCACCGGGTCGGTGGTCATATATTAATTTTTAGCCGTGCAAGGGTGTCAAAAACTGCACTCGGGGTTGTTGGGTGCATCTATTACAATTTTTCATAGATTTGATGGAATGCATTTGTACATAATGTGTGCCTCCACTAGGACACATAACATGTGAATTTGATGTTCTTAATGTTATTATTACCTATTATGACTTGTCCATATTTTCCAAGCCGATGAGCCAATCCACTTAATCGTATCCTTAGTTCAAGTGCACCATGATTCGATGAGCCAATCCACTTAATTCTATCCTTAATTCTAGTGCATAGGATACATGTGCGACATATGCTTTTATTCTTCCGCTGACTGATTTTTTTGTACACCTTACGTGACCATGAGATATAATATAAATTCTGAATATTTTGAACTTCGACCTAAATAACGCTATGTGCATGCTGAGGCTATTTTCTCTTTCGAAAAAAATAGATTGCAATGTTAATATTTCTGAAGGATTATGTTTGAATGTCGATTGCATATAGAAAATCAAATAATATGGGATGCTGGAGGGTGTGGTTTCTTGGGTTTATTTAGTTGGTTTGAGTGCTTAAGGTTGTCTCTCAAGTTTTTTTGAAGAGGATATTCCAACTCCAAATTCACCAAGAGTTGGAAGAGTTTAACAAAATAAAGGTTTTCACTAGATCTTCGGTGGGTCCCTAACCGAATTCCTAAACATCCTATCCATATCTCATTCCTCAAACAAATCATACGGCATCTCCAGGGGCCGACGACTGTTTTGATCCGTTTGGAGCGGGTTGCGGACACGAAAATGGCTACTGTCTAGCCTCGTTTGTCCGTTTGGGTCGTGGTAGCCCAGCGGACCGACACATTTTTTTTGTACTTTTCAGTGATATATATAAAACAACATAATTTACGTAGGTTAAAAAAAGGAAAAGCATAAGAAAAAATAAAACATGCCTCCAAACCCTAGCCTACACACCGACGACTACTGCTCATCGTCTTTGCTAGGTCAACCAAGACCGGTGTCTCCCATGGCTAGTTGGGCACCGGCGGAAGCTTGTGGTATACCCGTGGGGGCGAACGCTGCCGGCGCAGGCCACTGATGCCACGGCGACGGTTTGGGCGGAGGAGGATAAGAGGCCTGTAAGGCCAGCCTGAAATCCTCTTCCTCTGAGAGTCATGTCGGCATGTGCGTGGTGGCGTACCGGGGTTGTGGCTGCGGCGGAAATTACGACAGGTACGACATGAGGACGACGAGACTCGTCGCCTCCTCATCGGTCAGCTCGTCCGGCTGTGCAGTGAGCTAGTCCAGCCCGCCCTCCTCCCTAGCCTTCTGCGCCTCGTACAGTAGGAGGCCGATGTAGCCATCGTTGTCATCCCGGTTCTCCTCGCCCGGGATGTCATCGCTGCCGACGAGCTGCTCCTCGGCCTTAGGCGGAGCCACATCCTCCACTTCAGGTCCCTTAGGGCCCGGCGCGGCCACGGAGGCCGGCCGTACACGTACTCGTCGTCGCCGAGGAAACCAGACCGCCGCCACGGGTCGTACTCAATCGTCGAGAACGCGTCCCACATTGGGGAGTTGACGGCATATACGGGGTCGGCGCGGAGGTCCCGTGGTAGGAGGGACCGCCTATGGACAATCTCATCGTGTCGCACCAGGCTCGAACTTGGCACCGGCTTAATGGGCATCGGTCGGTAGCCGAGTATCCACCCATCAGGTAGGTATACGTCGTCCCAACCTTCGCACATCGTCCTGCTATTGTACATGGCCTAGGCAACGTTGATGCGGACGGGCACCCAGTTGAGCGGCTTCGCCTCCTTCTTCTTTGCCACCGAGGACCTGTCCTCGACGTTGTCCTTCTTCGGGTGCCTCCATGGGAAGCCCTTCTTCTCCATGGCTTTGTCGACGAGGGCGGTGGCTGCTTGCGTGCTAGGAGCAAGATATGGCAAGAAGAAGGGTGTCTTTTGAGGGAGGTGTGGGCGATGGTAGGATCTTGTCGGTGTCCATTTAAAGAACGGTGGAAACAGTGGCCTTCAATATGACGCGGGGCTCCAAGCACGTGCATTTATGGCGGCGCAGAAGTCCAACCGTCGAGCGCTAGGACTAGCGCGGACGCCGTAGCCTAAGTGTTCCATTGATGGCGGCGCTAACGGCTATGGGAGCCACAGGCGATGAAACGATGCACCCACCGCCAGGCGGGCTGGGCGAGAGAAAACGGCCACGCGCACTGACCGCGTTGTGTCCACGGTGACGCATTTCTGGTCCAGAAAATGCGTCACCACGAGTATACTTGTCAGTTCGCGTCCAGCAGATGGCCTTGAAACCGATTGTTCGTTCAGACAGAAACTGTCACTTTTGATCTGTTTGCCGGGACAGGCTGAAGATAGCCTTATACTCTATTGAGATAGTTAACTTAGCCCGTGTCTCCCTCTAGGAGTCATATATGAAGGTTTTCATCCTGTACGCCTCAAGCGGAAAGATATACTCCTCCAAAGAATGTTAGAAAAAATATACGAAACGTTGGATTAAGTCGATTTGCCTTTAACATATGAAATAGGAAAAACCTGGAAAATGTTCTCCGTGATGATAACTAGGAAGGTTGGCGCGATAATGCACCGTGCCCTTGGTATCTAGGCTGGGGCCATGCTCCAGTGCTCCCCCTCCCCTAATCTCAAGAGGGTATTATAGTATTTTTACCATTATTTATTTTCTAATATTGATTTAATTAAATTGGGCATATCCAAACCCGTCTTCCAACCACGTATACGGTATGCGGCGTGAAACTGTGGCTCCGCTACTCATGGTCCTCCCTAGTTGTGATCCCCTCGTCACCGTCGGCTCCGGCGTGGAGCGGCAGGAACTGCTAGCTTAGGCTGGAAACTGCGAGCATGTTTTTGATTTCCCACACCAGCCGGAAACCACGAGCATGGATTCGTACGGGCGGTGACGGAGGGACTGACGGCTGCAGTAACTAGGCGTAGCCTGACCGCCTGAAGCCTTTGCTCTCAATTGAAGCGGCGAGCGATCTGTCATCACGTCGTCGAGAGAATGGAACTATGGAAGAACAACTGACGGCCATCTCTCCGACCACCGACGACGACGGCTGTCTCTCGTGCAGGTCAACACCGCCGCCCGACGGCATGAGCGGTAAAGACTTAATTTGCACGATACATAGGTGTGCAAATTCGTATATACTATGTATCTGGGTTTCTACTTGCTAGATACGACCTAATTACTCGCTAACAATTAACTAATAATTTTATAATCACCATCATACCCTTAACTACGAAGGGGTACGGTGCTATCTCAGCCGTTGACGTATTTATGTTTGGGAAGGGGGGTGCATTGGAGCAGAAGTGTCTAGGCTGTTGGTTAAAATACTATAGAAATAGTATAACATGTGTGTTGCTGAAATATTACAGAAGCGATGGTGCGGAAGCACCGTTCAAATAATGTACAAGTGTTGTAGAGGCATTGTTCATAATTTATTTCCAGTGCCCGTAGGTGATCATGAAGCTATGAAAAAATAGGGTATTAAGGATAAAAGTCACCGAATAATTGTAGGGCGATGGAAAAAAATAAGATAGTATACCACACTACAGTTGTAGTTCCCGGAGCTAGAGCAATGCGCCGCGGTTGAAAAAGCTGACCAACGATAGAGCAAGTTATTTTCAAACATAGAGAAGGTAGTAGTATTTTTGGCAACTAAAAGACGCGGCAGATGGTGAAGTATTTGGTTTTCCACGGTTGCTACAAAAAAGATGGTAGTATTTTCTATGGATGACAAAGATGGTGGAAGATGGAACAAAGTATATTTTTTCGAAGACATCGTAGAAGAAGACAGTAGAATTTTCCCACGTAAAATGGGCGACAGGCGGTGGAATAAATACATTTTTCTGACGGCACCATAGACAAACACACTAATATTTTCCTTAGGTAAAACAGGCCGTGAATGTTGTCAATGTAGAAGAATGGACTAGTATTCACCAAATAATAAGTATATTTTAAGTATGCATTAATATTTTTAACCGAATAAAATAATCTACGACGATAAAGCCGTTATTTTTATAGTAGAGGTGCGAAAGAACTAAGGTTTAGACATCACGAAAAATTACTATTTGATAGCTAACATCGGTAAGCTACTGGAAACTGAAGATTTGTATCGATAAAGTAATTTATAAAAGAAATACTTAACTACCCTCAGCAAAATACAACCAAGTAAGTAATGTTGAACAATTAGTGTCAAAGATAAAGCTTTTTGCTGACAAACTACTGTCAATTTTTTTCGTCAAAGCTGAAGATTTACTGTCCTCAAATGTAAAAAATTAGGAAATTTTAAAGAAAAAATTTACTAGAAAAAAAGGCCAAGACACTGGTTATATAGGGCACTGTTCATCCGCACATGAACAATGCATTGGAGGCCTCTCCTGCGGCTTTCGTATAGGTAATAATGCTAAAAAAATGAATTTTGCTCATTTATCTTTCTTCCTCTCTCTCTCTTATAGCGCTTTACAGCTCTTTTTTTTCTCCTCCCTATTTTGGAATTTGTTTTTGTAAGTAATTATAATATATAATCTTGTTGGGATCATGTGAATCAGTAAATTAAAATCATAGATCCGTACTTAGAGCCATGGTGATAGAATCTCAAGCTAAATAAATGGCCTTTTACGATTAAATTTTTGCTTAGTTGGAGGAGAGGGAATGAAGAAAGAGAAAGTTTTTTTCCCAAGAGAAGGCTGTCTTCTTCATGGACCCAATTTTCTATTAAGACAAATCGATTTTTATTAATTGCTAGAGATACTAATAGTAAAAAAAATAGCGTCTTCTCTAGATAATATGGACTACTAAGAGAAAACAAACTTCTCTAACATGATACATGTCCTAATGTTTAGTACGTAGGACGTCTCATCGGGGTGTACTTGTACGTTTCTCTTGGCGTGAAGTGAAAGACGAGAGGAAAAACGGGAGCGGTGTCTTTATGCAAGTACGCTACTGAGTCGAGAGCGCGCTGAATATGGAGTAAGTACTAGTGCAACCAGAGAGAATATTAAACACGTACATCGCGATCGAAAGGGTCGCTCCAGCAGGAGCATCACCATGGCCATTGTTGTTGTTGTGTCCCATGATGTAGTCGGAGTAGCCGGATCTGACGAGGAACCAAATGAACTAGCGATGAAGAGCTTTAACAATAGCGAGTAATCGCGCCGAGACGCTCCCCAACAACCTTAGCGTCCATCTTCCGGTGCAGGATCTCGACGGACGGGGTTTCGGAGGCCTGCTTAGGCTTCCACAAAACCGGTATCGAACTCGAGTCACGAAACGCGGCGTACATACGAGACAGGCAGCGGAGGAGAAGTGCGCGAGGACTACTTCTCTTTTCACTCAGTTAGACGGACTAGAAGTGCATCACTTATAAATCACTCCAACTTTCTTCCAACTAACTATGTGGGAGTAAACTTTGTCCCCAAAGCTATTCCCAAGCTACCACCAAAGATGGACCGTGAGATTTCAGTAACTGTAGGCTATATGGGTTGTTTCCTGGGGCTACAGTCCATCAACATCCGACAATTTTTGTTCGCAATCATAATATATTAACTTGCTGGAATTTTTTGAATCAGTATAATATAATTAAAAACATAGATCCATACTAGAGCCATGGTAGCTAAACAAAAGGCAAGGGTTCTTCGAATACCTACCTTGAAATCGAGTAATATTGGCTACGTATCCATATATTTGATAATGTGCATGTTCATATCAGTATTGGTTTGAAAATATCAAACGAAAAAGGAGAAAACACGGAAGCAGATTTGGTGCACATGAGCATCACGGCTTCCAGTTTTTAAAATATTTAAAAACTGTATATTTATGTTTAAAAAATCGTCACATTTATTCCAAGAATACACACATGTCATGAAGCTTCTTGTGAAATTTTGGTAGAAATTGCATTGTATTTTAAGCTACTGGTAAAAAAAATTGTGGCCACGTACAGGGGTAGATATTTGTTAGAAATTTATCTTTTTTGTATAGCTCAAAATAAAACATATTTTTCTCTAAAATTTCTACTGTACCTTTGAAATGTTTATACGTATGTGGGTATTTAATTTTAATTTTTTGAAATCTGAATAATACGATTTTTAAAAATCAAAAGCACTGGTGCTTATGTGCCAAAGACACTTTGGAGAAAACACAATCTAGTCCTCATTCCATCATTTCACCTCATGGATTCCGTGAAATTTCCGCTTGTTGTCGCCTGCCACTGTCGCCTGCTACTAATGCAAATGTTAGCACACACATTCCTGAATGTTCAGTACGTAGAATAGTATCTCATATTCTCATCAAGGTGCACGTGTGCGGCACTCCTTGGCGTGAAGTGAAAGACAAGAGGAAAAACGGGAGCAGCGTCTATGTGCAAGCACCCCTGAGAGGAGGAAGTCTCGAGAGTGCGCTGATAATCTACACCCATATATATATATCGATTACCGTCGGCGCAGGACGCGTGGTTCATGCATGCAGGTGGAATTGTTCGAGTGTTGGCCAGCTACTCCATGAACTCGACCGATTCCAGCTTCTTCCTCTGTTCTGAACTTCTGATGAAAAATATTCAAACTTGGTCTAATAATGTGCTAAACAAATCGAGTACTTTCTGCCGGTTTCTGTCGCGTGTGCTCGACACGACACGACTGGTAGCATCTGGCACGGACGCGTAGAAACGTCGATCAAACTGCGGAGAGGTGCTTTCCGATTTGGGAGCTCCTGAAACCAGAGGCGTCGACATCGATCGGTGCGCGCGGCGCCGCTGCTGAAACTAACCAGACAAGATGTCTGAATAAGTCTGATACGCCTGCGTCGGCAGACAAACATGTGTGCAGCTAGCCGGCAAAGCCGTGATGCGCTCTTGCCGCCCGTCTCACTCTCTAGCTTCGACTTGCTCACAACTTTTTAATTTCTGGCAGCACCATAGAGTCAATTGGTCGGCGTAATTTGGTTATTTGTTGCTGTTGCCGCGGACCTGAATTGACTACGCACATAGGTAAAATCAGTAGCGACACATCGTTAGCTTGTAGTATCTGCTACCTCTCCCCCTGTTCTTTTTTTCTACAGCAGATCGACGACTGTATATACCGTACTAATTAACGATTCAAAGGAGAGTCAGTAGTGGCGGCAGCGGCATACACTAGACGGATACCGAGAGGTGCTGCCTCTTTAGTATCTAACACAACCATGTCAGTCCGATGGAAGAATCGTAGTTGAGCTGAACGGGTGCAGCAGGATATTTTCAGCTGTGTCGACTATGCATTGCTTGCATCGCTCAACTCAACGGGACAAGGCTTAGTAGCCTGGAGATCGAAAGGTGTCGTCAAACTCGATCGTATGGTGTAAGCGATGTGGCAACACTTTTCTTGTGAGCGCTGTGACCCTGAGGGCGAAAACGAAACCAAGCGTTTGGTCCTTGCAGGCTTGTTTACACAAATGGTTTTTGTCCTACGATCTAAAGAAATACTCCACAGTGACCTGGACCTAGGGCTGAGTTGACCCATTTTAGACACCAAAAATATTTGTTTTGGTTCGGTTTGAGACAGTCTATAAACTTGTTCAAAGTGAAACTTCCAGATGCGCCTGCCTGCCCGCGGCTATGTCCAACAGCCAATGTCTTGCTTTGAATTGCTCACAATTTCTTTTTCTAGCGGTACCGAGAGAGTTACTTTTTTTTTATAGCAACCGGTAGGAGCTCTGCCTATTCATTAAGAAGAGAAAAAATGACTAGTTTTCCTATAAACTGGTCGAAAACCGATACAAACATGACACCAACGTGTCTGGTTTATAAGGAAAACCTGACAAGAAAAACCAACACGGCACAGTTTTTCAGGAAAAAACCGGCGAAAACCACACATGTCCACACAACCTAGCCGAACTAGGTATGGAGAGCAGCCAGAAGACACTAGCACAACAGCAACAGCGAGCACAGCGACTGCCTGGTCCACGTCCCTGGAAACGAAGTCAGAGCCCAAGGAAACGGTTTGGCCTATCAAGCTTCATGGGGAGAGGCAGGTCGCGAGAAGCAAGCCAGCGGCACTCGCGCACCGACGGAACCCGAGGAAGACGACCCAACCAGTAGCCCAAGCATCGCAAAGAGTCTCCCAATATTCCAAAATTGACGTCTCCAGGGAGGTCACGACGTCCAAAGACGCCGCCGTCATCCAATCCGGCGAGCCGGATTTGAGTTTTCACCCCGGAATGGTGGGTGAGGGGTGTCGAGACTCCACGATAACGCATCCAAGGAGGAAGAACGACGCCCTCGGGCGCCGCCATTGCCGGCACCGACCAAGTCGGGCGAGACTTTCGTCCGGAGACCCACGACCAGCACCTCCAGACTACAAACGAACGCGAGCCACCCGCAAGAGGGACGCCGCCCACGCCCAAGGAAACATGCCTTGCCGCCCACGTGGCCAGAGGCATGCCACAAGCACCACCTTGAATCCCAGAGTCGTCGCTCCGGCCTCCACGCGCGATAGGCCAGCACCTCCCTCCAACCTACCGTCGTCCGCGAGACACCAAAACCAGCGCCTCGCCCACCAGATGTCGCGCCGCCGTGCGGCCATCCTTGCGCCGTGGCACACCTCCGCCACGGGCCTGCAGGTGCCAGCCGGGGCCTCCGCTCCTCGGCTAACCTGCCACCCACGGTGGCCCTCCGCAGCGGAACCAAACTCCGACAGATTCTGGGCGTGGGCCCTCGATCCGCGGCCTTCGCGTGACCTCCGCGCAGAGGAGAAGCTGGCCGCCCAAACCCCTCCACCACTGCGTCCCCGGGGGCCGCCGGCCCGGCCTGTGAGCGCCCGGCGAGCTCCAGCCCCGAGCAGGCCCAGATCAGGCCCACCTAGACCCAGATCGAGCCCGGCAGTAGCACCGAGCAGCAACCACGCAGAGGGGCCGACACCGGATGTTATTTTTTTGATGAAATTAATATTCAAAGTTTTTATATCTAAATGGGTAATATCCTAATAAACCGGTATAGAGGAATGTATCTAAACATGTTGTAGTCCTAGATACATACAAACAATTAATTTGAAACCAAGGGAGTATGTAGCAGGCGAGAGAGGGGAAACTAATAGGAGAATAATGCTGGGTCGTCGCAGACTGCATGGCGAACGAGGAATCCGCAGGGCGGCGGCTTGAGCCGTAGACGGTAGCGTGGTTTGCACTATACTTGTACGAGATCCACCAAGCGACGTCGATCTTAGTCCGCGGCCACGGAGTTCGAACTTGACGGGGGCCGCCACCTCCATGGCCCTCCGCCACGCCACGGTGGCCTGTTGACCATGATGTCGAAGTAGTTGTAGATATGGTGGCCAAGTCGCACTTGCACCGACACTGGGAAACCGTCCTGCCAGGCAAACAAATGGCACGAGTCCAGGGCGCTCAAAAGGAAGTACATCCGGAGATTGGTATGTTTGTTAGGGGGGAATGTGTGGGGTTACTTCGCAAAATGTTCATGGGCAGGGGGCAACGGCTCTCCTAAATAGAATGTAGCTTCGCCACTCCGAAGAGGCACTTGGAAGGTATCCTTCTTTCTTTGCCCTCGCAAGGAAACTTCCGTCGCTTAATAGATGATTCCCCGTTTAGGCTTACTTGTTACCAACAACAATGCATTTCATGTAATTCAAACCCCCTCTTCATCTTGTGGAGACTTTTGCGAGCCTGGCCACATTGGCGTTGATCGCTAGGCCATTGTTATGGCCTCTGGGAGGGGTAATCTCGACGAAATTGAGCGTCGCCAACCCGAGAGTAGCGAGCATAATATGACAAGACCATGCATGCTTGAATTGGTAGAAGAGGAAGATGGTGAAGATGAATTTGGGAGTTATCTTCCATTTTTTACAGTCACACACAAACTTCCATTGGTCACTAGATTATTTCCCATTTAGGCTTACTTGTTACTAGGCACAATGCATGTTTGGTAGCTCAATATTTAGCTTCATGTAGTGAAGATTTCAGCAAATATGAACACGTTGGCGCTGCCGATAGGCAGCTGTTGTTGCCGTTGGGAGTGGTAGGCTCATCGATATTGAGCATCTCATAGTCCTGCTGAAGTAGGGGAGCATAATCTAGCAAAGCCTAGGAAGGTTTGAGTTGTCAGAAGAGGCTGTGTGCATCTTTCGATGCAGAGTCCGGGGATTCCCATTTCGAAAAAAGAAGAGGACGATGGTGGGCACAAACAACGTTGGCAATGATAATAACCAACTATAGTAATATGCAACACAATATGACATAGAACACTAGCATCTTATGTTGTGCGCCGGCCATCCGGCGAGAGGATCACTAGCACCTTGCCATGGGCTCCGTCGCTCAGTTGGGCCACACTGTCTTCGAGGTTACTCATGGAAGCATAGGGGAGAAGAGGTACTTGGAAGCCGCTAGTTCTCGTGGAAAGAAATTAAACATAGAAGTACTGCTTGTTGGTAGGATTAAGAAGAAAAATGGAGGAAGTTGGGACGTTGCTTTTGTAGGAAAATAGCAAAAAGGTTTGGGGCGGAGGGCAAATAGGCAAATTCTATTATCACTATAACTACTGATGGGAGAGATCATAGTGGTACCGTAGGTAGATATTGTATTATAGCGCATAAACTAAAAAAAATGTCAAATAGATAGTTTAGTATTTTCTTCGGGATTTTTCTACTGTAGTTACTTGTTCATACTTTCTCATGGGTTCCAACTAATTTGTTTTTCCTCTTCTTTTTGACAGGAAACTGCACAAGTTGAACGAAAGGTGGGTGCTGATTTGGATATGAAGCTAGATTTTGTTATCCTAAAACTTGCAAGAGTAGTAGATGGATCCTGAGCTGGTGCCACAAAGAAGCAAATGCAATTTTGACACATTTTCAAATGTTCAAAAAATTGCAACAAAAAATTCACACATGCATGTTCATGTGCTGCGCACCCATAAAGTCGTTTCATGAAAAATTGACTTGTCGTGTCGTGCATGTAAAAAAGGAAAAACACGATGCTAAAAATATCATTTTTCTCAACATTTTTTTTACATAGACCACAGAAAATATCGCTTTTTCGCGAAACTTGGTGAACACACATATAAATCGTGGAGTTGTACATGTAGAATTTTTTTATCAAAATTCGTTGCCACTTTGAAATATGTTTTTTGGTAGTGGGAGCATATGCACCCGGAAGTCGAATTGAATTTACGCACAAAGATTGTATAACATCTTTGTAGAATTTACACGATGGGGGTGATATTTTGGCTCTTGAGTGCATATGCTCCCTTTATTTTTAAATCTACCTTTTAGAAATTTTGAAATGTTAAAAAATTCTATAAAATAATTCATGTGTGTATCTTCACATGCTAAATCAGCCCAAATTATTTTCATGAAAAATTGACTTGTCGTTTGAGCTGTGTAGAAAGATAAGATTGGTGCTAAAAATAAGCCCTTTTTCTCAAACATGTTTTGTTTTCCGGTTTTTGTCTTTTTTACATTGACTATAAAAGATATTGCTTTTTCTTGCTGTACAAACGCACATAGATTGTTGAGATATGCGTACAAACTCTTTTGTTGGAATGTTTTGACACATCGATTGTTTTTACATTGACTATAAAACTCTTCTTCGCCGGAGAGGGTCGGCCTGAGGTTGGTGGTGGTGGATCTATCGATCTATCACCGTGTTCCGGCGGCGAGATGGAGATGCTTGGAAGCCGGCGACGGAGTCGCTGGTGGAGGGTTGGCATGGCCAGCCCGGGACGGTCGCCGACGTGGGGGTCCGACCTGAATAAATGTAGTGGTCCTAAGGTCTCTTTTGCGTGAAGAGGAAGACCTACTGGAGGCCTGGACTCGTGATCTAGCCGGAGTGTTGAGTTCCGGAAGGCTCCGCTGGCGAATGTAATAGTGCTTTTTGCCTGGAGTTTGCTGGATCGGTGGTATTCGGTCGTGCGCACCCATGCTTTTATTCCGACCGATTGGTTCTGGAGAGAGCGACGCGAAGCTCTTTTTCTGTGTTGACATCAAGTAACTATGGATCCATGATGAAAGTCGGAATAAGGGAAGTTCATGAAGGCTGGAGGGGAGGACTAGCTAAGGGAGGTTCAAATCTCCGCGTTGTTGAGGGATTTGCTTGGTGTTCCGGGCTTCACAGCAGCGGTATGAAAGTGGGGGCGACAACACAGGTGAAATTCAGAGTCCTACCTTTCAGGGTGAAAATCCAAGGTTTTGCCTTAACTGGTTGTGCCTGGCAATGACCTTGTTGGAGGCATTGTTTTGAGAGCGGGGACTATCTTCAGGGTGAAAACCTAATCGAGCGTCGATGGTGTTAGCGCACTGTTCCCTTCTTAGAGGCGTCGTTTTTGGAGAGTCTGTACTTTATGTGTTGTCTTGGCGGTGGATGTATTGCTGTTGTTAGGCCCAAGATACTGTAGCGGGACTTTTGTTTCTTAGTTTTCTTTTTGTTTTTTTGGCTGTGTGCATCCGTAGTGCCATTAGGGTGGTGCGTTGTTGCAAATGCTGGGTGTAATTGGTATCGTTTTGATATTAATATATTCCCTTTATCGAAAAAAAACTAAAAATATGTTTGTTAGTTGGAGAGAGCACATGCATTCTGGAACCGAATTAAATTTCTCACATGGAAATGAAAACGAATTGAAGGTGTGGATATTAGCTCTGCAGGCGACGATTCAACCGATCGTCGGTGTTATACGGGTGCCTAAGACGCGTCGCCTCTTCATTATCATCTAAAGAAAATCGTAATTAAGCTGAATGTTGTTCAAAAAAAAAATTAAGCTGAATGCATTGTAGAAGAAATTTTCAGCCGCCTCTTTGCGTTGCTTGCATCGCGCGCTAAGTTCAAGATCGCGCGCCGTGGAGAAACGATGCTAGAGATTGTTTCACGAAGGGTCCAAATGATGGAGCCTTTGCGAGAGAGGAGTCGTCTTGTCAAACCCGGACCCGATCGTCTGGTGTAAGCAATGAGCCAAACACTTTCCTTGTGAGATGTGATCATGTGACCCTGGCAGAGGGTGAAAACGAGATGCATTTGTCCTATGATCTAAAAAATTGCTTTGGGCTTGATGACTCTGTGCCGTTTATGTATAAAGAAGGACTCAGTGACCAGTCATTTATTAATGAACAACAGACAGTACTCCATTTTTTTCCATGCTGATCAGACCACAAGCCCCCAAGCCAGGTCGATCACACCAAACGTGTTGGCCTGCTGGTTAGGGCACATGATTCGCAAAACCTGAAAAAACGCTTTGACCATACCACCGTGATGAGTGAGTTCCTATGCCTCAGCAGCCGGCCGCGTGCATACGACTAGGTACAAGGAGGTCTACAACCTCGTTCGGTGAAACCAAACCTACCACTACCAGTAAACCACCGAACTTCACCTGTCCTTTGCGCAGGTCAAACTAAGCAAGCAAAAACATGTCACACGTAATCTTCCCACATTTTCCTTCTCATTTCATTTGCCTGCCACTTAATTAATTAATTGAGAGGCAGCTAGCACTTGCTTTCAGAAGTTGAAAGAAATGCAGAAGAATACATAAAACACTGTAGTGCCATGAAGCGGGCCTCGAGCCGGAAGAAGTAGGCGAGGTACGTACGTGCTGGCAACCACCAAGCGGGGCCGCGCCGCCGTGCTGGGAAGCCGTGGAACGTACACTTGTCGACGCAAAATCGGCGGCGCGGCGGCCGTCACGCGGCCACATGGCCCAACAGCGCCGCCCGCGGCTCAACACCTGGGACGCTGCTCCGCCGTCCGTCTGCCGCGCCTCGCGACGGCCGTCACCGCTTCACGCGCGCGACATGGCGCGGCTGTGTGCATGCATGCCAGTATGGCGCACGCCAGACTCTGTGTCCGTTAGCGCGCTGAATTGAAACGGGGAGAGTGACGCCAGGTTGGGTTCAGAACCTCTGGGCTGGGCAGGATCCAGTAAAAGGTCAATAAGGACATCTCCAACGGGGGCACCCAAACCCAAAAACGGACGTCGGATGGGTCCGTTTGGATCAAAACTGCACCCAGCGGGGCAACCCATCCTAAAAGCGGATGCTCCCAGCGTCCGGTTGACCCAAAACTGACTTAAATTTGGGTGCGTTTTGGGGCGAGCCGGACATGGGCGGGCGTCCATGTGTGGCCATTCTGTCCGGGTGGACACTCGTTCTGGCCATTTGACAGGGAGACAAAGATAACACAGATCCCGCACCATTCTCTCCTCTGTCCTCCTTTCTTCCATGGAAACCTTCGAGATATTCGCCGGAGTTTGGCTCGCCTCATGGACTGCTGCCGTCGCCTACGCATGGAGGCACCCGTCGCCGCAGCCTCTCTTTTTTTCACACCTGGCGGAAGTCGCCGGAGGCGAAACGAGCTCTGGGCCGCCGGACTCGACACCGACGAGGAAGACGATGGCGGAGGCCTGGACGGAGCGGAAGAAGGCGAGGAGATCGGCGACCGCGGCTCAGAGCTTGGGGACGAACTCGTGTGCACCCTACCAGCCGCCACGCGCGCGTGAAGAGGCGTCCCGCGCCGGCCGCGCCGCTGCAGAGCCGGCCGCGCCCCGCCAAGACGCAAGCCGCCCCGCGCGCCCAGGCCAAGACGCGAGTCGCCCCGCGCACCATCTCGCGCCGCGGCAACCGCCGCGACCACCGCCCGCACCCCTGCAGAGCCTCTACAGAGCCATCTCCGCGCCCATCTCCGCACCGCTGCAGAGCCATCTCCGCGCCCATCTCCGCGCCGCTGCAGACCCAAACGGACCCATCTCCGCGCCGCTGCAGAGCCGGCCGCGCCCCGCGCGCCCAGGCCAAGACGGAGCCGGCCCGCGCGCCCAGGGCCGCGCCACCTCGCGCCGTCCCGTGCGCCTAGGCCCGCGCCGCTGCAGCTCCTCAAGATGGCGCGGCCTGATGTCTACTTTCCCCCTCCTTTCCTGTAGACAGTGTTGGGCCTCCAAGAGCAGAGGTTTGTAGAACAACAGCAAGTTTTCCCTTAAGTGGATCACCCAAGGTTTATCGAACTCAGGGAGGAAGAGGTCAAAGATATCCCTCTCGTGCAACCCTGCAACCACAAAGCAAGAAGTCTCTTGTGTCCCCAACACACCTAATAGGTGCACTAGTTCGGCGAAGAGATAGTGAAATACGGGTGGTATGAATATATATGAGCGAGTAGCAACGGTGCCGGAAAATAGCTTGCCGGCGTGTAGTTGATGGTGGTAGTATTGCGGCAGTAGTAACACGGTGAAATAGCAAACAAGCGGTAGTAACGCAGCGAGTAGTAAACAAGTAGCGATAGCGATATTTAAGAACAAGGCCTAGGGATTACACTTTCACTAGTGGACACTCTCAACATTGATCACATAACAGAATAGATAAATGCATACTCTACACTTTCGTTGGATGATGAACACATTGCGTAGGATTACACGAACCCTCAATGCCGGAGTTAACAAGCTCCACAATAATGCTCATATTTTAGTAACCTTTAGTGTAAGATAGATCAACAGACTAAACCAAGTACTAGCATAGCATGCACACTTGTCACCTTCATGCATATGTAGGAGGAATAGATCACATCAATATTATCATAGCAATAGTTAACTTCGCAATCTACAAGAGATCATGATCATAGCATAAACCAAGTACTAACACGGTGCACACACTTGTCACCTTTACACACGTGCGAGGAGGAGTAAAACTACTTTAATAACATCACTAGAGTAGCACATAGATGAATTGTGATACAAAACTCATATGAATCTCAATCATGTAAAGCAGCTCATGAGATTATTGTATTGAGGTACATGGGAGAGAGATGAACCACATAGCTACAGCGAAGCCCTCAGCCTCGGGGGTGGATTACTCCCTCCTCATCATGGAGGCAGCGATGGCGGTGAAGATGGCGGTGAAGACGGCGGTGGAGATGGCTCCGGGGGCAATTCCCCGTCCGGCAGGGTGCCGGAACAGAGAGTTCTGTCCCCCGGATTGGACTTTCGCGACGGTGGCGGCGCCCCGGAGTCTTTCCGGAGTTTCGTCAATTGGTACTTGCGTTTTTAGGTCGAAAGGGCTTTTATAGGCGAAGAGGCGGCGCAGGGGGCACACGGGGCGCCACACCCTAGGCCGGCGCGGCCTAGGCCCGGCCCGCGCCGCCATGTGGTGTGGTGGCCCCCGGCCCCTCTCCGACTCTTCTTCGGTGTTACGGACGCTTCGGGAAAAATAGGAGGTTTGGCGTTGATTTCGTCCAATTCCGAGAATATTGCCCGAACAGCCTTTCTGGAACCAAAAACAGCAGAAAACGAGAACTGCACTGTGGCATCTTGTTAATAGGTTAGTTCCGGAAAATGCATGAAAATGATATAAAGTGTGAACAAAACATGTTGGTATTGTCATAAAACAAGCATGGAACATCGGAAATTATAGATACGTTGGAGACGTATCGGCATCCCCAAGCTTAGTTCCTACTCGTCCTCGAGTAGGTAAACGATAAAAGATAATTTACGAGGTGACATGCTACCAACATAATCTTAATCATACCATTGTAAAGCATATGAGATGAATGCAGCGATTCGAAACAATGTAAATGCAATGAGTAAACAAGTGAATCATATAGCAAAGACTTTTCATGAATAGTACTTTCGAGACAAGCATCAATAAGTCTTGCATAAGAGTTACTCATAAAGCAATAAATTCATAGTAGAGACATTGAAGCAACACAATGGAAGATTAAGTTTCAGCGGTTGCTTTCAACTTGTAACATGTATATCTCATGGATAGTTGTCAATGCAAAGCAATATAACAAATGCAATAAGCAAGTATATAAGAATCAATGCACAGTTCACACAAATGTTTGCTTCTTGAGGTGGAGAAAGATAGGTGAACTGACTCAACAATAAAAGTAAAAGAATGGTCCTTCAAAGAGGAAAGCATCGATTGCTATATTTGTGCTAGAGCTTTTATTTTGAAAACATGAAACAATTTTGTCAACGGTAGTAATAAAGCATATGTATCATGTAAATTATATCTTACAAGTTGCAAGCCTCATGCATAGTATACTAATAGTGCCCGCACCTTGTCCTAATTAGCTTGGACTACCGGATCATCACAATGCACATGTTTTAACCAAGTGTCACAAAGGGTACCTCTATGCCGCTCGTACAAAGGTCTAAGGAGAAAGCTCGCATTGGATTTCTCGCTATTGATTATTCTCAACTTAGACATCCATACCGGGACAACATAGACAACGAGATAATGGACTCCTCTTTTATGCATAAGCATGTAACAACAATTAATAATTTTCTCATATGAGATTGAGGATATATGTCCAAAACTGAAACTTCCACCATGGATCATGGCTTTAGTTAGCGGCCCAATGTTCTTCTCTAACAATATGCATGCTTAACCATAGGGTGGTAGATCTCTCTTACTTCGGACAAGACGGACATGCATAGCAACTCACATGAAATTCAACAATGAATAGTTGATGGCGTCCCCAGTGAACATGGTTATCGCACAACAAGCAACTTAATAAGAGATAAAGTGCATAATTACATATTCAATACCACAATAGTTTTTAAGCTATTTGTCCCATGAGCTATATATTGCAAAGGTGAATGATGGAATTTTAAAGGTAGCACTCAAGCAATTTACTTTGGAATGGCGGAAAATACCATGTAGTAGGTAGGTATGGTGGACACAAATGGCATAGTGTTGTTTGGCTCAAGGATTTGGATGCATGAGAAGTATTCCCTCTCGATACAAGGTTTAGGCTAGCAAGGTTGTTTGAAGCAAACACAAGCACGAACTAGTACAGCAAAACTCACATAAAAGACATATTACAAGCATTATAAAACTATACATCGTCTTCCTTGTTGTTCAAACATCTTACTAGAAAATATCTAGACTCTAGAGAAACCACTCATGCAAACCCAAATTTTAACAAGCTCTATGTATTTCCTCACTAATGGGTGCAAGGTATATGATGCAAGAGCTTAAACAAGAGCACAACAATTGCCAAGTATCATATTATTCAAGACATCACACCAATTTCTACATGTAGCATTTTCCAATTCCAACCATATAATAATTTAACGAAGCAGTTTCAACCTTCGCCATGAATATTATGAGCTAAGAACACATGTGTTCATACGAACCAGCGGAGCGTGTCTCTCTCCCACACAAGCATTTATTCAAACACAAACAAAAACAAAAGCATACAGACGCTCCAAGTAGAGCACATAAGATGTGACCGAATAAAAATATAGTTTCAAGAGAAGGAACCTGATAATTTGTCGATGAAGAAGGGGATGCCTTGGGCATCCCCAAGCTTAGACGCTTGAGTCTTCTTGAAATATGCAGGGATGAACCACCGGGGCATCCCCAAGCTTAGAGCTTTCACTCTTCTTGATCATAGTATATCATCCTCCTTTCTTGACCCTTGAAAACTTCCTCCACACCAAACTCGAAACAACTCATTAGAGGGTTAGTGCACAATAAAAATTAACATATTCAGAGGTGACACAATCATTCTTAACACTTCTGGACATTGCATAATGCTACTGGACATTAGTGGAATTCATCCAACATAGCAAAAGAGGCAATGCGAAATAAAAGGCAGAATCTATCAAAACAGAACAGTTCGTATTGACGAATTTTAAAATGGCACCAGACTTGCTCAAATGAAAATGCTCAAATTGAATGAAAGTTGCATACATATCTGAGGATCATGCACGTAAATTGGCTTAATTTTCTGAGCTACCTACAGGGAGGTGGACCCAGATTCGTGACAGCAAAGAAATCTGGAACTGCGCAGTAATCCAAATCTAGTACTTACTTTTCTATCAACGGCTTTACTTGGCACAACAAAACACAAAACTAAGATAAGGAGAGGTTGCTACAGTAGTAAACAACTTCCAAGACACAAATATAAAACAAAGTACTGTAGCAAAATAACACATGGGTTATCTCCCAAGAAGTTCTTTCTTTATAGCCATTAAGATGGGCTCCGCGGGAAATAGTATTTGAAGCAAAAGAGAGCTTCAAGAGGCAAATTCAAAACAAATTTAAGTCTAACATGCTTCCTATGAAGAGGAATCTTGTACACAAATGAATTCATGAAGAACAAAGTAACAAGCATAGGAAGATAAAACAAGTGTAGCTTCAAAAATTTCAGCATATAGAGAGGTGTTTTAGTAACATGAAAATTTCTACAACCATATTTTCCTCTCTCATAATAACTTTCAGTAGCAACATGAGCAAACTCAACAATATAACTATCACATGAAGCATTCTTATTCTCATGCATAAAATAATTACTACTCCCAACATAAGCATAATCAGTTTTATTAGATGTAGTGGGAGTAAATTCAACAAAGTAGCTATCATTATTATTCTCATCATCAAATATAGGAGGCATATTGTAATCATAATCAAATTTATCCTCCATAACAGGTGGTAACAAAAGACTACTATCATTATAATCATCATAAATAGGAGGCAAAGTATCATCAAAGTAAATTTCCTCCTCATTGCCAGGGGACTAAAAAGATCATGCTCATCAAAACCAGCTTCCCCAAGCTTAGAATTTTCCATAGCATTAGCAACAATAGTGTTCAAAGCATTCATATTAATAACATTCCCATTAGCATGCATATAAAGTTCCATGGGTTTTTTAATTCTCTCTTCAAACACATCATGTCCTAATTCAAGATAAAGTTCATAAAGATCTCTCATATTTTTGTTGTTTTCCATTATGCCTAACTAGTGTAAACAAGAAACCAAATGTCGCAATTGCGAGTCTAAAGGAAATAGCTTCGAGTACTTACAACGGCGCCGGAAAATAGCTTAGTAGCCGAGATCCGGAGTGTGAGTACCTTTTACCTTTCCTCCCCAAGCAACGGCGCCGGAAAAGTGCTTGATGTCTACTTTCCCCTCCTTTCCCGTAGACGGTGTTGGGCCTCCAAGAGCGAGAGGTTTGTAGAACAGCGGCAAGTTTTCCCTTAAGTGGATCACCCAAGGTTTATCGAACTCGGGGAGGAAGAGGTCAAAGATATCCCTCTCGTGCAACCACTGCAACCACAAAGCAAGAAGTCTCTTGTGTCCCCAACACACCTAATAGGTGCACTAGTTCGGCGAAGAGATAGTGAAATACAGGTGGTATGAATATATATGAGCAGTAGCAACGGTGCCAGAAAATAGCTTGCCGGCGTGTAGTTGATGGTGGTAGTATTGCAGCAGTAGTAACACAGTGAAATAGCAAACAAGCAGTAGTAACGCAGCAGTAGTAAACAAGTAGCGATAGCAGTATTTAAGAACAAGGCCTAGGGATTACACTTTCACTAGTGGACACTCTCAACATTGATCACATAACAGAATAGATAAATGCATACTCTACACTTTCGTTGGATGATGAACACATTGCGTAGGATTACACGAACCCTCAATGCCGGAGTTAACAAGCTCCACAATAATGCTCATATTTTAGTAACCTTTAGTGTAAGATAGATCAACGAGACTAAACCAAGTACTAGCATAGCATGCACTACTCGTCACCTTCATGCATATGTAGGAGGAATAGATCACATCAATATTATCATAGCAATAGTTAACTTCGCAATCTACAAGAGATCATGATCATAGCATAAACCAAGTACTAACACGGTGCACACACTGTCACCTTTACACACGTGCAGGAGGAGTAAAACTACTTTAATAACATCACTAGAGTAGCACATAGATGAATTGTGATACAAAACTCATATGAATCTCAATCATGTAAAGCAGCTCATGAGATTATTGTATTGAGGTACATGGGAGAGAGATGAACCACATAGCTACAGTGAAGCCCTCAGCCTCGGGGGTGGATTACTCCCTCCTCATCATGGAGGCAGCGATGGCGGTGAAGATGGCGGTGAAGACGGCGGTGGAGATGGCTCCGGGGGCAATTCCCCGTCCGGCGGGGTGCCGGAACGAGAGTTCTGTCCCCGAATTGGAGTTTCGCGACGGTGGCGGCGCCCCGGAGTCTTTCCGGAGTTTCGTCAATTGGTACTTGCGTTTTTAGGTCGAAAGGGCTTTTATAGGCGAAGAGGCGGCGCAGGGGGCACTCGGGGGCGCCACACCCTAGGCCGGCGCGGCCTAGGCCCGGCCCGCGCCGCCATGTGGTGTGGTGGCCCCTGGCCCCTCTCCGACTCTTCTTCGGTGTTCGGACGCTTCGGGAAAAATAGGAGGTTTGGCGTTGATTTCGTCTAATTCCGAGAATATTGCCCGAACAGACCTTTACGGAACCAAAAACGCGAGAAACAGGAACTGAGTACTGTGGCATCTTGTTAATAGGTTAGTTCCAGAAAATGCATGAAAATGATATAAAGTGTGAACAAAACATGTTGGTATTGTCATAAAACAAGCATGGAACATCGGAAATTATAGATACGTTGGAGACGTATCACGGCCCAGCTGCACGCCTCGCTCCCGCGCCTCGCCTCCCGGGCCTCGTGCGCCACCGGCGGCGCACTCCCCTCGCCACGACGCCGGCCGCGAGGCCCTCCTCTTCTCAGGCTCGCCGCACTCCGGCTCACCCGCGCGCCCGCGACGACGAACGGGGCCGCGCCCGGGGCGGCGAACGGGCCTGCGTTGAGCGCTGAAGCTGCCGTGCCGGGGCGAGCCGTGGGGCGGCGGGGCGTAGCTCGCCGGGCCGTGGCGGGGTGGGGGCGCAGGTCGCCGGGGCGGGGACGGAGGACGCCGGGCCGGGGCTCGATGGGGCGACGCTGGAGCTCACCTGGTTCTTGGCCTAGTAGTAGTATGAATAGGGAAGAGGAATTGTGATTTGGGTCTGACACTGCGTTGGGGAACAAAAAATACCACGGACATCCTCTACTATCCGCGTGTCCGGAGGCTGACCCAAACGACCAAAACTAGACGTCCCAGCGCGTCCGTTTGGGTCGTAGGGCTGGAGATGCCCTAAGGGCATCTCCAGCGGCGCGATGCATTTCGGACGCCCAAAAGTGGTCGTGAGCGTCCGTTTGCGTCGCCCCGCAGACATATTTTGTCAGCTCGTCCGTTTGCGTCTGGGTGTGCTCCCACCGGGGCGGCCCATTTTTTTGAATTGCAACATAGTACGAACATTGAAAGTAGTACGGAGTACATAAGAATGCATAAAAACTGTACAAAGTAGATCTATAGGCCTAGACTACTTGCTTCCTGATGGGCCGGCACCGTCGTTGCGTCCTGCTTCTCCGCCGCCTCCCGCGCGGCCGCTATGCTCGGTGCGCCGCCGCGTCCTCTTGCAGGCACTGCTCCAGCCTCGCGTTGGCGGCCTCGTCCTTGAGCGTCTCGAAAGACTCGACGAGGGCCCGCTGCTTCGCCGCCTTCTCCTCGGCGTCGGCGCATCGGGGTCATCGGAGGACCAAGATATCTCCGAGTCGGAGTCCTCGGCTGCGGCGGCGGCCGCCGGCCTGCGCTGTTCCGGCTCGGCGTCCAACGCCGCGTGGCCCGCCGGCTCCTCCTTCGCTTCTGCGCCGCGAGTGCCAGGACCGCGGCGTCCCTGATCGGGTGGAGGAGATCGGTGCTATCTTCGGAGTCGAACTCCTCGGAGGAGCTCGACGCTGGAGGAGGTGGAGTGGGAGGTGAAGGTGGAGGTGGAGGCACGGCAGCCTGGCCGCGTCCGGCGCTGCTCATGGTGGATGCGCTGAGAGGAAGCGGCGCTACGGCGGCGGCGGCTAGGGTTTGTGGGGAGGAGATGAGATGCTCGCGCCCACGTATATATAGCGCGAGGCGGGCGGCCGGCCGCGCCACGCGTGGCATCGCCATTACTACATGCGCAGAGGTAGGCGACGGCCGCGCGCCACACGAGGCTCGCTATTAACGCGGCCGCAGAATGCCGAAGCGACGCCTCGGTGCCAGTACTGGCGGAGAAGACGCATCGACGCTGCGCACGCTCGCGGAACCCGAGCCACGCCATTAACACGGCCCTGCAAAGGCTGCAGCGCGCGGCCCGGAAGTAATGCCGCGGAAGACGAAGCAGTTGTGCCGCTGCCAGGCGGGCCCGTGCGAGGACCGAGCGGACATTTTCCGCGACCGCTGAGCGTCCGCGAAGACGCAAACCTGACGCATATTTGGGCCAGGTTTGCGTCTCCGCGGACAACCCGCTCACTTTGCGTCGCCTCGCTGAAGGTGGTGCCAGACGCATTTCCGGTTACGGCGGACACAAACCGTCGCGCGCCGCTGGGATGCCCTAAGAAGTTTACGTCGTACTTTACACATGTTCGAGCACTCGCCTGCTGCCCCAAACTCGTGAAATGGATTCACGGCCGGTAAAACGAGCGCTGTGCACGTGTTCAGGATCACCTGCTGAGCTGCGTGACATCTGTTGTATGATGATGCGCGCATGTCTTGTCTTGTACCCTGTGATGATCACGCTGCTACGTGCAGTGCCACCGTTGATTTGGAACAAAACAGCTTGTTAACCACTTTCACGGCGGCGCAGCGCATGCACCCACCTCGTACTTAACGCCCGCACGCACGAGGGATCTGGATCTGATTCCCCTGGCCCACACGCGCCCCCAAAAATATCTCACAGCCGTGTTCATGGACCGACCGCTCCTCCCATTCCAACCCGGTCTGGTCCTGCTGCCGCTCACCCGAACGGCCCCACCTCGCTCCGCCCAGCCATTTGAGAGTTCATAGACTCACTGACATGTGGCCCATGTATCGGGCCTACCCCACAAACAGCCACCAGTTTTATGGTAGCGGGTTGCCAGCTGCCTGTGCCCGTAGCAGTACGTGTCCACGGTACCACACACACCTGGACCACCACGTTGGCCTTCTCGTCATATCACCATGACGGCCGGGACCCGCCCGACCTGCCCTCAAGGTAAAGCCACGATAAGAGCAACTTCAACACCTATTGCATTAAAATACATTGCTCGTTTTACGTCCTCTAGCAGACACGTTAAAATTATGCGAGCTGCAAACCTTTTACGTACGCCCCATTTTACGTCCTCCGATGTCCCAAATTTACGCTTCTAGTCGAGCGCGTGCTATCATCGTGGCTCATGCGCAAACACCAAAACCGCCCTACCGGAAAATCCCCCTGCTCCCACGCCATCGATTCCCCTTCACCTCCGCGTGGTATCTGGCCCGCGATGGGCGGGTCCTCTGCCAACCCCTCCCTACTCGGTCCCCGCCACAACCGGCACCGGCGCAACAGTTCCGCCGCCGCACGGAACAAACCCTGCGTCGTGGCCGAACTCACAACCCTGCGTCGTGCCTCCTCCGCCACTGCTCGCGTCGAAAGGATGGGCTAGAGCGTCCAAGCGCCCGGCCGCGGCCACACGGCGGGTGCCAAAATGCTGACCAAGAAGGCGGCCAAGATAGTCGTATTTCGTCGCCCCACTCGATAACCTTTACCGAACGATCCATAGCATCCACTGCCGACGGCATCGATCGGAGCGACTTTTAGCGTGCGCAACCTGCTCGACCAAGTGACAACAAGGTAAAAAATGCCTCTTTTTTGTTGTTCTTTTAAGATAGATGAATGTAGACAATGATGTGTTCATTCAACTGCAATGTAGTGTTGACGACGAGACATTTATGGCACGTATGAATGCTGCCTCTTCTTTCTCACACTCTGATTTCGGTGATAAAAAATGGGGAAGAAAAAAAATGAGTTTGTAGTATATTACCTGATGCCTGGTGAGGATACGATTGAACCACCAAGAGGTAGGACAGCCAACTACACCATGAAGATGTTGACAAATGATATGTTTGTTCGTATTTGAGTTAAATTCGTGTTGGACTTGGTTGTGTGGAATTATCATTTTGCATTTGAACCATATCATTATTTGAACTATGCTATCTAAGTTGAGATTTGGAGATTTTAGAATCATTTATTGGTCTATTTGTTTGACTTGTTTGACCTTGTTAATCATTGTTGGTCGAGTTGGTGTCGCGCGCTGTATTTTAGTGTCTTCGGTGGGCTAGTGTTTGCTGCTTATTGAAACGCGATGTATTTCAGCACCTCCCATGAGGGACAAGCGGTCGACTAGCGCCTCCGTTAAAGTTTCTCTAAGGGCATCTACAGCGGCGCGATGCAAACAGACGCCGAGCGACCGTTTGCGAGCGCCATGACCGAAAATGCGTCCGGACCCTCCTCCAGCGGGGCGACGCATAGTGACCGGGCCGTCCGCGGCGATGCAAACCTGGCCCAAATATGCGCCAGGTTTGCGTCTCCGCGGACGCTGCGCTGTCGCGGAAAGTGTTCGTGTTCGTTGCATCCGGGGCCGATAGGCAGTGACTAGGTAACCATAATATTTGTTCATTACTATTAATTGGCCAAAAGGACCATCTTTACAGAGATGGTTAGTCGAGTTACCTAAAACTACAATGGCCGTACCTACTCGCCGTCGCGCGACTTACACCCGCCTCGGTTACTCGCAGTCGCGCGGCCTACTACTGGCCGCCGGAAGGGCCGGCGCCATCGTCGAAGCGGGAGCGCTTCGCGCACTCCACGCGCCGCGCACGGCAGCGAACGTACATCTCCTCCTGGCACCTGCGGCGTTCGAGGGCCTCGGCCAGAGAGGAGTCCCACAGGACTGCCCTGGCGATAGAGTTGGCCTCCGCCTCCGTCGCCGCCTGGGCCGCCGCCTCCGCCTCCTCCTTCGCCTGGACCGCCGCCTGCAACCCCGCCAGCTGGGCGAGGAAGCGGGCCCTGTCCCTAGCCGCCTTCGCCACTGCTTCGTCCCTGGCAGCGATGGCGCCCGCCAGCTCCCGTTTCTCCTGCTCGACCCGCGCGGGAGAAGGGCCCCTATGCTGGAGTGAGTCCAGGTCGGAGCACATTAATCCCCGAGCCATGGCAATCGCATAGCTATGGGCTTCCTCCTCCGCCAACCAAGCCTGACGGCGCAGTGCGTCCCCAGCCAGGGACTCGAAGGACGCGACCAGAACGAACTGGACGCCGGCGCACTCGAAGCGGCCGGGCACGGGGTGGGGGGGGGGGGGGGTCGTCGTCCGCTGGAGGGGCCGCCATGGCCGCCCGCGCCTCCGCGAGCTCCGCCCTGGCGTCGGCGAGATCGGCCATGGCGTTGGCGATCTCCGCCCTGGTCATCGCGAGGCGCCCTTCCGTGCGCTCTGCCGCTTCCGCCTCCGCCTCCGTCTCTGCCGCCTCCCGGTCCAACTGCTTAGCCTCAACGTCGACGGCGACTACCTCCTCGTCCTCATCCGGGTGGAGGTGGCGGCACATCTGAACAACGTGTTCCCAACTACGATTGTGGTTGGCCATGGATGGATGCTATAGCTTGAGGTGTGGTCGTCACCCCCGCCGGTGTCGACCATATATAGCCACGGCGGGGTGGGAAACATCGTTGTCGCGCAGGTCGTTTCCCGCGCGCTCGAAATGCCGACGAATCTTGCGAATATATTGGGCGCGCGCGGAAACAACCGTCATCGCGCGGGAATAGTTAATCGGCGACGGTAGTCCTCGACGGAACGTAAAACAACATTAATGAGCTTGACGCTGTCTCCGTTAATAAAATGCATCCACACCGCTGGAGGTACCCTGACACAAACGATCCGTGTATCGAATGGTATCCGCGGGCCGACACAAACGGACATTTTGGACGTCTGAAATGCGTCGGCCCGCCCTAGTGCTGGTGCCTCGTAGCAGAGCAAGGTAGAGAAACTTCTCTCTCCTCTATAAAACCACCTTTTTCCTCTTTTCTCCGTCGGGTCTTGCAGCCTGCATCTTGGCATTTCCGCAGCTCCGCTAATATAACTCCCCCCTCCGTTGTTTCTCTCCCCACCCCGACCGCCAGCCTGACTAAGCAGACCTCCACCTCCCCCTCGCCGTAGCCATGGCGCCGACGGTGGGGATCAAGCGGTCCCCGGCCGCGACGCAGACAGTCACGGCGCCGCCGCCCTCGCCCCCCGACGCGCGCTTCGCGGTGCGCGAGGCCGTCAAGTCCACCCTCGCCGACCCGGCCCCTGGCGCCAGGCTCGACGCCCCCGCGCCGGCCCCCGCGCTCGAGGGCTTCCTCTGCCTCGAGGAGATCGAAGGGAGGCGCTGGAAGTACGTCGTCGACGCCGCCTCCGGGAACAGCAGCAGGAGGAAGGGCAGGCGCGGGGGGTCCGCCGTGCCCCTCGGCGCCTCCGTCAGGGCCGTGCCGCTCCAGTCTCCGCTGCCGCCCGCCGAGGTGAGCCGCTCCCGCACCTACAATTCTGAGATCCTCCCTGTCGTCGTGGTCCCTGGTGGTGGTTGTGTTTTGGTTGCGCTAGGTCTCGAGTTTGATTTGGGTGAATTGGTTGGGGGAATTTGGGAGAGTTGATTCACGGTAGGTGTAGCCATCAGCCGATTTGGTTGTTCGGGACTCTGATTTTGCTCCGGGAGCCTGCTCTGCTGACTCGATACTTCCGAGGCAATCTAGGTGAAGCCGAAACATTAAATTGCGTCCTGCTTCCACGACTGCTATGACTTTGTTGTTTCTCGACAAACTATATTTATTTTTTAAGTCCATGGCAAGTATCGTTTTCGCCGTCAATTTTTTAGTTGGGGCGAAGGTGGTTTGCAGCAACTTTTGGTATTGCAGTACCTGATGCCAGGTTAACTTAATTGCTGACTACATAGTTCTCCCGGTTAATATATGTGCAAGTTTTTTAGAGTTAACACATATGGAAGTTGTCACTTGAATACATTTGTTTTTAGAGCGAAATTCGTTGAATTGTTTTGGAGTTTAGTTTTGTACCAGTTTTCGACTTTTATTAAGTAGAAGCTTCTCTATTGTTACGTTCAAGTATGGTGTGGAAGGTTAAAATCACTCCAAAGTTAAGACCTAGTACATTGACCATCCAGTTTCAGTAAATAACACCATTTATTTGCACACTATGGCTGCAGGAAATTATGGCTTTCGTAAGATCATACGTTGTGCCTGAAGGGTTTCCAGACAGCGTTACTCCTTCGTACGTCCCATACATGACCTGGAGAGCTCTCAAGGTACAGTTTACAACTTGTGTTCATTATTCATTTTCTTGATTCAGATGCAGTCGTATCATGCTAACGTTTTTTTTCACCGCTCAGCATTTCTTTGGTGGAGCGATGGGGGTGTTCACGACAAGAACCTTGCTGAGCTCTGTTGGAGTCTCTCAAAGCAAGGTGACCCCGGGTGCCATTGCTATCAACTGGATCCTCAAGGTAAATCAAATCATGTCTACTCAAGAATCAATATATTCATTCAAAGACAAGTCGTAATTTTCATTGTCTTGTACTAGAGCAGCCCTATATATAAACTTCATGAACCTCTTATCCTTCTAGAGTTATTGGCCATCTGATAGCAATAGCTATTATTTGGCAGGCTGCAGTGCTCTTCTTTGCTTTTTATTGGTAATTAGCAAACATAAATGCTTTCTTCTAATCATATAGTTGTGATCGCGCTCTTGCTTCAGGACGGTGCTGGACGTGTTGGAAAAATGCTTTTTGCACGACAAGGAAAGAAGTTTGACAATGACGTAAAGCAGGTAAGCATCTTTACGTTTGTGTAGTAGTATCTAGGTATACACTCTTTCCTTTTTTCTGGTCCCATGTGACGACTAACTAACACTGAAATTTTATGTAGCTCCGCTTTTCTAGTGATCTCTTGCTGGAGATAGGTGCTGGGATAGAGTTAGCTACTGCGGCCTTCCCTCAGTTTTTCTTGCCTATGGCTTGTGTTGCAAATGTTGTAAAGGTTTGTCTTTGTTGGTTATTGCAAGTTGCAACAATTAGACTTTGAATGCATAGACTCGCTACTCCGTTTCCAAAGTACTGATGAAGAATTCTGCTTGCTCGTGCAACATTTTAGAATGTCGCTGCGGTTACATCAACCTCAACTCGCACTCCAATCTACAAGGCATATTCAAGAGGCGAAAATATTGGAGATGTGACTGCTAAAGGAGAATCTGTGGGGAATATTGCAGATCTGGTAAGTATAAACATGTTTCCTTTACAGCATTTTCTGTCCAAATGGCATATTAATCATGCTTTGCTGGCATATATTGTTGGTGTGTGTTTGTATGCCAATGCTAATGGTTGTATGAGTACATGATATTATCTGGTCACTTAATTTAGCTGCATTTCTGACTTCATTTTGTTGATTTCACATGAAGCTGGGCACTGGTTTGAGCATCTTTATCACAAAACGGAACCCATCATTGGTGACTTCATTTGCCCTCCTGTCATGTGGATATCTCCTGAGTTCATATCACGAGGTTCACTTCACTGCTTTACTTCATTTCTTGAGATATTTTCTTCACTTTGTAAGTCCTATATTGATACTGAGATTCTTACCAGGTGAGGTCTGTTGTGTTGAATACCCTGAACAGGGCAAGGTTTACTGTCGCAGTGGATTCCTTTATTAAGACAGGTAGGTCACACACTTCTCTTTTGAGTTGTTCTGGAAAGTGTTAGATTGCTTCTAGATTTTTTTTATATGGCCACGACACTGGTCTTTATTAATTATTTATTCGAATTAGTAAAGTGGCACTTGCCTCTGCGAGATAATTCCTAAACTGAAGTCAAATATAATATGATGCACATCAAAGCAGAGAGTTCAAAAGGCTTAGAAACGACTTCACAGGCACCAAGTTCATTTTGAGTAACACATAAGCATGGTGAAAACAACTTTTCTTGTGTGTTGTCACAATGGTTTTGACACTAAAAATCTACATATAGAAAATAATGGCTCGGGATTGTCGTTCTCTCTGTCATTTATTGTATTGAGCTCGAAGTATTGACCTTGTAAAATCTGTGGGAGTTCTAAATTGAAATCTCCTTTAGATGCTTCTACTGCTTTATTTGTGGTTATGTGTAGTACTTGAATCTCCAATTTCCTATTTTACAGGGTACGTTCCCACCTTGAAGGAAGGAAACTCACAGGAGACAATATTTATTCATCCTTGGCGGCATGAGCCGGTTGAAATAGGTTTGTACTAGTACTTCTTTTGACTGGCCCTTTTGTTGCACATGGAATGGTTTCTTACAGTCTGATACATTATTTCAGGGTCACGGTTTGGAGAAGCTTTTCAAGAACCTGTTTCATTTGTTGCCACAAGGCCATTGTTTGAGGTACCTCCAGCTCCCTGGCCACTACATAGTATATTTCCTGCATTCCTTCTTTCAGTATGACCAATACTTTCTATCTTAATTATAGGATGAGAGATACATGGTAACATATAACCCAACTAAGGATAAAGTATATGCTTTGCTCAAGGACCAAGCAAAGCCAGACGACATTCTCAAAGCTGCTTTCCATGTAAGCAGCTGTTTGCTTTGCCATAATCTTGGCCTTAGGTGTGTTTTAGTTCCTAATTATCCTGTGTTCTGACAACGGCGTTCTATTGTACAGGCTCATGTGTTGCTGCACTTCATTAATAAAACACATGAGCGAAAGAGGATGAACCCCGATCGATCAGATCATTATGGAAGCCTGCACCCACGAAACATGGATTTCCTGGCACACATTGCAGAATCTAGCAAAATTGTGTCATCCTCTTACGGAACATTCAGGAAGAAAGCAAAAGAACAGGTAACACTCCTCTTCTTTGTGATAAATGTGCTATCAACATTCCAACTACTAGATATAATTGTGACAAGCCTAACTTGCTACATGACTAACCACATTCCTTTTCGGTCTGTGCCAGGGTTGGATAATGTCAGAATCGCTCCTTAACCCTGGGAAGGCTCGATTATGTGTCACAAGACCGCAATGATTTTACTATTTCCATTTACCATCGATGGGATGATACCATCTCTAGCTGTCAGGCTAACTTTCTGACAAGACTGACGGGATGCTGACGAGTTGTTAGTAGCTGAACTAGCATATGTTGGAGCTCGGCCTAGGTGTGAATCAGGGAGCCTACCATTTCGTACAATCCCTATAATTTCTGTAGCAGCAGCTGCTGAACTAACTGCTGCAGCAACCAGTTTGACCAATCATTTCCTGTTTGAAACTTGTCAGGTGCCAAAATAACGGGGGATATGCTTATGGCGAGCCATGAGAAGACGAAGGCGACCTCCAACTGCTAACTGCATATGAGTAGGTTGATGGACTTGTATTTATGTTTGCTGCTCTCTGACGGAGGACTTCTAACTGTAAACCTGTAACTGGTATAGTGTTCGTCGGCTGCGGAGTCGAATGTTACAAGAGTTGTTTCTTTTTTGCTGACCTGCTGTACTTTCGAGTCTTCGAGAACTATTTCTCGTCCACCTCTTAGGGCGGTTTGAAAGTTCTCAGTTTTCCCAGATGGAGAGTTTATGTCGATGCAAAGTGCAGTGGATACCCTGTACATACATGTTTGTTGTAATAATCGGAAGCCTTTACTGCTGGTTCAAATCTTGCTCGATGAGCGGGCTGCGACCTGTCTGTCTGTCTGTCTTACTGATTATGATGCCTATGAACCTGTCTACCCATATGCCTGCAGTTGCATTGTCTGGTGCTGAGCCACATAAAGTACAGCTGCTACCTGATACTAGAACGAAACAAGCTGTTCACTTCCACATGTCTGGCTGCTGCTTTTGCCCTTCTGCCTGAAGATCGACATGTGTAATCCTCTCAATTCTCCACAAACGCTCGGGGCTTGGACACCTAAGAAAGATTCAAGTTTTTCCTCTTTATGGCGCAGATGCTACAATATCATACAGACTGTTGACCTGTTCTTCGTGGTGCAATCCAGCATACAAGCCTGTATTGGTATTCTGCTGTCATGTGCTGATTTTGGCACAGTTAACGACGAATTCTGAGTTAACTTGCAAAATATCGCTCTCAGGATGCTGTCAAACTACTTGCTCTCCATTTGTTGGTACTTTTGTACCTATGTAATCCCATTGTAGATGACCCGAATCTTTTTTTTTCTACTTCACCACTACTGATCTTTTGACCTGGCAATATATACAGCTCCTATTGTCTGGACTGCCATGGACAGACAGCCAGGCAGCAACATTAGGAGGAAGAAGCACCATGGTGCTTGGAGGCTTTGTGGATTGGAGGGGGAGAGCCATCAATGGACAGGTGCATGGCGGAGTCAAAGCAACATGGTTTCTGCACGGTGAGTCACTATGCACCGAGTCCTCTGCAGACATATTTACATAGCCACGCAATATCAGTTTTCCCAATTCCAAGCTTCTCTTCTGAGTTCAAACCATTAACTGAAGCAATTTTGCATATGATTCCATCTTTCAGTCCTGAATGTGGTAACCAACGTGGCTATTGTCCCAAACCTGCTGAATCTGGTCACTTACCTCCAAGGAACGATGCATATGGGGGTCTCGGGCTCCACAACTACAGCCACTAATTTTATTGGCGCCACTTCTGGGTTTGCACTGATAGCAGCGTTCCTCTCGGACTCCTACATTACTCGTGCTAGAACTATGCTCCTCTTTGCTCCGTTTATGTTTCTGGTAATATGCATCTTTGTTCCTTCAGTTATCTACATGGTTTCTGATTTTTTTGACTTGTACATGGCTTCTGATTTGCTGTTAGGATCCAAGGGAACTGTTCTTATGATCCAGGCCGGGGAACGTAGGCAGCTGTATCAGTCTATATCAGTTAAATAAGTGAATATGAAATCCTACTATTTAACTATCCTTAGACCGGTGCTAAAATTGAATGCATAGATCGCTGCCGAGATAACATAAATTTGCTCTTTTTTTATATTGTAAGTCTCCTAACTATAATGTGATCTCTCTCACCAACATTTGAGGAAAATTGGCACCTACTTTTTCAGTAGCTGAAATGTATGGGTGTTCAAAATTATTAGGGGAGAGGGTGAGAATGGACTTTTAATATATCTAACTAAAACAACAACGCACCTCTTACATATGGACCAAATGCTAAAACTTAGGAACTGCCTTATAAATTGTCATCATGTTATAATACACCTCAGGTCCTGACAGCGGTAGAATCCTAATCTCGCATGTCCTTTACGGTAAAATACAATTGATGTCTATACGAAGAGATACCTTTTGGTGTAAAATGCTGGTATTGTCATCTCCTTCTTGGTATTTTCCTATCAAGCCTTATGTGTAAGGGTGTCGATGATTTGAAGCTGGTTTAGATTGTAACACTATGTTCTTAATCAAATGTACATTGGCTCACGTCTGTTTGATGCACCTTGTAATGGAAATTATACATGCAACATAGTTTATAGCATAACAAAACACTCATTTTTGCAGGGATACGGATTGCTCGCGTTGCAAGCCTACTCTCCCTCACTCCATCCACCACCTTGCGACAACAAAGTTGAGCTGAACAACTGCTAAGAGGTCCATGGCTGGAATGCTACCTTGCTGTACGCAGCCTTGTACATGTGTGCATTTGGTGATGGTACTATGCGTGTTTGCTTGCCATCCCTCGGGGCGGACCAGTTTGACCATGAAGATCCCTCCGAGTCCCAGCGGCAGTCCAGCTTCTTCAACTGGTATTCCTTTGGAATCTCACTCGGAGGTTTTATAGGGCTGATTCTCATAGTGTGGCTCGAGAACTACAAAGGGTGGGATATTGGTTTTGGGGTGTGTGCCATTCTGATTCTACTCGGATTGCTCGTAGTTGCTGCTGGTCTCCCTTTCTATCGCAACCAAGTGCCGCAAGGAAGCCCTCTAACTCGAGTTCTGCAGGTTGCGCTCAGAATATAAGATGCAATGCCATTCAATAGTCAAACAGTTGTTAACTGCAATATTTTCCTCTCCAGGTTCTTGTGGTTGCATTCAGGAACAGGAAGCTTGAACTTCCCAAGGAAAGCAGTCGTGGGACATGGACAGGTTCTGTTGGCGCACTCTCTGAAACAAATAATCTGAAGTGAGATTCATCGAAACAATACCTTTTCTGGCTTATTAGCATTCCCTGTTTTAAGCTCTTCCGTGCATCTTGCCAGATTCCTCGACAAAGCTTGCATCACCAACCGTGGCAACAACGGAGCCTGGTCAGTCTGCAGCGCGACGAAGGTCGAAGAGACGAAGTCCGTGCTCGGCGTACTCCCTCTCTTCCTCAGCTCCATCATCGGGTACATGCGGACATCATCGTCTTCACGTTCACCGTGCAGCAGGGCGCCATGACGGACACGAGGCTGGGCAGTATCAACGTGTCCCCCGCGACGCTCTTCATCATTCCCACCGCGTTCCAGATGGCGATGCTCGCCGTCTACGACCGGTTCCTCGTGCCGCTCCTACGCCGGCGCACGGGCCTCGCCGGCGGCGTCACCCACCTGCAGCGCGTCGGCGTGGGCTTCGTCTCCGTGACGCTCTCGTCGGTCATCGCGGCGATCGTCGAGAAGAAGAGGAAGGATGACTTGGAGAAGAAGATGTCCCTGTTCTGGCTCGCGCCGCAGTTCCTGCTGCTCGGCGTGTCGGACGTGACGTCCTTCACGGGGCTCCTCGAGTTCTTCAACAGCGAGGCGCCGCGGGGCATGAAGTCCATCGCCACCGCGCTGTTCTGGTGCGACCTCGGGCTCGCGTCGCTCATGGCCACGCTCCTGGTGGAAGTGGTGAACGTGGTTACAAGGCGCGGGCAGCAGGGAGGCTGGCTCGAGGGCGCGAGCTTGGACGACGGCCGGCTTGATCTCTTCTACTGGGTTGTTGCTGCTGTCGGAACGCTTGGGTTCGTCAACTACGTGTACTGGGCCAAGAAGTACGCCTACCAGCACAATCCACGGAACGTTGAGCAACCGGTTTACCATGATTCATCTTGAAATCGCATCCTCCATGCTTCAGTCATTTTACTTCAGAAAAGATGGAGGTGTCTGGCTAACCAAGTCAGCACACCTTGGACAGCAGCCCTATCCACTAAGCATGCGTGCCTTAGACAGCAATGCGTCTTTGGCTCGCATTAGTGTTCGTAGTCATTGCTAGGTAGTCTTAAGGAACTATGTGTAGTATTTAATATGGGAGCGCCTACGTCTCAGTCGACTGAGAAAAATCTACGTCTCAGTCGACGATGTTGTAACACGCTATCAGACAATTGACTGAGAACTAACCTATTTCTCAGTCGATCTGTCGCTGTTGGACTGTCTCTGTCTTTGCTTATCTGGGCTATCACCTGACATTAAATGTGGGCTGTCACCTGACATTTATGTGGGCTGTCACCTGACCTTTATGTGGGCTGTCACCTGATTTTAATGTGGGCTCTCTTCCTGTCACCTGATCTCAACGTGGGCTTCCTCTCGCAGCAGAAACCCCTTCTGCAAGAAAAGAACACACGAGCAACTCGTGATCAGTTCTTCCCCATTCATCGTCCTCACCATCGTGGGCATGGAGGAAAGAGAGTGGAGCAAACCCTAAAGAGAAAAACAGCATCTCCCACGAAAAAAATCCAAGAAAAAAATAGAAAAAAGAAGATCTGCTCTGTTCTCCCCCTCCCTCTACCCCTCCCTGGACAGGAATCTTGCTGAATATGGAGTATGGATCAGGATCTTACCTTGGTATGAAATTTCTGCTCCTCCCAGATCTTCTCTGTGCAATTTCTGCTCCTCCCAGATCTTTTCTGTGCAATTTCTGTCATGTCAGTTCTTCCTAGAGGCACCTGGGCTTCTCCTTGTCTTACTCTTTCATCCAAGAATAGCTATTTCTCTGATTATCATCCAAGAACAGCTATTTCTCCTTCCAGATCTTCTCTGATTGTCATGATAGCTGGAAAAGAAAACATATATGACCAAACAGCATTGTCTCAGAGGGTTTGCTTTACCAGCATATAATTTGCATACTCAGAAATGAACCAGGATCAATTAGATAAAAAACAGAGCATATGTGGTAGATTACTGACTCAAAAACAGATGAAAAAGGGAGCACAAAGAACCAGGATCAAATAGATAGGGCATATGTGGTAGATCACAGGCTCTGTTTGACGGGTTACTGTAGTTAGGGCACGCACAGTATGATCTTATAATGATAACACCGATATATCATAAAAAAAATGGAATAGTGGATGAAAATTTCTGATTTACCTTTCGCATCAGATGGCTAGTCGTTTTTTCCGTTTGTCTCCTGCTGAATAACAATGAACATGGCTAGCACTTCTCACTGATATTTTTCAGTACTGTAAGTCAGCACATACGGTGATGACATTGGAATAACACCTGAGCTTGTGCTTGCTATGTTGTGCCTTTGCTTGCTGATATCAGTTCTGCTTTCATCATGTCGGATTTGTAAAAGGTCTTGATCAAAAACAAGAACTAAAATCAGGATTCAAAAAGAAAAGAAAAAGAAAGGGCAATGATTTACATGAAATTTATAGCAGCTTGTAATGCATTTTTGCACTTGCATTATGATCAAGAAAAACATTGCATGTAAAATAAGGCAGAGACATTGACAAGCACAATCTGCGAAGTCTAGTGTTGGATGAGTCATTTTTTCAGTTGAATAAAAAAAATGAAATTGACTTTACATTTACAGGCAAGGACAGATATCAAGAGGAAGTAAAAAAAATATGGATCATACAGTTCACAATTTACAGATAGAAGTCAGGTGATATTTCTTAAACTTAATGTTTGTTAGAAATTTAGAATTGAATAGCATGACCTATATTCAATGGTTACTTGTCAATGCAGGTTCCATATTACATACCTCTGAATGGGCAGCCTCAAGAGAATGATGTTTCAACAAGAAATTCAGAGAAAATTGGTTTCCTCAATCCTACTATGGCCTCTTCATCTAGTTCACAGGTAACAAAGAAAAGTTTAAAAATAGCGATAAAAATTACATGCTTGTGATAAGAGAAAAGCTGATGATGTTGGATTTCCTACATTGTTACATCTTACAGATAAAAATTGAGATAAAAATCAGATAAAATGTGTAATAAACTACAACACATGGTTTATTTTGGATTTCTTTCTTTGCTAGTACTGACGTACATGTTTTCGTAATGCAGTTTGAATTTTTTGAAGGCATGCAGAATGTAGAATGTACACAGGTGAGTTTCTAATGTAGAATGTAGAATGCAGCAGCAATTGACAGAATGTAGGATGTAAAATGTTTTCGTAACACTAACCTTGTTGTCTTGTAGTTTCTAATGTAATGAGCAAGAATTGATAAAAATTGATATTTATATATGTACAGGCTCCTCCGCCATCACACTTAGACCTAGATCCTGCAAGCATACACATGGATGAATTTGCGGTTAGTTTGGAATTTCCATACTTTAACAAATGATACGGTACATTTGAAATAATGAAAAAATGAACTGATTGAAAAACATTAAAAATGCAGGTTAATTTATCACAAGGCAGTGGCTTGTCATATTCTCAAATGATGCAGAGCATGGATGCAATGCATTACTCACAGGTTAAATTCAGACAAATAATTTTAATTCGTACACTTATTCAGGGAAAATGCATGAAAAAGAAAGGAATTGTACTGATATGTTTATTATTTCAGCAAGGTAATTGCAGTTTTATGGATTTGCTAACTGGACCAATGGGAGATGAGGTAAAATTATAAGAACTTAAAAATATGACTAGAGAAATAAAATATTAATGTTTCACTCATGTTGTTATGTTGTTTTCAAATTTGCAGAACAGAATGTTCATGATAACAGGCAGAAGTGAATATGTTCATAATAGTGAAGAAGATTATCCTCAAAGAGACAACGACAACTGCGGAAATATGTTTGAACCAGAAGACAATTCAGATGCTAATGGAGATAGTGCATACAAGTACAAGGATACATGGGTCAATCCAGAGCAGTCAGATCAGAATTCAGGAAAAAGTTCATGTGATGCACTAGAATGTTCTCAGCCAGATAAACTTGACAGTAGAAATGATGAAAATGTTGGCAGCGCAGATGATTTAGCAGCAGATGCAAGTGAATGTGAAGTAAGGTCAGTAGAAGAAGATGGAGGTGTACAAGAACTGGATCAGGAAGATATAGAGATATATCTTGAGAATGAAAGTGTTAAAGCCGCTCAAACATGCAGTCAGGAGGTCCGTAGTCACCATGTTCCACATATAAATCAAGTTTTCGATACAAAAGAGGCTGCATTTGAGTTCTACAACTCATATTCAAATATTATCGGCTTTTCAGCAAAAATAGCTGGAAATTATCACTGCAGAAAGGATAATAAAGTTACTAGGTGTACTTTCAAATGCAATCGTTCTGGAAAAGTACTAGATGAGAAAACAAAAGAAGAAAGGAAGAAGAAAAAAGAAGTCAAGAGGCAGGAGACAAAGAGAAAGAAGATGCTAGAGAAAGGAGAGACTGTACCTTTGCAACCTCAGCAACCTCCGGAACCCGAGCAGATAAACCTAAGGATCAACCTAAAAAGAGGAAGAGTAACAATCTGGAAATTACAGGTTGTCTAGCTGAAATGATTGTTACACTAAAAGGAGATAAATGGACAGTAACTAGTTTCAATATGGAACACAACCATGAGTTGAGCCCGCCCGAATAATCGAGATTTTTGAGGTCACACAAGCACATGACAAATGAAGAAACTTTTCATAAGGACATTCAATTCAGTGAAGCTTCCCACAAGAAAGATCATGGCAATTCTAACTTATTTGAGAGGAGGTTGTTCAAAGGCTGTTCCATATACCAAAAAACATGTAAGCAACTTAAGAACTGCAATGAGAAAGGAAAGCAGGCTCAATGACATGATGCAATCTCTTGAATATTTTAAGAAGAAGCAAACTGATGATCCAATGTTCTACTTTGATTTCAAAGTGGACAAGAAAACAAATACAATGGAGAACACTTTCTGGTGTGATGCTACATCTAGAAGAATGTATGAGCTATATGGTGATTGTATCAGTTTCGACTGTAGGATAACGTTGCATAGAAAACAAAAATTTTCCTACCGCGAACACGCAATCCAAGCCAAGATGCAATCTAGAAGACGGTAGCAACGAGGGGGTATCGAGTCTCACCCTTGAAGAGATTCCAAAGCCTACAAGAGGAGGCTCTTGTTGCTGCGGTAGACGATCACTTGCCGCTTGCAAAAGCGCGTAGAAGATCTTGATCACGATCGGTTCCGGCGCCACGAACGGGCAAGCACCTCCGTACTCGGTCACACGTTCGGTTGTTGATGAAGACGACGTCCACCTCCCCGTTCCAGCGGGCAGCGGAAGTAGTAGCTCCTCTTGAATCCGACAAGCACGACGGCGTGGTGTCGGTGGCGGTGTAGAAGTCCGGCGGAGCTTCGCTAAGCTACGCGGGAAATATGAAGTGGAGGAGCAAAGCTAGGGTTTGGGAGGGGTGGCCGGCCACTCAAGGGGGCGGCCAAGCTATGGTCTTGGGGTGGCCGGCCCCTCCCTTGGCCCCTCATTATATAGGTGGATCCCAAGTGTTGGTGTCCAAGTCTTCGAATAAGACCCGAAACCAAAACCTTCCATAGGAGGGGGCAAACCTAGCCCAACTAGGACTCCCACCCAAAGGTGGGATTCCCACCTCCCATGTGGGGGTGGCCGGCCCCCTATAGTGGAGTCCACTTGGGACTCCACCCCCACTAGGGCTGGCCGGCCATGGAGGTGGAGTCCCTTGTGGACTCCACCTTCCTTGGTGGTTTCTTCCGGACTTTTCTAGAACCTTCTAGAACCTTCCATAGAACCTTCCGCGACATTTTATTTCACATAAAATGACATCCTATATATGAATCTTATTCTCCGGACCATTCCGGAACTCCTCGTGATGTCCGGGATCTCATCCGGGACTCCGAACAAATATTCGAACTCCATTCCATAATTCAAGTGCTACCATATCAACATCCAACTTTAAGTGTGTCACCCTACGGCTCGAGAACTATGCGGACATGGTTGAGTACTCACTCCGACCAATAACCAATAGCGGGATCTGGAGATCCATAATGGCTCCCACATATTCAACGATGACTTTAGTGATCGAATGAACCATTCACATAAATTACCAATTCCCTTTGTCTCACGATATTTTACTTGTCCGAGGTTTGATCTTCGGTATCACTCTATACCTTGTTCAACCTCGTCTCCTGACAAGTACTCTTTACTCGTACCGTGGTATGTGGTCTCTTATGAACTCTTTCATATGCTTGCAAGACATTAGACGACATTCCACCGAGAGGGCCCAGAGTATATCTATCCGTCATCGGGATGGACAAATCCCACCGTTGATCCATATGCCTCAACTCATACTTTCCGGATACTTAATCCCACCTTTATAGCCACCCATTTACGCAGTGGTGTTTGGTGTAATCAAAGTACCTTTCCGGTATAAGTGATTTACATGATCTCATGGTCATAAGGACTAGGTAACTATGTATCGAAAGCTTATAGCAAATAACTTAATGACGAGATCTTATGCTACGCTTAATTAGGTGTATCCATTATATCATTCACACAATGACATAACCTTGTTATTAATAACATCCAATGTTCATGATTATGAAACTAATCATCCATTAATCAACAAGCTAGTTTAAGAGGCATACTAGGGACTTCTTGTTTGTCTACATATCACACATGTACTAATGTTTCGGTTAATACAATTCTAGCATGATATATAAACATTTATCATAAACATAAAAATATAAATAATAACCACTTTATTATTGCCTCTAGGGCATATCTCCTTCGACCTCCCACTTGCACTAGAGTCAATAATCTAGATTACATTGTAATATACCTAACACCCATGGCATTCCGGTGTTGGTCATGCTTTGCCCTAGGGAGAGCTTTAGTCAACGGATCCGCTACATTCAGATCGGTGTGTACTTTGCAAATCTTTACTTCTCCATCTTCGATGTACTCGCGAATCGCGTGATAACGCAGCTTGATATGCTTCAGCCTCTTGTGTGACCTTGGCTCTTGTGCATTGGCGATGGCACCCATGTTATCACAAGTAAATGATTAATGGGTCCAATGCACTAGGAACCACACCGAGCTCTACAATGAACCTCTTCATCCATACCGCTTCGATGAAGCCTCCGAAGCCGCTATGTACTTTGATTCTCGTTGAAGACTTCGCCACCGTGCACCGCTTCGAGCTTGCCCAGCCTACCGCAAAGCACCATTCAATATAAACACGTACCTGCATTGTGACTTAGAGTCATCGGGATCGGTGTTCCAACTTGCATCGGTGTAACTTGTTACAACGAGCTCTTGGTCACCTCCATAACAAAGAAACATATCCTTAGTTCTTTTCAAGTACTTCGGGATATTCTTGACCGCTGTCCAGTTGTTCCATTCCCGGATCACTTTGATATCTCGCTAGTCAAACTAACAAGCATGTGCTATATCCGGTCTTGTACATAGCATGGCATACATAATAGAGCCTATCGCCGAAGCATAGGGGATGTTACTCATCCTTTCTCTTTCTTCTCGCCGTAGCCGGTCCTTGAGTTTTACTCAATACCTTGCCCGGTAACATAGGTAAGAACCCTTTCTTACTTTCGTCCATTCTAAACTTCTTTAGAATCTTGTCCGGATATGTACTCAGTGATAGCCCTATTAGGCGTCTTGATCTATCTCTATAAATCTTGATGCCTAATATATATGATGCTTCACCAAGGTCTTTCATTGAAAAACTATTATTCAAATATCCCTTAACACTGCTTAATAGTTCTATATCATTCCCGATCAATAATATGTCATCTACATATAATATCAGGAATGCTACAGAGCTCCCACTCACTTTCTTGTAAATACAGGCCTCTCCATGACACTGTATAAACCCGAAGTCTTTGATCACCTTATCAAAGCGTCGGTTCCAACTTCTTGATGCTTGCTTCAGTCCATAGATTGAACGCTGAAGTTTGCATACTTTGTCAGCATTTTTAGGATCGACAAAACCTTTGGGTTGTACCATATACAACTCTTCCTCAATGTCTCCATTAAGGAACGCCGTTTTGACATCCATCTGCCAAATCTCATAATCGAAAAATGCAGCTATTGCTAGCAGAATCCTCACAGATTTTAGCTTCGCTACAAGTGAGAAAGTCTCATCGTAGTCAACTCCTTGAATTTGTCGGAAACCCTTTGCGACAAGTCGAGCTTTATAGACAGTAATATTACCATCGACATCTGTTTTTCTCTTGAAGATCCATTTATTCTCGACAGCCTTTCGGCTATCGGGTAAGTCTACCAAAGTCCATACTTTGTTATCATACATGGATCCCATTTCGGATTTCATGGCTTCTTGCCATTTGTTGGAATCGGGCTCATCATTGCTTCTTCATACGTCGCAGTGGTCCTCATCATTGTTATCTACAATCATGACATTTAGACAAGGATCATACCAATCAGGAGTGGCACGTTCCCTTGTCGATCCGCGAGGTTCGGTAGTTTCCTCGTTCGAAGTTTCATGATCATTATCATTAGCTTCCTCTCGTTGCCGGTGTAGGCGGTACAGGTACAACTTCCGATGATCGCGCTACTCGATCAACGAGTATAGATTCATCAATCTCATCGAGTTCTACTTTTCTTCCAAATACTTCTTTAGTGAGAAATTCTTTCTCAAGAAAGGTTCCGTTTTTAGCAACAAAGATTTTGCCTTCGGATCCGTGATAGAAAGTGTACCCTATAGTTTCCTTAGGGTATCCTATGAAGCCGCATTTCTCCGCTTTGGGTTCTAGCTTGTCCGGTTGTAACTTCTTTACATAGGCTTCGCAACCCCAAACTTTCAGAACGACAGCTTAGGTTTCTTATTAAACCATAATTCATACGGTGTCGTTTCTACGGATTTTGATGGTGCTCTATTTAAAGTGAATGCGGCTGTCTCTAATGCATAACTCCAAAATGATAACGGCAAATCAGTAAGAGACATCATACTACGAACCATATCTAAGAGAGTTCGATTACGACGTTCGGACACACCGTTTCGTTGAGGTGTTCCCGGCGGTGTCAATTGTGAAAGTATTCCACATTTCTTTAAATGCATGCCAAACTCATAACTCAGATATTCACCTCCACGATCAGATCGTAGAAATTTGATCTTCTTGTTACGTTGATTTTCTACTTCACTTTGAAATTCCTTAAACTTCTCGAAAGTTTCGGATTTATGTTTCATGAAATAGATATACCCATATCTACTCGGATCATCTCGTGAAGGTTAGAACATAACGATAACCACCGCGCGATGCTACGCTCATTGGTCCACATACATCCGTATGTATGATTTCCAATAAGTCGATAGCTCGCTCCATCATACCGTAAAATGGAGTCTTTGTCATTTTACCCATTAGACATGCTTCGCATCTATCAAGTGACTCAAAGTCAAGTGATTCAAGTAATCCATCAGCATGGAGTTTCTTCATGCGTTTCACTCCAATATGACCAAGACGACAAGTGCCACATATAAGTAGAATTATCATTAAGTTTAATTCGCTTAGCATCAATGTTATGTATATGCGTATCACTACTATCGAGATCTAATAGAAATAAGCCATTCTTTTGTGGTGCTCGACCATAAAAGATATTATTCATAAAAATAGAACAACCATTATTCTCAGACTTGAATGAATAACCGTCTTGCATTAAACAAGATCCGGATATAATGTTCATGCTCAACGCAGGTACATAATAGCAATTATTTAGGCTTAAAACTAATCCCGAAGGTAGATGTAGAGGAAGTGTGCCGATCGCGATCACATTGACCTTGGATCCGTTTCCAACGCGCATCGTCACTTCATCTTTCAGCAGCTTGTCGTTTATTCTTTAGTTCCTGTTTCGAGTTACAAATATGAGCAACCGAACCAGTATCAAATACCCAGGTACTAGAACGAGAACCAGTGAAATGAACATCTATAACATGTATATCAAATATACCTTCTTTCTTCTTCTTGACAAGGCCGCTCTTCAGATCAGCCAGATACTTGGAGCAATTACGCTTCCAGTTGTCCCTTCTCCTTGCGGTAATAGCACTCGAGCATCGGGCTTAGGGCCGTTCTTAGGTTTCATAGGAGGCGTGGCAGCTTTCTTGCCACCCTTCTTGAATTTTCCCTTAGACTTGCCCTGTTTCTTGAAACCGGTGGTCTTGTTGACCATCAACACTTGGTGCTCTTTCTTGATCTCAATCTCAGCAGCTTTTAGCATGCCAAAGAGTTCGAGTAACTCCTTGTTCATGTTCCGCATATTGTAGTTCATCACAAAGTTCTTGTAACTTGGTGGCAGTGATTGAAGGACACGATTAATCCCCGGTCTGTTAGGAATCACTATTCCCAAGTCACTGAGTTTCTTCGCATGCCCGGTCATGGCGAGCATGTGCTCACTAACGGAGCTGCCTTCTTCCATCATACAGCTGAAGAAATGTTTCGATGCTTCATAGCATTCCATGGCCGCATGAGTCTCGAATATAGCTTTCAGCTCATTCATCAACTCATGAGGATCATGGTGCTCAAAACGTTTTTGAAGATCGGATTCCAGGCTGCACAGGATGGCACACTGAACTTGAGAGTACCGAGTTTTCCGAGTCGCGTAAACAGCTTTTACTTCATCGGATTCATCTTCTCGCAGGAGGGTCACCTAGCGGTGCATCAAGCACAAATTGCAGATTTCCGCCGTAGAGGAAGATCCTCACATGACGGAACCAGTCGGTGAAGTTCCTACCGTTGCTCTTAAGTTTCTCTTTCTCTAGGAACTGATTAAAATTGATTGGGGACGCCATCTCTACAACATATATTTGCAATAGTTTAGACTAAGTTTATGACAAATTGAGTTCAAATTTTAATTCACATAATTAAAAACCTAAGTGAACTCCCACTCAAAACAATATCCCTCGCATTGTCTTAGTGATCACACGAACCAAATCCACCGCACCTAAACCCGATCATCACGAGAAAAGGTGTGATTTCAATGGCGAACACTCAAAGTGTTCATCATATCAACCATATGATTCATGCTCTACCTTTCGGTATCACGTGTTCCGAGACCATGTCTGTACATGCTAGGCTCGTCAAGGCCACCTTAGTATCCGCATGTGCAAAACTGTCTTGCACCCGTCATATGTACTTATTGAATCTATCACACCCGATCATCACGAGGTGCTTCGAAACGACAAGACTTGGCAACGGTGCTACTAAGGATGAACACTTTATTATCTTGAGATTTTAGTGAGGGATCATCTTATAATGCTACCGTCGCGATCTAAGCAAAATAAGATGCATAAAAAGGATTAACATCACATGCAGTTCATATGTGATATGATATGGCCCTTTTGTTCTTGCGCCTTTGATCTTCATCTCCAAAGCACGGATATGATCTCCATCATCTTCGGGCATGATCTCCATCATCGTCGGCGTAGCGTCAAGGTCAATGGCGCCGTCTTCATGATTGTCCTCCATGTAGCAACTATTACAACTACTTTGAAATACTACTCAACATGAAATTTAAAGACAACCATAAGGCTCCTGCCGGTTGCCACAATACAATAATGATCATCTCATACATATTCATCATCACATTATGGCCATATCACATCACCAAACCCTGCAAAAACAAGTTAGACGTCTCTAATTTTGTTTGCATATTTTACGTGGTTTAGGGTTTTCGAGAGAGATCTAATCTACCTACGAACATGAACCACAACGTTGATACTAATGTTTTCAATAGAAGAGTAAATTGAATCTTTACTATAGTAGGAGAGACAGACACCCGTAAAGCCTCTTATGCAATACAAGTTGCATGTCGAACGAGGAACAAGTCTCATGAACGCGGTCATGTAAAGTTAGTCCGAGCCGCTTCATCCCACTATGCCATAAAGATGCAAAGTACTCAAACTAAAGATAACAAGAGCATCAACGCCCACAAACCATTGTGTTCTACTCGTGCAACCATCTATGCATAGACCTGGCTCTGATACCACTGTAGGATAACGTTGCATAGAAAACAAAAAATTTCCTACCGCGAACACGCAATCCAAGCCAAGATGCAATCTAGAAGACGGTAGCAACGAGGGGGTATCGAGTCTCACCCTTGAAGAGATTCCAAAGCCTACAAGAGGAGGCTCTTGTTGCTGCGGTAGACGATCACTTGCCGCTTGCAAAAGCGCGTAGAAGATCTTGATCACGATCGGTTCCGGCGCCACGAACGGGCAGCACCTCCGTACTCGGTCACACGTTCGGTTGTTGATGAAGACGACGTCCACCTCCCCGTTCCAGCGGGCAGCGGAAGTAGTAGCTCCTCTTGAATCCGACAAGCACGACGGCGTGGTGTCGGTGGCGGTGTAGAAGTCCGGCGGAGCTTCGCTAAGCTACGCGGGAAATATGAAGTGGAGGAGCAAAGCTAGGGTTTGGGAGGGGTGGCCGGCCACTCAAGGGGGCGGCCAAGCTATGGTCTTGGGGTGGCCGGCCCCCTCCCTTGGCCCCTCATTATATAGGTGGATCCCAAGTGTTGGTGTCCAAGTCTTCGAATAAGACCCGAAACCAAAACCTTCCATAGGGGGGGCAAACCTAGCCCAACTAGGACTCCCACCCAAAGGTGGGATTCCCACCTCCCATGTGGGGGGTGGCCGGCCCCCTATAGTGGAGTCCACTTGGGACTCCACCCCCACTAGGGCTGGCCGGCCATGGAGGTGGAGTCCCTTGTGGACTCCACCTTCCTTGGTGGTTTCTTCCGGACTTTTCTAGAACCTTCTAGAACCTTCCATAGAACCTTCCGCGACATTTTATTTCACATAAAATGACATCCTATATATGAATCTTATTCTCCGGACCATTCCGGAACTCCTCGTGATGTCCGGGATCTCATCCGGGACTCCGAACAAATATTCGAACTCCATTCCATAATTCAAGTGCTACCATATCAACATCCAACTTTAAGTGTGTCACCCTACGGTTCGAGAACTATGCGGACATGGTTGAGTACTCACTCCGACCAATAACCAATAGCGGGATCTGGAGATCCATAATGGCTCCCACATATTCAACGATGACTTTAGTGATCGAATGAACCATTCACATAAATTACCAATTCCCTTTGTCTCACGATATTTTACTTGTCCGAGGTTTGATCTTCGGTATCACTCTATACCTTGTTCAACCTCGTCTCCCGACAAGTACTCTTTACTCGTACCGTGGTATGTGGTCTCTCATGAACTCTTTCATATGCTTGCAAGACATTAGACGACATTCCACCGAGAGGGCCCGGAGTATATCTATCCGTCATCGGGATGGACAAATCCCACCGTTGATCCATATGCCTCAACTCATACTTTCCGGATACTTAATCCCACCTTTATAGCCACCCATTTACGCAAGTGGTGTTTGGTGTAATCAAATTACCTTTCCGGTATAAGTGATTTACATGATCTCATGGTCATAAGGACTAGGTAACTATGTATCGAAAGCTTATAGCAAATAACTTAATGACGAGATCTTATGCTACGCTTAATTAGGTGTATCCATTATATCATTCACACAATGACATAACCTTGTTATTAATAACATCCAATGTTCATGATTATGAAACTAATCATCCATTAATCAACAAGCTAGTTTAAGAGGCATACTAGGGACTTCTTGTTTGTCTACATATCACACATGTACTAATGTTTCGGTTAATACAATTCTAGCATGATATATAAACATTTATCATAAACATAAAAATATAAATAATAACCACTTTATTATTGCCTCTAGGGCATATCTCCTTCATCGACACCACATTCATGACAAACAGATATAACATGCCGTTTGCTCCTTTTGTCGGAGTAACGGGACATGGCGACAACTGTCTATTTGGTTGTGCGACCCTACAGAATGAAAGTGCTGAAACTTTTGAGTGGTTATTTCGAACTTTCTTGAAATGCATGGGTGGAAAGTTTCCGAAGACCATAATTACTGATCAAGATGCAGCTATGGCCAAAGCAATTCCTGCAGTTTTCCTAGATGCTATACACAGGAATTGCCTTTTCCATGTTGTCAAGAAAGCTGAAGAGAAGCATCCAAGAAGCTTTGGAAAGATACATAATCTACACAATGAATTCAAGGACACTATTCATTTTTCATTGACAGTAGCAGAGTTTGAATCTTCATGGCAAGAAATGATAGAAAAATATGGAGTGAGCAACCTCAAGTACTTGAAAACTATGTGGGAGAATAGGGCGAAGTTTGTACATGTATTCTTCAAGAATAACTTCTTCCCCTTCATTCACAGTACAGCTAGGAGTGAAGGCACCAATGCTATTTTCAAAGACAATGTTTGCTCTACATACAGTGTCAGCAGCTTCTTGAGTGAGTATGACAAGATTGCAGAAAATATAGAAGAAAATGAGAAACATGAAGATTCGATCACTAGGACAACAACACCTAGCTATTGGTGTGGAAATGATATGGAAGTGCATGCTGGAAAAAAGTACAATCGCAAGATATTTTACAGGTTTCAGAAGCAGCTGAAATTCACTGCTTATCTACATGTTCAAGAGGTTGAGCCAAACAAGAAATATGAAGTGTTCAAATCTGGCTTGGCTGCAGCTAGAGATTACAGGACAAGGAGATACTTAGTTATTGTTGATTTAACAAGTGATGATTTCAATTGCATTTGTTCCAAGTTCAACAAGGATGGAATTTTATGTTCTCATGTTCTCAAGGTTCTTGTCCATCTAAATATTGTGCACATTCCAGACAAGTATTTCATTGCTAGATGGATGCCTAGAGAGAAGAAAGATATAAGGGATTTGAGATACAATGTACCTTTGGAGATGACTGGAGAGTGCAGCCAAATGAGATTCAATGTGCTATCCAAAGTTTGCATCAATATAGCATCTGATGGATCAAAGAGTAATGAGAAATATTTGTTTATCACTCAAGAGGTTAAGAAGATTGCAGAGAAACTAGATGCAATGACATTAGCTGAGGAGAAAGCAAAAGAAGTTGATCCAAAAGAGAAAAGTAACGAGCAAGTTGTCGAAACTGAATATGGTTACTTAAATGACCCGAAGGTTGTAAAGTCCAAGGGCAGGCCAACTGTTTTGGGAAAGAACAAGTTAGACAGAAGATACATGACATTTGCAGAACAGTATCTGCAAAACTAGTATCTGCAAAATAAAGTATCCTACTATGTCTACTTTATGGATAATGATATGCATACTGTAAAATCTTGATCTTGTGGTTCTCTTTTTTGAACAAGTGCAGTTAAAATTAGGTTGGGAAAATGCGAAAAGACGAAAATTTGAATACTTGGATGTGTTGCTTAACAATGAAAAAAGAAGCATATATACAAACATATATGCTTACATATAACGAGAACTCTACATATATAATATCAAACATATATACCACAGCAAACATCCAACTTAACTCTGCAACAAGATGCAACTCGAAACCCGAACGATTGTTCGAATCTCTAGATAACAATCTGTAGATAGACGCAAAATACCAACATATATACCTAGAAAAAACTAGAACGGAAACAGATAGTCCATTGAGCCTAACTGTTATCTTCCATTTGGCTTCCAAAATCTAACTTTGACGCAAAACTCTGTTTACACAAAAGGGAAACAAACTTGGAACTACTAATGTCTTTTTTTCTTTCATATCTAGAAGACACAGGAACACTTGACTTCTTGATCACGCCATTCTTGCATATTTTCCATGAACCTGCGGAAAAAGAAAGCAACATAAATCAAGTTATTGCACTTGAAAAAATAAAAATAGTACAAAAAATTACAGTGAACTGTCGAAAAAGATATATTGAATTATCAGCTACATTTCATATGTAAGACATTGTAACAAATATGCAACTTACTGCACAGAAGCAATGGAACAGTATCGTAAAGTGAAGTGAAGCAAACAAACCACTCCTTTGGAATTGATGGACTTTACACACAGCCGACGACAAAATGAAGTTTAAACAAATAATTAGGCACATTATATCTTACATGTGGTTTAAAGGTCATGACAGCTTCTTGGATTTCATGCATCTCGTTGTGTTCACAGAACATCATGTCATTTGCTAATTGAATTCGATAGTTTGGCATATCTTTGTACGAGAATTTGCCCATCAAACTAGTTCTTGGCTTGAAGAGTTCAATACTTTTCATCAAATGTAGCCCATAGTCTTTGCTGAAACAATAAGGAAAAGATACAGAAAATTGAAGATACAGATATTAAAGACAGTCAGAAAAAGAACTTTAAGTTTTTGGGAAAAAATTTACCCATTGTCTTGCTTCGGTACAGGTGGGTATATAACTTCAAAATTTTGGAAGTCAATTTCTTTCAATCGGCATTCATTCCAAGTTCTTTCAAAGTTCGTAATCTGTTAAATACAAAACAGGGTAAAATAAGATACAAATAATCATTAAATATAAATGGGAGTTAACAACAAAATCTTGTTACTGAACATGACAGCAAAAAGACATTTAACAATTCAGAGTTTCTGCAGTACATTATCAGATATGAAATATTAAAAACAAGCTGTTCCACATTAAAAGGAGGGGTTGAGCATTGGCAAGTTTCATTTGCACTAATGATCTGTAAGTGGCATGTTTAGTAAAAAGTAGACAGATGATATTCCACCCAATTGTTAAAAACACAAAAGTAAACAGTGGCTTGCTTGATTTTTGGTGTTAAAATCAACACAGTGAAAAAAACAAAAAGAACTTGGAATGTTTCATAAGCTAAAATAAAATCAAGGCTAGTTCTAGAAAAAAATGTACTTCCTTGTTCATGTAGGTGCTGCCTACCCTAACTATTTCTCTCTCTGTCTCTGAACTGAAACGGATGAGGAAGACAAGCAGTACAAATGAAGGAATTTAGGACACACGAACAACTTTCTCTTCTTCTTTAGCGCGAGCTCTAACTCGTGGTGTTCTAATGGGCATATGACCGCAAGCTCACGCTATCACCACTAGTAACTATTAGCGCACACACACACGCGCTAACTATTCACGGTCCCAGATGCCTCAACTCATGGCGCGATCACCATGGTCTACCTACATGCCCATGACGTGCTCTTTTCTCTCCTATCTCGCTAACTAACCTAACAAACTTGAAACACTGCACACACACACCCCAAAAACACACAGTAGCCACTCTCAGACATGGCTTGACAACACAAAAAATAATGAAACTGGTATATATTAAAAAAATGATAATGCTACTGAGACTGGCCACACAAATAATATTAGATCATAAAAAGACAAACTGACAACCTAGATTTCATTAAGATAAATAGAAATGAAGTTTATAGTATACCATTCTGTTATCAACTTCTTGGTGTAAATCTGAATCCTTGTCAAATAGTGAGTCCATAAAGATGAGTTTTTTGTCCCTTATGTCGACAGTGAAAAGGAACCAGTGAAAGTTGTACAAGGATGGGAAGTGTAGCTGTTGAAAACAAAGAAAGTGATGTTGTTAGAAGAAAAGAACATGAAAAATATATATGAAAAAGGTTTAAAACTAGAAGAAAATTAAATCATGAAATATTTTTAAAAATATACCGAATCTGTCAAGTGTAGTTTCCTTGCTTTTCCAGCACCTTCAAAAGCTTTAATTGCTTGATCTTTCATATATAATCTTCTTGATTCATTCTCCCATTTTTCAAGAAAATATTCCTATTTAAAGTAATAATTTGAACATGACAAGAAAATATCAGTCAGGACTAAAAACGAACAACAGAAATACACATTCAGTGTAGTTACTGCAACAAACAGAACATAATTTAGAAGTAAAAAATACTTACACTTGATGTATGGAAGAATGTGTGTCTATTAGAGTTCTTTGGATGGTTAGACAAGAATAGAATACGATAATACAAGTTTATGACCCAAGCTTCAATTGTTCCTCCTGGTTTTAAAGAATTCCCGAATGTATCAAGGCTGACCTTACAGTTGCCGATTTGTATTGCCTTCTTACTGTTTTAGATAGTTAAACAGAGACATATAAGCAAAATTAAAAAAATGTTGAAGAACAATCAAATATATTCGAAATAAGGATGGAAACATTTAAATTGATATACTTACTGCTTGAATCCCTCCATATTTGCTAGACGGACAATTGCCTGATAGTATTTTTCTGGTCTTCATCTTGTTCATAACTGGATATGTTGATATCGTAAGGAGATGAAACATATCTGCTAGGCATTACTATACGCCTTGGTGGCAATATTGATGAGGAGCTGGCTTGTGATTTCTGCTTAGACAAGTTGTTGCTGTCATACATTGCATCAATGTCTTCAGATATATTCTTTCGAATTGGGCTGAGTTGATGTTGTCCAATGTAAACATCGTCAGAATTATCATGGGAGTTCATCATTTGGCTGCCTCTGTTTTCCCGAATAAACACAACCTCTGGTGATTCTTGTGAGCTCTGGTTTTGTAAGAAATAACAGGATTAATTCTAGTAGACAGTAAGCATATAGAACAAAATAAAATAGGAAGGGCAAATTAAACAAAAAATACAGATAAAAAAGAAAGCCAAAATTAGAAATAGATAAAACTTACTATTGATATTATTTCATTGGCTGCATTCCTAGCTGGGGAATTGGGGTTGGAAGGATAATTTGTTCTCTGTGGAGATGTTCTTATTCCAAACGAATCAACCATTCGAGGAGAAGGAGGTTGAAAATCATGTACTGAGGCTTCATGTGGTTGCAATTCTTCATTATTTATACAGAGAGACTTCCTTTGTGCTAACTTTTTCATATATTCATGTCTAAGCACCTAAAAAAAAGAAAAAATCCATGTTATATAGCTTACATACAGATAAAAAGAAATTCGTAGTTGATTATAAAATATAGCTAACCTGTCCTCTTGGACTTACTAGCCAACTTTCTTCGAGAGATAATGACGGTCTACCATCGTCAATCTATTATAGACAAATACAAAAATTCTAAAAATACACATTTGCATATATGTCATAAAGAAAAATGGCAAAGCCATACATAAAACATGAAATCAAAAAAATACAAGTCATATTTCTCGATGAAAAATGTGCAAGGCATATCTATAAATGTCTATTTGACAACATATCCAACACATGTTTGAATTGCGCATTTCTTGAAGAAAAGTGCAAATGGAAATGACTTATGAGTACCCTGTAATTAGTTCCATGTTTCTCGACTAAAAGGTGGAACCCATGTTGAAGAAACATATTTATTTGAGAAACATTCAACGCTATAGGAAAAGATGTGCCTCATTTTACAAACTAGATACTAGTTGCACATATCTCGAAGAAATGTGCAAGTGGACATTAGTTGATAGAGTTATAGTTGCACATTTCTTTGAGAAACATGCAACCCCGGATGGGTAAGTTGCATGTACCTTGACAAAGGAGGTGCAACCAAAAAATAAGAAAATATGCGCCTCATTTTACAAACTAGACACTAGTTGCACATTTCTTGAAGAAATGTGCAAGTGGACATTAGTTGATAGAGTTATACTAGATATGGCTCTTTGACCTAATTTCTAACATTTTTGAATTGCACATTTCTTGAAGAAACATGCAACCCACGGTGGTTTTAAAAAGTGCAAAACGGACATGAGTTATAGTTGCGTGTTTCTCAATGAAAAATGTGCAAAGCCATGTCGAGTTGCACATTTCTTTGAGAAACATGCAACCCCGGATGGGTAAGTTGCATGTACCTTGACAAAGGAGGTGCAACCAAAAAAGAAGAAAATATGCGCCTCATTTTACAAACTAGACACTAGTTGCACATTTCTTGAACATTAGTTGATAGAGTTATACTAGATATGCCTCTTTGACCTAATTTCTAACATTTTTGAATTGCACATTTCTTGAAGAAACATGCAACCCATGGTGGTTTTAAAAAGTGCAAAACGGACATGAGTTATAGTTGCGTGTTTCTCAATGAAAAATGTGCAAAGCCATGTCGAGTTGCACATTTCTTTGAGAAACATGCAACCCCGGATGGGTAAGTTGCATGTACCTTGACAAAGGAGGTGCAACCAAAAAGAAGAAAATATGCGCCTCATTTTACAAACTAGACACTAGTTGCACATTTCTTGAAGAAATGTGCATTTCTTCAAGAAATGTGCAAGTGGACATTAGTTGATAGAGTTATACTAGATATGCCTCTTTGACCTAATTTCTAACATTTTTGAATTGCACATTTCTTGAAGAAACATGCAACCCATGGTGGTTTTAAAAAGTGCAAAACGGACATGAGTTATAATTGCGTGTTTCTCAATGAAAAATGTGCAAGCCATGTCGAGTTGCACATTTCTTTGAGAAACATGCAACCCCGGATGGGTAAGTTGCATGTACCTTGACAAAGGAGATGCAACCAAAAAGAAGAAAATATGCGCCTCATTTTACAAACTAGACAATAGTTGCACATTTCTTGAAGAAATGTGCAAGTGGACATTAGTTGATAGAGTTATACTAGATATGCCTATTTGACCTAATTTCTAACATTTTTGAATTGCACATTTTTTGAAGAAACATGCAACCCATGGTGGTTTTTAAAAAGTGCAAAATGGACATGAGTTATAGTTGCGTGTTTCTCAATGAAAAATGTGCACGTCATGTCGAGTTGCACATTTCTTTGAGAAACATGCAACCCCGGATGGGTAAGTTGCACATATCTCGACAAAAGTGGTCCAGCCAAAAAGAAGAAAAAGATGGGCCTCATTTTAGAAACTAGACACTAGTTGCACATTTCTCGAAGAAATGTGCAAGTGGACATTAGTTGATAGAGTTATACTAGATATGCCTCTTTGACCAAATTTCTAACATGTTTGAATTGCACATTTTTTGAAGAAATATGCAACTCATGATGGTTTTAAAAAGTGTAAAATGCCATGTCGAGTTGCACAATTCTTTGAGAAACATGCAACCCCGGATGGGGAGGTTGCATGTATCTCGACAAAGGAGATGCAACCAAAAAAGAAGAAAAGATGCGCCTCATATTACAAACTAGACACTAGTTGCAGATTTCTTGAAGAAATGCGCAAGTGGACATTAGTTGATAGAGTTATACTAGATATGCCTATTTGACCAAATTTCTAACACTGGTTGGGTAAGCTGCACGTATCTCGACAGAGAGGCGCAACTAAAAGAAGAAAAAGATACGACTCAATTTAAAAACTAGACACTAGTTGCATATTTCTGCCTCTTTGACAAAAATTCTAACACGTTTGAATTGCACATTTCTTGAAGAAACATGCAACCCAGGGGGCTAAAAAAATGCACATATCTTGACAAAAAAGTGAAACCAAGAAGAAAAGGGGAACCAAGAAAACAAAAGATATACCTCATTTTCAAAAAACTAGACACTAGTTGCACGTATCTCAAACAAATGTGCAATTGGACATTAGTTGATAGAGTTATACTAGATACTACTAGTTGACAAAATTTCTTGAAGAAATGACCATTTCTTGAAGAAAGTTGGAAAATGAACATGACTTGGGAGAACCCCGTGTTTAGTTGCATGTTTCTCGACGAAACGGTGCAAGCCATGAAGAGTTGCACATTTCTCTGAGAAACATGCAACCCCGTGTGGGTAAGTTGCACTTATCTCGACAGATATACATACTAGTTGCGTATTTCTTGAATAAACGTGCAACCCTTGGGTTCGTTTCATATATCTCGATAGTAAAGGTAAAAAGAATGATGAAATGAACAAGACAGTAGTTGCATGTTTTTTCAGAAATTAGCAAAAGAGGAAATGGACAAGACAGTAGTTGCATGTTCCTTCAGAAAGGAGCAAAAGAGAGAATGAACAAGACAGTAGTTGCATGTTTCTAGTATTTACAGTATTAGCAAAATACAGTAGTTGCATGTTTCTTCAGAAAAGAGACAGTAGTTGCATGTTTCTTGTGTTTAGTAGCAGAAATGTTGAATAAGTGCTACGCCTGTTCTAGTTGCACATTTGTTTAAAAGGGAAAATGTAGCTACTCTACACTTTGTTTGAAAAACAGAAATAGAACAGAAAATGAACAGATATGATACCTCAAAATCATCATCACCGATCTTCTCAAAACCATCATAATCATAACTCGAGAAACTTCGAATCCTTGATTCTGAACTTAATTCTGGAGTTGTCGTTGTTGTAGGTAATATGTTGTTAATATTTCTGCCTGATGATAATTGATTTTCAGAATTATGAGTTCTTTGACCACATTGAATTGAACTGCTCTTGCAACCAGATGAGTTGTCTATCAATGTTGTTGAGTTTTCTTTTCCTATTTTAAAAACAAAAAAAATAGTTAGATATAATAAATTCTGAAAAATGTGATCAAAATCAATCAAGTATATAGGTAAAAAATCAATCAAATATTTCCTTGCTTAGAGTAGTGTGTGTAACTTCATGCTAGTTCTTACCCATGTTATTTATTCCTGAAAACATTGCATGAAGCTTCTGTGGAGTGGTAAACTCTAAGTTGATATGTTTTTCCGTTTCTTTCTTCTTGTGTGATAAGTCATGATCTGTGTGAACTGGAAAAGAACATGTAAAAAAGATAAACTAATCAGTCTAGAGTAGCAGAAAAAAAACAGCGGGGTGAAAAAAAGAAATGGTTTGCAGATGAAAAATACCTCTGGATGTGTGGGTATCACAATTTAAGCCTACAGCTTCTTTTTCATTGTTCAACATGTGGTCCAAACTTGCGCTACAACCGTATGATTGTTCAGCAACAAATTTTCCTTTACTTTCATCCTTACGATAGTAAAAAGAAAAAATCAAAAATAAAAATATAGGAACATAAAAAGAATTATCCAGAAAAAGACCTAAAAAAGAAGAGATGTTCTTCTTACATTTTTGTCGTGTTCTGGTAACTCTCTGTCTTTTAATTGTAGGTTACACAATGCATTATTGACATAGTGCATAGGTTCATCAGTAGTTTTGACGAGTTTTTCAGGCTCTACAAGTCGTGCAATTATCTGTTGATATTATTTAGAAAAAGGAGAATATATTTAAAAGATAGCTGGTGGAATGAATTTTTTGAAAATATACATATAGTGGTATATAAGTTAAATAACCTGATCTGTTGACGCAATCATTTGATCTTTTTGATGTTGGTTGCTCCCTTGTAGTTGTTGTTGGTGATGCTTGTTGTTATTAGCTGCATTAACTGAATTGTTGGACTGTTGGCTGCCAGAACATCTAATTGAGTTCCCTGTCATAAGAAACATACATGATCAGTCATAAAAAATCAAATAATTAAAAATGAAAAAGACTTATTTATCAGACTAAAAATTAAATAAGGTGAAATCAATGTGCAAATAAAACAACCTTTGTTTCCTTCCAGGTTTTTGCTTGTATCGGTTGAGGGCAATTTCAAAGTGTCGCCAGACTCCATATTAGTACCAACTGATATGTTTTCATCTTGTGAAGAGCAATTCAGTTTCTCGGTGCTTTGTGAAGATAAGCAGTTATTTTGTACTAGGCATTGTAGAACATTTATGAGCAGACCTTGCACTTTGGAAGAAATTGAGTCTGTTTCATTAACAGTGAAGTCTTAAAACATTGAGGAGATACTGTCTTTAACCTGCTTTGAAAATAGACAACAGAAAAAATGCAACTGCATCAACAACATAACAATTAAGTAAAAAAACCTGACAGAGATAACTGGAAGAAAAGCGGAACGAAAGGGTAAGTAACCTTTTCACTCAAAATGCACTGCTGAAAAGAATCGAGAGACAATCTGAAACTCTCAATATTGAAGCCACTGTTAGGAGCATTGTCTGATGCTGCTTGTCCATAACATGTATCCTTAATATCTTTTATCTGTTTTAACAAAAAAGATAAGGTAATAATAGGTTAATTTACTGTCCAACAGCAGTAACTGAAGATTATCTTCGCAGACAAACAAAAATGACCACACAAAAAGAAAATGATATATCTCACAGTATAGGAATAATTACTTACTTCCAGCTTGCCATAAAAGTTGTCGTCATCCATGTCCAACTTGATATATTCTTTGATCATATCTCCTTTCCACACTGATATTCTTGGGAGGGAAGAATGAATTTGGACTGATCCAAAGTCTAAGAAATCAAGATAGCGAACCTGAAAAAGGAAAACTGACTTATGTTACAAAACAAATAGAAGAAGAACTGAAAAATGAAGAAATTAAAGATAAAATAGTACAAGTGCAAGTTAAGAGACTAACCGCAATGTAGTAGTTGCATACAGCTAAGGTTGATGTAGAGTTCTGGTACTTCTTGATATACCATAAATTCCATTCTTGAAAGAATTTAGCCCAATTGTAGCTCTTGATGTTTTCAATATTGATAAGGGCACCAAGATAAGCTGTGCTTGGTTTTGTACTTGAGGTTGGACAGTAAAAGGATGAAAGAGCTACAATCATGAAGCACCTTAAGAACTCAACCTTCTCTTGCCCTTTCTTTATCTTGTCACGGAAGAACTTGATGGTTGGCATTTCTGATAATCCAAAAAACTGAAGGAATTCAGCTGTTGTGATCTTGGACTCATTAGGGACAGGGACTCCTACAGCTGGAACACCAAGGACATGGGCAAAGGATTCTGAACTGATAGGAATGAACTTCTGTTGAAAAGCAAATCCTTCGTTCTTTATGTCGACATGATCGGCTAGCCATTGAACAAAAGACCATGGAACAGTACCACTAGTGAGATCTAGTATGGAACCAAATTCTATGTCCCTAAGATACTGCTTCTGGTTTTCATCCAATTCTTGCAATTTCTGAACCAGTGAATTGACATTGTATCTACTTTTAGCTGATACAACATCTTTGTCAACAAGATGTCTTCCTTGCCTTCTATCTCGAACAATTTTCTAATAATAAGAAAAACAGGACACAAAACCCTATAAGATCAAATCGTCCAGATGAAACTAAAAACAAGAAATGTACTGTGATGATAAAAAGGTTGAGTATATATTGAGAACTCACTCTTCTCTTTTGTTTCTGAATGTTGCTAGGTCTGCGTTTACGTTTCAGACTTCTTTTTATCTGAACAAAGATTTATTAACATGAGCACATACATTACTGTTCCCATCAATTAACATCAACAAAAAAAAATAGTACCCATACTTACAATTGAACTAACCGCCTCCAGGACAATTGTTTCCTCTTCGGAATTACAGAAATCCTGACAAAGCAAAAAAAAAGAATATAGAAAGTCATGAGAAAATAAACAAAAGGCAGTGACACAAAAAGCAGAGTTCAGAAAATGGTGACACTAAACACTTGTTTACCTCCTCACTACTGTCAGAGTTATGGTTTTTCTGCGGAAAATCTCTGTCGTTCATATTGATGATACTAAGCACTTGTTCCGTAGATTTTTCCATTGGTCTAGTCAGAAAATGAAAAAGTAAAATGCAAGTTAGGGCACAAAATCTAAGAGGGACAAAAGGATAACACACCAGAACATATAAACATACATAGTTTCAATGCATTCAGAAATGCATTGCAGAACAAAACTAAAATGAAAATCAGAACATGCACTGCACTCCACCAACTATGTTGACTAATTCTCTTTAGAATTGTAGCAAAAGGCAAACATTGCAGTACGTAAAAAATTCATGCAAGACATAAAACAAACATATGCTAGTTCACTACTCGTGGAAAAACACTACTGTAAAAAAGTCTAAGGCTGCTATCTACATGTTGTACTACAACTTCTCATCAGACAACATTTTCATTGTCATATTACTCAGCGACAAAAAAATCATGAGTACCGAAACATTTCATATGAAAAATCTAACATAATTGCTAGAAATGCATATCATATGTTCAAAGGAAGCCATACATAATTGCTATTAAAAAGTTTAGTGTAAAGCAGTAGTACACATTCAGATTATCTCGATCATGGTCATTATGTACTTCTATATTTGGCTCACTACCTAACAACACACTTTACATTGGTAGTGAAAAGCAAAAACAAAGATATAGGCATATGACAGTAAAATTGAAACAGGACAAACAGGAGAAAATCATCAACAGGAAGCACACCACCTGGAGGGCCCCCTTCCGGTCCAGTAACGAGTCCGACAGGTGCCCAAACACGCCGGCACCTGCCAAAAGGAACACCATCAATAAGCGCCACAAGTCGAATGATCTTGTGCAAGTCCTAGTTAAGGCTGGCAATGTCATTTCAGTGTCGCTGTACTGATGCAACAACCTCAGAAAATACAATTTGAAACTAAATTAGTCTCTACTTTCCAGAGAGAAGCTCGAATCAAGACCAGACATACGCACTGAATCTGTCTGTCTGGGGGATTCTTAAATCGTCGAAAAGATCCCCAAGTGTATCTGTTTCCAGTAGCTGACAAAATAGCCTGATAAGTAAGTAGCAGAATGCTGACACCTACATGAGCATATGAGACTGATCCGAGCAAGGTTTCTCCTCACTATGAGTGATGCGGTTCAGATAAGATCAATGAAACTGACAGCTAGCATTCTCTACAAACAAGGGAAAGAACAAGCAATTGACAACAAGGGCTTCAGTATAGTGTGATGAACTGATTAAGAGAGGCAAACCACACTAGAGAAAGCCCATCTCCAGATCTCCATACGATGCAACTTACCTCAACACTAGCCTACAGGCACACAAATAACCTCTTAGATCTCCCCTACACTGCAACTTAGCTGAAATCAAACACTAAAAACGACGAACATGATTTGAATCAGGCAACCCTAACACGCGAGGCCATTCAAAATCGCCGAACAAACACAAAGACATCGAAGCTACACAAGCAAAATTAAGAACACACAACAGATTTTCGTAACATAAAACTGCAGAAATAGGAGAATAGGATAGTTGATTCGAGAAAAACCTGGTGAAATTGGGCCTGCTAGTGACGCACAGGGACGACCGAGCTGGTGACGCGCAGCGGACGACCGAGATGGTGTTCCTCGACCGCCTTGAGATCTACTACACCAGCACAACGAGGACGACGACGGAGGCGAGCTCGCCGACCGCCTTGAAACCTCCGCTTCGTACAGGAACTCCCCAAGGCTAGGCGACGACGGCGGCAGCAGCGAACTCGCCGCCCACCTCGCGGGCTCGTTCCCCTCTCCCGGCGAGGACGACGACGGAGGCGACCTCGCCGACCGCCTTGAAACCTCCGCCTCGGGGAGGAACTATCCAAGGCTCGGCGACGACGACGAGGGCGGCGGCGAACTCGCCGACCACCTCCCTCGGGCTCGTTCACCTCTCTCTCTCGAAGAAATGAAAGGAAGACAGGCAAACGGACAGATAAGGGGAAAAGACACGGGCCAAAATAAACGGGTAACGGGCAAAACGGCAAACCACAGACAAACGGGTGCACGAATCTCAAAGAAAATCGAACGGCTAAAAAAATCGACTGAGAACTTCCCTTTTCTCAGGCGACTGAGAAATAGCAAATCCGATTTAA